>NC_139222.1:207679848-207992348 GCF_055691185.1 Crinia signifera
GTGGGGATATGAACCCAGGAATAAAATACAATAAATATCTCATTCAATGGAAGTACGTATTCCCATCTTGGAACACATGGACTGATTCTATAAAATATTTATCTACAGTAACAGTGTAATTGTAGGGTGACCACTAATTATTTAAAACAACGTTTTTTGTTGCTGTAAACAACAATTTAATAAGTAGGGGCTTTTTAATTCCTATTTTGAAGAATCTAGTAGCAGTATTGTAAAATGGCTCTTCATATAAGTATTAAAACATTCAATTATGGGTAGTATTCAATGTGGCCGGCGAGGGGGTTAAACAGCGAGGATTGCAGAAAACCAGCGATCCTCGCTGTTTAACCCCCTCGCCAGCCGCTCCCCCAATTCAACATTCTAGGGAAATCCTCACCGTCACAGGACGGCGAGAATTCCCCAAAACAGCGAGACCCGCGGCTAATGCAGAAAACCCACTGTATTTAGCCATGAGTCTTGCTGCTTCTGGAGCCGCATACGCCAATTCCCCCTCGCTCAAAAAACGGAGCGAGGGGGAATTGGCGTATGAGGGGGTGAGTTGAATACTGACAGGGCGAGTGATGACCGAGCAGGAAGCCCTGCTCGCTGTCGCCGCTCGACCACGGCATTGAATACACCCCTATGTGTCATTTTGAGCCACAGTAAGCAGTAAATATCTAAATAACACACGTGAGAAATGATGACACTGTAAGATGTATGCTTTGTTACACTAGTATGATATGGTACTTTTTTTACATGATTTCGACTCATTGGGACGATAAATCCTGTGGGAAGTGTCATCGTATGTTATTTACTCCCATCCGATGTGAGGTCCTGTGCACATCAGATCGTATCTGGAGATTTTCACGACTGCCGCAAGGATACATTGTATACACTTGCAGTGAATGGCACCACATGTGATATTCAAAAGGACCGCCTATGTTATATTGTATGCGATCTTACACCCTAGCGAGCTCACCGGGAAGTTGCTGTTGAATTTCATGCGATACCTTGCGCTAGTGTGTGGGCCCTTTACACAACAAACTAACCATGCTTTACATACAATGGTGTTCAGAAGAGCATCTCTGAACATACAGCATGTTGAACCTTGAAGCGGAGGGTCCACAGCAACAGAAGACCAGGCGGGTTTCCACTTCCGTCACTTACAGACAGGAAACTGAGGTTACATACTTTTATGGCTGCAGCCTACTGATCTTATATGGACTAATTCCATAAGGATAAAGCACCATGTGGTGCAATGAGAATTTTTCAGAATAACAGAAAATCAAAGTGACAATTATCGAGGAGTCATGTAATGTGGTCCTGAAATGTCATCCAGGCTAATGGGTATTGTAAACCATCCTCATGGCCTGTTTGTAGTAATCTAGTACTCAAACAGCACCATAGTAATGGGAAATGGTCTGATCTTACCAAAATGTTTACTTTTATTTTACACACACTTAAAAATGGCAATATTGTTTTCAGTTTTGATTGTGGTCTCTTCCTGCAAATAAATGTCAGTTTTGTAGAGTGTTGGTTGGGAGTTGCAGCTGGTATCATTGCCTGCCTTTGTTCACTGTGCTGAAAACAATAGGAATACTCATTATAAAATTTGCTGGCAAATGCCAGAGCTAACTGAGAGGCTGGAGGAACAGTACTTAAATCCTCTGCACAGTACTTGATGATGTATGGTGGACCACTGTATGAGCAGTGATCCCTAATCAATACAACTAAAATATTTGATGTTAGTACATGCAGAAGTACAGAAAAATTATTATTCTTTCCATTTCAGTGTCTTTTATTTGCATATTACACAAAATCAATTGCCCAGTGCTAGGCATTTTCCAAATTTCTCACCTAGGTTTTGTTCTTCACAACCATTACATATATATATATATATATATATATATATATATATATATATAGCCAACACTTACTGAGCAGACTTGTACCGTTGGGAGTTTGTATGTTCTCTGTGCTTATGTGGGTTTCCTCCCACAATCCAAAAAATTATATACTGGTAGGTTAATTGCTATGCAGTCAGTGGATAGACCATGTCTAGGTCGAACACTAATGGTCGACACAAGATGTTGGTGATAAAAGGTTGACATGAGGTTTTTCATTATTTAAGAAAACGTGGGCATAGGCACCATGCCTGAAGCATGGTAATGGAACCGGTACATATATAAGGTGACCATGTCGACGTACGATTATAGACCCCAAAAAATCATGATCTTTTGACTGTCGACCTTGCCTATGTCGTCCATAGGGGTTGACCTTTTTGCAGTGTCAACCTTTTGACCATCAACCAAGACATTGTCTATCATCTATACTGTAACCAGTTAATTTAATTGGCTACTAGTGTAAATGTGCATGCTTGTACATGGGGTCGGGAATAGAGATTGTAAGTACCACTGGGGCAGGGACTGATGTGAACTGCCAAATATTCTCTGTAGAGCTCTGTGGAATATGTGTGTGCTATATAAATAACTGGTAATAAATGAATACTTTTGGAACACCTTCTTAACACTGGCGATTGCTTTCACATACCTTACATTCTGTAACACCTGACACTATGGGGAGTATTCAATGTTTTTTTTCTCCATGTGCAGCGAATCCTGTTTAGGATTCGCTGCACATTCGCAGGGTTCAGGAGGGCTGCAGCATTCGCTGCCAGCCCTCCCTGTCACCTTATTTAATGCAGCAGGGGCTCACTGCCCCTGACAGCAAATTTTACCCCTGCGGCGAATTGAGGCAGGCAGGTAGATGTAAGCCTCCCTGCCTGCCCCAGAATTTGTGGGGGAGGGCTCCTGGGGACACAGGCAGCAGAAGCTGCCTCCTTGGAGAGCAGGCAGGGGACAGGGGTAGGGAGCCACTTCACTGGTTCCGCTTGTAAGAATCTGGGACCAGTGTGCAGTGAATATATCAATATCTAATGAGCGTCTCCCGGCCCCCTGCTGGTGAATGTGTTAAGAAAATAAAAATAGAACATGTAAAAATGAAAATAAAAATAAATATATATTATTGTGCTTCAAACACATGAATAAAAATAGCATGCCCCCTTTTTTTTTTTTTTAAAAGATCACTTTCCAGTTCACCTTAAAAAGATGTCGAATGCAAAAGGGTGAATCATGGCAAAAATCAGGGAGAAAGCAATTCGCCATCCTAGCATTGAATACACTCGGCGATTCCCAGTGAAAACCCCATTGAAATACACCAGCGAATTGCAGCGATCATGAAAAGGAGAACTGGCATTCACTTTTCGCTTTCAGTGAACAGTGAACATTGAATAGGGTGAATCAGATTTTCAGTGAAAAAGATTCACCGCAAGGAGTGAAAACAGCCCAATTCTCCGGAAAAAAAAACCTGTGAATCGGGAGCATTGAATACTGCCCTCTGTAACACTTCACTGCTCTTTGTCTTTTTTTTATGTGATGCTCTGGGGAGTGGGGTAGGGGACTGTTTTGACAGTAAATCAGTAAATCTTTTGTAGATGTGATTGTTCACTCATTTATTTTAAAGTGCGTACACACGTACAGATTTTCTGTCTGATCTATCTGGTGGGAACAAAAACCTGGAAATGTATGGAAGCATATGACAATAAAAAATTTCCACCCAAATGCAGGAAAACAGAAAAAATATATATGTTTTGATAAAATTGTTATATCAGAATGATTTAAACAATTTGTCTGACCGATCACTGTCAGTTTTCAAGTGTTTGGGAACAATTGTTTGATTGTCATATGCTCCCATACATTTCCAGGGTTTTGTTCCCACCAGATATATCAGACAGAATATCTGCACGTGTGTACACACCTTTACTTTGATAATTGGCAATCAGGAGAATTCAATTGCTCGAAAGAATAGCAATTGCTATTCAATTGCAGCACTGAAAATGAGATGCAGTCATGTCTATTTCATGCACCCCCAGAGTGAGTCAGATTTTTCCTAAAATCATTTTTTGAAAAATAAATAAATGAAAAAGAATTGCTCTGGCACTCCAGCTGCAAACCCCTGTGGACTTATTAAGCAATTGGAAGTGACCAATGAGCTTAATTGGTCTGTACTTACCTTCTGAAGTGGTGCCTTCTCTTCATCCAGCGTTTAGATCTGGACACCTGCAGCAGCGACAAGTATGTGAGGAGCATGTATGAGTGACTGTTAGTGTGTTTGTGTATAGGTATGTGTGTGTTCACTTTTCATCAGATATAATGGCACGGTATTAGTGAAGTGTGTGTATATACTGCAAATCATTCTCTCCATTGTTCTCCTGCAGCAGTGCCGCTTTTGTGGCTTTTTAGCAGGTATTTTAGATAGATGAGTTTCATGAATGGAAAGTAGATTGTAATTGTGTGTACGCAGGAATCCGGACTTCGATCGGCAGTAAGTTCGAAAGTAAAATAGCAATGAAAGTATGATGCGCAGGTGTGTACCTAGCTTTAGAAGTGATTGATGTTGATACAGTACTTTTTCTGATATTCTCCAACCAAACTAGTTAGCCAGGTTTTTTTCTTTTTGGCTCTGAGTTGATAATCTCCCTCTTTGTAAACTTTGGTAACAGCATATTGTAAAGAAACAGGATATGTATTTGGCTAATTATCTCCATATGCTATTGACTGTCTTACTGGACACCCATGCAGTGTGGCATGACGTGTCTCAAGTTCAAGCTGTACACACCTATGCAAACAACAGATCACCAGCCTTTTATGTTCAGGAAGTTACTGAGAAGACGAGCACACATATCTGTTAAAGTATGACAGTCAAAGCTATGTTCCTGCTCATCCTGACATTTATCTGTGATCAGCTGTGCACCAGCCATCCTAGGACACTCACTCTACAGCATAGCCGTGGTAAACATGTAACGACAATAAAGAGGTCATTGTAACCTTCAGTGAGCCACTTGTACTTCACTTCTTAGTCCAATAATGAAATATTGCTGCTGTAACAATTTGATTGCAAATTAGGGTGTATAACAACTTTGACCACACAGATCTGCTTTGTAAGTAATTAGGATTCTGCTTTTCTAAGTCTTGGCAGATTTCTAGTTTGTGCTGTTGTTGGAAAAATGTCTTCTTGTCTAGTACACTACTCCTACCACAAGGCAAATGCCAATGTGTAGAGTCTGCATAACTGACAACTGTCCCTCTTTTGGATCCAAATCTGCCTTCTCCTATATCCCTCTAAACAAGCTTTCTTCTGTATGTATACTGTCCATAAATGAACATATTTATCCATATGAAATGTCATCATTGGCATCAGCCCCCCCCCCTTATTTTTAACATGTGTCAGCATGTCAGTGACTGTGTTAACGCCCTATGTGTCCATGTGTCAGCATCCATTTGTCATTGTCAGTATATCAATGAAATAAAAATAAGTTTGCTTTGTTGACACATGCAGAAGTATCTAAACATGCCAGGTAGGCAGAACCTGTCCACCTACTTCTGTGTCATCACAAGTTGGAGGGAAGTTGGCTGGTCTGATGAAAATGTTGGTTAGTTGGTGCTTTAGTTGGACAGGTAAGTTGAACGATTGGTCAGTTAGATGGTTGGTCTGATCTATGGCCAGCATTACACACAAATGTCTTAAATCCAGCAATATAGATGAGATGCACATATCTATGGAATGCATATGGATGACCAGCATTGGGGATGCCAACGGTCAGAATACTGAAGCCGGCATCCCAATGGAGGGAATCCCATCAGGTAGGTATACTTATCTTCCCCCTGCCACCCCTCCCCACCTCCATCCCACAGCCGACACAATTTCTCATAAACTTGGTGAATGCGACTACTCGCCCAGGTTAGCAGAACATGTTTAGGCCCTGATTTAGAATGGATCACAAAAGAAAAGTCTTTCTCTGATGGGCAAAACCATGTGCACTGCAGGTGGGGCAAATGTAACGTGCAGGGAGAATTAGATTTCGGCGAGCTATTTTGTTTCTGTGCAGGGTAAATACTGGTTGCTTTATTTCTACACTGCAATTTAGATTCCATTTGAACACCCCACCCCCACTCACAACAATGTTGGCACGCAAAGGGTTAAAGCTTTTAACCCCTTCCCGACATTTGACGTACATTTACGTCATGGCCGGGATGTACTTCCCGACACATGGCGTAAATGTACGTCATGACTTTAAAGTGCCACCGCGTCTAGAGACGCGGTGACAGAGGGACGATGTCTGCTGTCCCTGACAGCAGACATCTTCCCTCATTGCCCAGGGGGGGCAGCGATACCCCCCCGTTCGGCGATCGCTGTGATTGGCTGTTCAATGTGAACAGCCAATTACAGCGTTTTCTGTGTACCGGCGAATAACGTTCGCCGGTGACACAGGGATCGGTGGTGATTGGTGCTGTAAAGTACAGCACCAATCACCACAGGGTGTAAGGGTGACACAGCCCCCAAAAGGCTGTGATTGGTCCGTCGGACCGACGGACCAATCACAGCCATTTCACCTCAGATGAAATAACGGAGACAGCCCTGCAGCCGCCATTCCGGTCAGGAACAGCGTGCAGAGCGGTCTCTGTGCCTATCTGTGCCCTATACTGACCTGATCGTTGCTGCCAGCTCCTGGTGTGACTTCCTTGTGACTTCCTTGTGACTTCCTTGTGTTGCTGCTGCTGCTGCAGCAGCGTCATTGTGGCTGAGATTTAAATTGTGTGCTATTATTTTGTGCTATAATTTTGTATCTGCTCCCCCCTGCTGCCCCCCTTTTGTGCTGATCACTATAAACTAAGTGATCAGCACCTTTTTTTGGGGTGCAGGTTTTTTTTTTTTTTATATATATACCCTGTCAGGTTGCACCCACAGTTGTGTGCCTGCTGCCCCTCACTGCTAATCAGTGTTGCATCACTGATCAGCAGTTTTTTTTTTTTTGGAGAGTGCTGTGGGGTTTTGTTTTTACACCCACGGTGCTTTTATGGGTGTCCTGTGGCTGCTGAGCGCTGATCAGTGACGTACATCACTGATCAGCATTTTTGGCACAGGGTTGATCTAATTTTTTTTTTTTGATCAAATTTCTGTTGCCTTTGAGTCATCAGCAGTTTGTTTTAATTTTTTATTTTTGGAGAGTGCTGTGTTTTTTTTTTTTTTATTGTTTTTACACCCACGGTGCTTTTGTGAGTGTCCTGTGGCCGCTGAGCGCTGATCAGTGACGTACATCACTGAACAGCATTTTTGGCACAGGGTTGATATAATTTTTTTTCAGCAGTTTTTTTTAATTGTTTTTTTTTTGGAGAGTGCTGTGGGTTTTTTTTTTAAATTGTTTTTACACCCACGGTGCTTTTGTGGGTGTCCTGTGGCCGCTGAGCGCTGATCAGTGACGTACATCACTGAACAGCATTTTTGGCACAGGGTTGATATAATTTTTTTTCAGCAGTTTTTTTTAATTGTTTTTTTTTTGGAGAGTGCTGTGGTTTTTTTTTTAAATTGTTTTTACACCCACGGTGCTTTTGTGGGTGTCCTGTGGCCGCTGAGCGCTGATCAGTGACGTACATCACTGAACAGCATTTTTGGCACAGGGTTGATATAATTTTTTTTCAGCAGTTTTTTTTAATTGTTTTTTTTTTTGGAGAGTGCTGTGGTTTTTTTTTTTTTTTATTGTTTTTACACCCACGGTGCTTTTGTGGGTGTCCTGTGGCCGCTGAGCGCTGATCAGTGACGTACATCACTGAACAGCATTTTTGGCACAGGGTTGATATAATTTTTTTTCAGCAGTTTTTTTAATTGTTTTTTTTTAATTGTTTTTTTTTTGGAGAGTGCTGTGGGTTTTTTTTTTTAATTGTTTTTACACCCACGTTGCTTTTGTGGGTGTCATGTGGCCGCTGAGCGCTGATCAGTGACGTACATCACTGAACAGCATTTTTGGCACAGGGTTGATATAATTTTTTTTCTGCAGTTTTTTTTAATTGTTTTTTTTTGGAGAGTGCTGTGGTTTTTTTTTTTTTTTATTGTTTTTACACCCACGGTGCTTTTGTGGGTGTCCTGTGCCCGCTGAGCGCTGATCAGTGACGGACGTTACTGACCAACATCTGTGCTCAATTTTTGGCGCAGGAGCTTTTTTTTTTTTCTTTTAAACTTACACGTGTTAAAGCACTACATACACACTACATACCCCCGTGTTGAAATAAAGTTTGTACCCCCCCTACACTATACACGTGTTGAAACACTACACTTAAAAATAATAAAAATGTCCCAATCATCGCAAAGACTGTTTTCAGCGGAGGAGGCATATGCCCTTCTTGCCTCTGACACTGACACAGCCAGTGAAGTAAGCGATGAATTGGCATTTGTCTTAAGCTCCTCTTCCTCCTCTAGTGATGAGGGACCCCCTCAAAGACGCCCCCGTAGAGCAGCTGAGACCCCCCCCCCCAATGATTGATCTCGTATGGACCCCACCACCAGACAATTTTGAGCCCCAGGTTCCTGAGTTTTTGGCCAATCCAGGAATCCAATTTGATAGTACAGGCCTCAAAGAAATTGACTTTTTCAAAGTCTTTTTCTCTGATGATTTTATAAATTTAATGGTGGACCAAAGTAATTTATATGCCCAGCAGTTTATTGCCCAAAACCCCACGTCATAATTTGCTAGGTGGACCCCTGTAGATGCAGTAGAGATGATGACGTTTTGGGGTCTGGTGTTACATATGGGCATAGTTAAAAAGCCAGAAATTAGGCAATATTGGAGTACAGATGTTCTGTACAGCACCCCACTTCATCGTATGGCCATGACCCGGTCTCGTTTTGAGACGATCCTTACATTTTTGCATTACAACGATAATGCACAGTGCCCACCCAGAGATGATCCCACCTTTGACCGGCTATTCAAAGTCAGGCCGGTCATTGATCATTTCAGCGCCAAATTTGCTGAGATGTACATCCCCCAAAAATTCATTTGTGTGGACGAGTCACTTATACATTTTAAAGGAAGGGTTAAATTCCGCCAGTACCTTCCCAATAAGAGGGCAAGGTATGGCATAAAAATGTATAAGCTGTGCGAAAGTACCTCAGGGTACACCCACAGGTTTAGGGTATATGAAGGGAAGGACACAAGAATTGAACCGCCAGAATGCCCCCCCTCCCTCGTAGGTGTTAGTGGAAAGATTGTCTGGGATTTAGTGCACCCCTTCCTGGATAAGGGTTATCACCTCTATGTGGATAACTTTTACACCAGCATCCCCCTGTTTAAGGCCCTTGGTTCAAGAGGTACAGCAGCTTGCGGTACTGTGCGCAAGAACCAAAGAGGCCTCCCAAAAACGCACGTTGCCCAATTACTGAGAAAGGGTGAAAGCAGGGGAATATGCACCAAAAATATGTTGTTGGTCAAATATAAGGACAAGAGGGATGTCCTTATACTGACAACAATTCACGGAGACAGTACCACCTCCGTCCCTGTACGAGGTACCAGTACCCACACCTCAAAACCTATTTGTATCCTAGATTACAATAAGTACATGGGCGGAGTGGATCTTTCAGATCAGGTACTGAAGCCATACAGTGCCCTGCGGAAAACAAAAATATGGTACAAGAAGCTGGCCGTGTATATCATCCAGATGGCACTGTATAACGCTTACGTACTATTCCGTTCTACCAGCCAGACGGGGACATTTATGCACTTTCAAGAGGAAGTCATAAAGGGCCTAATATTTGGGAACCAGCAGGCAGAGGGCCCCAGTACTTCTAGTACTGGCCCCAGTACTTCTAGTACTGGCCCCCGTATTGTATCAGGGCAGCATTTTCCAAACGAAATCCCCTCCACTGGAAAAAAGGGCAGGACACAAAAAAGGTGCAAAGTTTGCTATAAAAAGGGAATACGAAAGCAAACTATTTTCCACTGTGAAACTTGCCCCGACAAACCCGGCCTATGTATGAAGGAGTGCTTTAAAATATACCACACATCTATGGATTATTAGGTTCATCATTTCACCGTGCTTCGGGGGTCTTGCTAATGCGATATAGCACCCACCATTCATTCCACCAGAATCTGAGCCGCAAAATCCAAATATCACTCCTTCCCTTCTGAGTCCTGCCATGCACCCAAATGGTATTTTTTGGTCACATATGAGGCATTGCCGTACTCGGGAGAAATTGGGGCACAGATTCACAGCCCAGTTGTACCACAATTGGTGAAACCCCTGGGGGTTTGAAATGTACACTATACCCCTAGATGAATTCCCTGAGGGGTGTAGTTTGCAAAATGGGGTCACTTGTGGGGGGGGTTCCACTGTATTGGTGCTTCGGGGGTCTTGCTAATGCAACATAGCACCCACCATTCATTCCACCAGAATGTGTGCTGCAAAATCCAAATATCACTCCTTCCCTTCTGAGTCCTGCCATTTTTGGTCACATATGAGGCATTGCCGTACTCGGGAGAAATTGGGGCACAGATTTTGGGGTGCATTGTCTCCTTCATTCCTTGTGAAAATGAAAGATTTTGAGCCAGAACTGCATTTTTGTGTAAAAAAATGTAATTTTTCATTTTCACAGCCCAGTTGTACCACAATTGGTGAAACCCCTGGGGGTTAGAAATGTACACTATACCCCTAGATGAATTCCCTGAGGGGTGTAGTTTGCAAAATGGGGTCACTTGTGGGGGGGTTCCACTGTATTGGTGCTTCGGGGGTCTTGCTAATGCAACATAGCACCCACCATTCATTCCACCAGAATCTGTGCTGCAAAATCCAAAAATCACTCCTTCCCTTCTGAGTCCTGCCATGCACCCAAATGGTATTTTTTGGTCACATATGAGGCATTGCCGTACTCGGGAGAAATTGGGGCACAGATTTTGGGGTGCTTTGTCTCCTTCATTCCTTGTGAAAATGAAAAATTTTGAGCCAGAACTGCATTTTTGTGTAAAAAAATGTAATTTTTCATTTTCACAGCCCAGTTGTACCACAATTGGTGAAACCCCTGGGGGTTAGAAATGTACACTATACCCCTAGATGAATTCCCTGAGGGGTGTAGTTTGCAAAATGGGGTCACTTGTGGGGGGGTTCCACTGTATTGGTGCTTCGGGGGTCTTGCTAATGCAACATAGCACCCACCATTCATTCCACCAGAATCTGTGCTGCAAAATCCAAAAATCACTCCTTCCCTTCTGAGTCCTGCCATGCACCCAAATGGTATTTTTTGGTCACATATGAGGCATTGCCGTACTCGGGAGAAATTGGGGCACAGATTTTGGTGTGCTTTGTCTCCTTCATTCCTTGTGAAAATGAAAAATTTTGAGCCAGAACTGCATTTTTGTGTAAAAAAATGTAATTTTTCATTTTCACAGCCCAGTTGTACCACAATTGGTGAAACCCCTGGGGGATAGAAATGTACACTATACCCCTAGATGAATTCCCTGAGGGGTGTAGTTTGCAAAATGGGGTCACTTGTGGGGGGGTTCCACTGTATTGGTGCTTCGGGGGTCTTGCTAATGCAACATAGCACCCACCATTCATTCCACCAGAATCTGTGCTGCAAAATCCAAAAATCACTCCTTCCCTTCTGAGTCCTGCCATGCACCCAAATGGTATTTTTTGGTCACATATGAGGCATTGCCGTACTCGGGAGAAATTGGGGCACAGATTTTGGGGTGCTTTGTCTCCTTCATTCCTTGTGAAAATGAAAAATTTTGAGCCAGAACTGCATTTTTGTGTAAAAAAATGTAATTTTTCATTTTCACAGCCCAGTTGTACCACAATTGGTGAAACCCCTGGGGGTTAGAAATGTACACTATACCCCTAGATGAATTCCCTGAGGGGTGTACTTTGCAAAATGGGGTCACTTGTGGGGGGGTTCCACTGTATTGGTGCTTCGGGGGTCTTGCTAATGCAACATAGCACCCACCATTCATTCCACCAGAATGTGTGCTGCAAAATCCAAAAATCACTCCTTCCCTTCTGAGTCCTGCCATGCACCCAAATGGTATTTTTTGGTCACATATGAGGCATTGCCGTACTCGGGAGAAATTGGGGCACAGATTTTGGGGTGCTTTGTCTCCTTCATTCCTTGTGAAAATGAAAAATTTTGAGCCAGAACTGCATTTTTGTGTAAAAAAATTTAATTTTTCATTTTCACAGCCCAGTTGTACCACAATTGGTGAAACCCCTGGGGGTTTGAAATGTACACTATACCCCTAGATGAATTCCCTGAGGGGTGTAGTTTGCAAAATGGGGTCACTTGTGGGGGGGTTCCTAATTTTTAGCATCTTATGGTGACTAGAAACCTACATGGTGCCTAAAAAATAATCTCATTAAAAGGAGGCTCCAAAATCAAGTAGGTGCTCCTTCTATTATGAAGCCTGTGGTTTGGTCAACGTGCACACTAGGGCCACATATAGGATATTTATGAAAACAAAAGAATTGGGGGAATCAATTTTTAGTCACATTTCTCTAGTAAAATCTACTGTGTTCCTTAGAAAAATGTATTAAAATTGAAAATCTGCTAAAAAAATGAAATTTTGAAATTTCACCTACACTTTGTTTTAATTCCTGTGAAACACCTAAAGGGTTAACAAACTTCCAAAATGCTGTTTTGAATACTGTGAGGGGTGCAGTTTTTGAAATGGCATCATTTATGGGGCTGTCTCACATACAAGTCCCTCAAAGTCACATCAGAACTGAACTGGTCCCTAAAAAAATCAGTGTTTGAAATTTTCTTGAAAATTTGAGAATTTGCTATTCATATTTTAAGCCTCCTAGTGTCCAAAAAAATTAAAAGGAGGTTGAAATAATGATGGAAACATAAAGTAGACATATGGTCTATGTTAGTTATTAACTATTTTGAGTGGTATGATTATTTGTCTCACAAGCAGAAAATTTAACATTTTGAAAATTGCTAAATTTTCAATTTTTTTATGACATTTTGGTATTTTTCACAAAAAGACACAGACTGTATTGACCAAAATTTACCACTAACTTGAAGTACAATGTGTCACGAGAAAACAATCTCAAAATCACTGGGATAAGTAAAAGCAAAAAAAAGTTATCCCCACTTAAGTGATACATGTCAGATTTGAAAAAAAGGGCTCTGTCAGGAAGGCAAAAACAGGCTGCGGCGGTAAGGGGTTAAAAATGAATGGTGATGTTGCCCGTAGCATCAGATTATGTCTATTATTTCTCTATTGCATCCTAGAAGTTTTGGTAAGGCCTGGATAACCATTTATAGAATATGTGAGAAAATGCTGAAGATCTGATCTCACATTTACAATGATGAGTAGTTTCAGTCAATTTGTTTGAAAAGTTTGAATGATTTACATACTCGTGGTAATAGTCACGAGTCTTAGAAGGAAATTGGATAGATTATAGAACAGTGGTTCTCAAACTTTCTTGAATAATGGAAAAAAATGTTTTTAAAATGAAATGAAGTAAATTGTGCTTACCTGTTATCTATAAGTACTGAACAGTATGTGGTGATTTACAGTTGTGCTTCTGTTTGTCCACATTTGTTATGACTGGTAGCTACTGTTAAGGTCCACTGCAGGGAAGGGGGTCCTACTTACTCACCTGTCAGGTGCTGAGGCCTTACGCTTCTCCGCTGTGCGGCCGAGGATCTCCAGCAGGTGTTGGGCAGTAGTGGCAGATTCCACATACTCACCTGTCCGGTGTCTTTGGTCTCCATTGCTCTGGCGTGTGGCCCAGGATCCGATTGCTATCAGGCAGTGGCGGCAGTCCCCTGGGGGGGTCAAGTGACCATATGCCACTGGCTTCCGATCATTGCCACCACCATCTTGCCAATAGATAAACTTCCAGTTTCGGGACATTTCTGACCTCTGCTGGAGGTCTGGACCTATGGCAACATTCCTGGGGGGGTTAAAGTCCACCGATGGGTATTTCCTGTTGCTGGTGCAACTTTATGGAATCCTCCTGTAGAGTTCTTGTTGCTCGGGTTTCTATGTTTGGAGCTCCAACCGTCATCCAGTTATTTCACCAGAGTGCGTTATCTTTAGTTGCCGATTAGGCATTCCTTGGTTTCTCTTAAGAGCTTCAGTTATCAAATTTAATTTAGTTACTCTGCCAAAACAAGTTATCTACAGTTGCTGGTTAGGTATTCCTTGGTTTTCCTTCGGACCTTCAGTTATATAGTCTGCGCTCAGTTTCTTTGCTAGTGAGCAATCTAGATACCCGTTTTTTGGACTCTGCACGTTTACCACAGACAAACTCCATCTGGATCTCTGTTTTACTAGTGGTCAGTTATCCTCCACCTTGAGTTCACCTGTTTCCGTCACATAACCAGGGGCCACAAGGGTACTCTCCTCAGAGGGCAGCGGCCTGTTGAACAGACGCGGCAAAGTCCAAACCTCATTGCACATGTCCCTGGTGAAAAAAGTTACTCAGTTAGACACCGCACCACCGCTTGAGAGTTGTGCCAACACCTTTGTCGTGCATCTATGTGAATACCCTATATTCATCCTGCTAAATTTGTACCAACTAACCAACCCCCCTCAGAATAACCACATGGAGCAGATCCACAAAATATGCCCATAATAGCTACCTGAAATGGTTTTGACTATCACTTTGACTATATATATTTTGATTTGGTCCTGGACCACCAACCTGAAGCACCCCTACAACAGCCACAGGAAGCTTAGGCACACATGGCCTTATTGTAGTTTACTCTTTCTGACAAAATCCTTCTTAGGTGGACAAAACCATGTGCATTGCAGGGGGGCAGATGTAAAATGTGCAGAGAGAATTAGAATTTGGGTGAGTTATTTTGTTTCTGTGCAGGGAAAATACTGACTGCTTAATTTAACAATGCAGTATAGATCTCACTTTGAAGTAAAAACCCACCCAAATCTAATTCTCTCTGCACAAGTAACATCTGCCCCACCTGATGGTTTTGTCCATCTAAGAAGATTTTGTCAGAAAGAGTGAACTAGAATAAGGTCCACAGTTTGAGAACCACTGTTATAGAGGTTTTAACACCCATTTCACATTATTTTAATATCTCCTAAAATATGAAAGGACCTTTGGAGGTTTTCGTAAAGAACTCCATACTTCCCAACATACAGTCTCTTTGAAGCAGGATTCCTGTGCAGGAAAGCAGGGCATGGCTTCACATGAATACTGCCAAGACCAGTTTGCCATCACTGTTGGGGCATGTCCAGTGTTTTGGGAGCTGCTGGCATATCCCCAGCCCCTCTGCCTCCCATGAATATTGTCTATTCACTGCTGCTCTGCTGAGCCGAGTAGCTGAGTGACAGGAGAACCCTCAAATAACAGGACTATCTTGTGAAAATAAGGACAGTTGGAAGGTATGGAACTCATCCAAGCCTTTAAATTAGCATTTCCTAGTAAGCAGATCACATTTCCCTTACTTGTAATTCGACAGGGGTGGAACTGCATGAGGCAATGTTGCTCATGAGTCTGCATGAGTCCGTTGCTGCTGGGCTCCAGCCATAAAGGGGGGACCTCCTTCATTGTTCATTGTCCCTCACCTGTTTCTGCTGTCCAATTCTCTGTCCTTCCTACTGTGCTGAGCGGATCAGTGATCATCATCAGCAACGCTTCAGTGGCACACTCAGTAAGAGGGTTCTGAGTACCCAGAACCCATACCCCCCCCCCCCCTTCCTTCCCCGTGTGTGGGAGCTTTTAAAAAAAAAAATATAACATTATAATAGCTCAGATCAGATCACATTCAGAGCTGTCTCACATGCCCATCTGGAGCTCCCACAGACAATTGCAGAGCTTAGTGACTGCAGCTCAGAGTCCTTTCTCTTACATTATTACCGAGATAAGGGCTGTTGGCTGGAGTGTTGCAACAGTACATTCTATTTAATACAACAAAATAAACTAACCTGCACCCAGGGACCGGTTGTAAGTGAGCTCTTTCTATGACCCGGTCAGTTGATCTGTACGACCTCAGCTACGCTGCCTGCTGGAACTTTAACATGATCTCTGCGTGCTGCACAGTGTAGCTGACCAGGCCACACAGAAGGAGGCCATTGATCCCTGGGTGCAGGTACATATTATTGTTAGAGATAAGAGGTTCGGATTCCATGGAATCCAAACCGCTCTGAACACTGCCTGCCACAAGCCGCGCCCGTGAGTTTCCGGCTTAGCTCTGAAACCCAGGCGGGCCGAATGGCGAATTCTCGCGTCGGATTCTCGCGAGACGCAGAGTCTTTAAAGGCTCGGCGTCCGGAGAATTCGGCACCATTTAGTTGCACGCTTCCATGCTGCGCACAGCTCTGCCGTGTAGTCAGTCTCTGTGGGGTGTGTTACTTGCCTGGCAGGGCACTGAGTCAGTTGCGGGTGTACTGGCCTGGCAGTGGTCTGTGCAGAGACTGCAGCGCATAGGGGTCTGTGGCAGAGGGATCTGTGCAGACTCAGAGGGGTTTGTGCTGGGTATTGTACTGGTCAGTGGTTGTGTGTTAGGCTGGCTGTGTCAGAGGGCAGAGGCTGTCAGTCTATGTAGTGGAGTACAGTACATAGGCAGGCTGTCATTCAGCTTTTATTTTATTTTTTCTATTGTGGTTGTGTGCTGTACTGCACTCCAATAGTAAACACCATATACTATACTGTCAGAAGTTCCGTGTGTGCTTGTTCTGCCTCCACGCCATGTTATACAAGCCCCGTCCATAATTTCTTTTTTTAATGTTGCTCTTCTTTATTGTTTGTGTGTACTACACCCCAATACACCATATACTATACTGTCAAAAGTTCTGTGTGTGATTTTTCTGTCTTCACACAGTGTTATACAAGCTGCACAAAAAAATATATATATATATATTTTTCCCTTTTTTTTTTTGTGTGTGTGTGTACTGCACCCCAATACACCATACTGATATTGTCAGAAGTTCTGTGTGTTAATAACCAGTCAGCTTGCTGCAGACCATGGCCTAAATTGAATGGTGATCGTGCGGCCGTATAATGCCGCAGGGAAGACGGAGGAGAACCCGGGGGTGATCTCCGAGCACATCCCTTCCCCGGACACCGCCGTCCCGTCCTTACTCTCCCTGCTCCAGTCTGTGTTCCAGCTAAAGGGATGGGGCGGTCCGTGCTAAAAACAACATTGTAAGCTGTAAAGTGGTCAGAATTGTCTGGAAAGGGCTGGAAATTAATGTTATTGAGGTTAATATTACTCTAGGACAAAAAAATGCAAACATTACGTGATTTGGGCGTTTAACCCCTTCCCGCCGCAGCCTGTTTTTGCCTTCCTGACAGAGCCCTTTTTTTCAAATCTGACATGTATCACTTAAGTGGGGATAACTTTTTTTTGCTTTTACTTATCCCAGTGATTTTGAGATTGTTTTCTCGTGACACATTGTACTTCAAGTTAGTGGTAAATTTGGGTCGATACAGTCTGTGTTTTTTTGTGAAAAATACCAAAATGTCGTAAAAAAATGGAAAATTTAGCAATTTTCAAAATGTTAAATTTTCTGCTTGTGAGACAAATAATCATACCACTCAAAATAGTTAATAACTAACATAGACCATATGTCTACTTTATGTTTCCATCATTATTTCAACCTCCTTTTAATTTTTTTGAACACTAGGAGGCTTAAAATATGAATAGCAAATTCTCAAATTTTCAAGAAAATTTCAAACACTGATTTTTTTAGGGACCAGTTCAGTTCTGATGTGACTTTGAGGGACTTGTATGTGAGACACCCCCATAAATGATGCCATTTCAAAAACTGCACCCCTCACAGTATTCAAAACTGCATTTTGGAAGTTTGTTAACCCTTTAGGTGTTTCACAGGAATTAAAACAAAGTGTAGGTGAAATTTCAAAATTTCATTTTTTTTGCAGATTTTCAATTTTAATACATTTTTCTAAGGAACACAGTAGATTTTACTAGAGAAATGTGACTAAAAATTGATTCCCCCAATTCTTTTGTTTTCATAAATATCCTATATGTGGCCCTAGTGTGCACGTTGACCAAACCACAGGCTTCATAATAGAAGGAGCACCTACATGATTTTGGAGCCTCCTTTTTATGAGAATATTTTTTAGGCACCATGTAGGTTTCTAGGCACCATAAGATGCTAAAAGTTAGGAACCCCCCCCCACAAGTGACCCCATTTTGCAAACTACACCCCTCAGGGAATTCATCTAGGGGTATAGTGTACATTTCAAACCCCCCAGGGGTTTCACCAATTGTGGTACAACTGGGATGTGAAAATGAAAAATTACATTTTTTACACAAAAATGCAGTTCTGGCTCAAAATTTTTCATTTTCACAAGGAATGAAGGAGACAAAGCACCCCAAAATCTGTGCCCCAATTTCTCCTGAGTATGGCAATGACTCACATGTGACCAAAAAATACCATTTGGGTGCATGGCAGGACTCAGAAGGGAAGGAGTGATATTTGGATTTTGCAGCACAGATTCTGGTGGAATGTTGGTGGGTGCTATGTCGCATTAGCAAGACCCCCGAAGCACCAATACAGTGGAACCCCCCCACAAGTGACCCCATTTTGCAAACTACACCCCTCAGGGAATTCAACTAGGGGTATAGTGTACATTTCAAACCCCCAGGGGTTTCACCAATTTTGGTACAACTGGGCAGTGAAAATTAAAAATTAAATTTTTTACACAAAAATGCAGTTCTGGCTAAAATTTTTCATTTTCACAAGGAATGAAGGAGACAAAGCACCCCAAAATCTGTGCCCCAATTTCTCCCGAGTACGGCAATGCCTCACATGTGACCAAAAAATACCATTTGGGTGCATAGCAGGACTCAGAAGGGAAGGAGTGATATTTGGATTTTGCAGCACAGATTCTGGTGGAATGTTGGTGGGTGCTATGTCGCATTAGCAAGACCCCCGAAGCACCAATACAGTGGAACCCCCCACAAGTGACCCCATTTTGCAAACTACACCCCTCAGGGAATTCAACTAGGGGTATAGTGTACATTTCAAACCCCCAGGGGTTTCACCAATTTTGGTACAACTGGGCAGTGAAAATGAAAAATTAAATTTTTTACACAAAAATGCAGTTCTGGCTCAAAATTTTTCATTTTCACAAGGAATGAAGGAGACAAAGCACCCCAAAATCTGTGCCCCAATTTCTCCCGAGTACGGCAATGCCTCACATGTGACCAAAAAATACCATTTGGGTGCATAGCAGGACTCAGAAGGGAAGGAGTGATATTTGGATTTTGCAGCACAGATTCTGGTGGAATGTTGGTGGGTGCTATGTCGCATTAGCAAGACCCCCGAAGCACCAATACAGTGGAACCCCCCCACAAGTGACCCCATTTTGCAAACTAAACCCTTCAGGGAATTCAACTAGGGGTATAGTGTACATTTCAAACCCCCAGGGGTTTCACCAATTGTGGTACAACTGGGCAGTGAAAATGAAAAATTAAATTTTTTACACAAAAATGCAGTTCTGGCTCAAAATTTTTCATTTTCACAAGGAATGAAGGAGACAAAGCACCCCAAAATCTGTGCCACAATTTCTCCTGAGTACGGCAATGCCTCACATGTGACCAAAAAATACCATTTGGGTGCATGGCAGGACTCAGAAGGGAAGGAGTGATATTTAGATTTTGCAGCACAGATTCTGGTGGAATGTTGGTGGGTGCTATGTCGCATTAGCAAGACCCCCGAAGCACCAATACAGTGGAACCCCCCCACAAGTGACCCCATTTTGCAAACAACACCCCTCAGGGAATTCAACTAGGGGTATAGTGTACATTTCAAACCCCCAGGGGTTTCACCAATTTTGGTACAACTGGGCAGTGAAAATGAAAAATTAAATTTTTTACACAAAAATGCAGTTCTGGCTCAAAATTTTTCATTTTCACAAGGAATGAAGGAGACAAAGCACCCCAAAATCTGTGCCCCAATTTCTCCCGAGTACGGCAATGCCTCACATGTGACCATAAAATACCATTTGGGTGCATGGCAGGACTCAGAAGGGAAGGAGTGATATTTGGATTTTGCAGCACAGATTCTGGTGGAATGTTGGTGGGTGCTATGTCGCATTAGCAAGACCCCCGAAGCACCAATACAGTGGAACCCCCCCCCACAAGTGACCCCATTTTGCAAACTACACCCCTCAGGGAATTCAACTAGGGGTATAGTGTACATTTCAAACCCCCAGGGGTTTCACCAATTTTGGTACAACTGGGCAGTGAAAATGAAAAATTAAATTTTTTTACACAAAAATGCAGTTCTGGCTCAAAATTTTTCATTTTCACAAGGAATGAAGGAGACAAAGCACCCCAAAATCTGTGCCCCAATTTCTCCCGAGTACGGCAATGCCTCACATGTGACCAAAAAATACCATTTGGGTGCATAGCAGGACTCAGAAGGGAAGGAGTGATATTTGGATTTTGCAGCACAGATTCTGGTGGAATGTTGGTGGGTGCTATGTCGCATTAGCAAGACCCCCGAAGCACCAATACAGTGGAACCCCCCCACAAGTGACCCCATTTTGCAAACTAAACCCTTCAGGGGATTCAACTAGGGGTATAGTGTACATTTCAAACCCCCAGGGGTTTCACCAATTGTGGTACAACTGGGCAGTGAAAATGAAAAATTACATTTTTTACACAAAAATGCAGTTCTGGCTCAAAATTTTTCATTTTCACAAGGAATGAAGGAGACAAAGCACCCCAAAATCTGTGCCCCAATTTCTCCCGAGTACGGCAATGCCTCACATGTGACCAAAAAATACCATTTGGGTGCATAGCAGGACTCAGAAGGGAAGGAGTGATATTTGGATTTTGCAGCACAGATTCTGGTGGAATGTTGGTGGGTGCTATGTCGCATTAGCAAGACCCCCCCACAAGTGACCCCATTTTGCAAACTAAACCCTTCAGGGAATTCAACTAGGGGTATAGTGTACATTTCAAACCCCCAGGGGTTTCACCAATTGTGGTACAACTGGGCAGTGAAAATGAAAAATTAAATTTTTTACACAAAAATGCAGTTCTGGCTCAAAATTTTTCATTTTCACAAGGAATGAAGGAGACAAAGCACCCCAAAATCTGTGCCCCAATTTCTCCTGAGTACGGCAATGCCTCACATGTGACCAAAAAATACCATTTGGGTGCATGGCAGGACTCAGAAGGCAAGGAGTGATATTTGGATTTTGCAGCACAGATTCTGGTGGAATGTTGGTGGGTGCTATGTCGCATTAGCAAGACCCCCGAAGCACCAATACAGTGGAACCCCCCCACAAGTGACCCCATTTTGCAAACTAAACCCTTCAGGGAATTCAACTAGGGGTATAGTGTACATTTCAAACCCCCAGGGGTTTCACCAATTGTGGTACAACTGGGCAGTGAAAATTAAAAATTAAATTTTTTTACACAAAAATGCAGTTCTGGCTCAAAATTTTTCATTTTCACAAGGAATGAAGGAGACAAAGCACCCCAAAATCTGTGCCCCAATTTCTCCTGAGTACGGCAATGCCTCACATGTGACCAAAAAATACCATTTGGGTGCATGGCAGGACTCAGAAGGGAAGGAGTGATATTTGGATTTTGCAGCACAGATTCTGGTTGAATGTTGGTGGGTGCTATGTCGCATTAGCAAGACCCCCGAAGCACCAATACAGTGGAACCCCCCCACAAGTGACCCCATTTTGCAAACTACACCCCTCAGGGAATTCAACTAGGGGTATAGTGTACATTTCAAACCCCCAGGGGTTTCACCAATTGTGGTACAACTGGGCAGTGAAAATTAAAAATTAAATTTTTTTTACACAAAAATGCAGTTCTGGCTCAAAATTTTTCATTTTCACAAGGAATGAAGGAGACAAAGCACCCCAAAATCTGTGCCCCAATTTCTCCTGAGTACGGCAATGCCTTATGTGTGACCAAAAAATGGCAGGACTCAGAAGGGAAGGAGTGATATTTGGATTTTGCAGCACAGATTCTGGTGGAATGTTGGTGGGTGCTATGTCGCATTAGCAAGACCCCCAAAGCACCAATACAGTGGAACCCCCCCACAAGTGACCCCATTTTGCAAACTACACCCCTCAGGGAATTCATCTAGGGGTATAGTGTACATTTCAAACCCCCAGGGGTTTCACCAATTTTGATACAACTGGGCTGTGCAAATGAAAAATTACATTTTTTTACACAAAAATGCAGTTCTGGCTCAAAATTTTTCATTTTCATAAGGTATGAAGGAGAAAAAGCACCCCAAAATCTGTGCCCCAATTTCTCCCGAGTATGGCAATGCCTCATATGTGACCAAAAAATACCAGTTGGGTGCATGGCAGGACTCAGAAGGGAAGGAGTGATATTTGGATTTTGCAGCACAAATTCTGGTGGAATGTTGGTGGGTGCTATGTCGCATTAGCAAGACCCCCGAAGCACCAATACAGTGGAACCCCCCCACAAGTGACCCCATTTTGCAAACTAAACCCTTCAGGGAATTCAACTAGGGGTATAGTGTACATTTCAAACCCCCAGGGGTTTCACCAATTGTGGTACAACTGGGCAGTGAAAATGAAAAATTAAATTTTTTACACAAAAATGCAGTTCTGGCTCAAAATTTTTCATTTTCACAAGGAATGAAGGAGACAAAGCACCCCAAAATCTGTGCCCCAATTTCTCCTGAGTACGGCAATGCCTCACATGTGACCAAAAAATACCATTTGGGTGCATGGCAGGACTCAGAAGGGAAGGAGTGATATTTGGATTTTGCAGCACAGATTCTGGTTGAATGTTGGTGGGTGCTATGTCGCATTAGCAAGACCCCCGAAGCACCAATACAGTGGAACCCCCCCACAAGTGACCCCATTTTGCAAACTACACCCCTCAGGGAATTCAACTAGGGGTATAGTGTACATTTCAAACCCCCAGGGGTTTCACCAATTGTGGTACAACTGGGCAGTGAAAATTAAAAATTAAATTTTTTTTACACAAAAATGCAGTTCTGGCTCAAAATTTTTCATTTTCACAAGGAATGAAGGAGACAAAGCACCCCAAAATCTGTGCCCCAATTTCTCCTGAGTACGGCAATGCCTTATGTGTGACCAAAAAATGGCAGGACTCAGAAGGGAAGGAGTGATATTTGGATTTTGCAGCACAGATTCTGGTGGAATGTTGGTGGGTGCTATGTCGCATTAGCAAGACCCCCAAAGCACCAATACAGTGGAACCCCCCCCACAAGTGACCCCATTTTGCAAACTACACCCCTCAGGGAATTCAACTAGGGGTATAGTGTACATTTCAAACCCCCAGGGGTTTCACCAATTGTGGTACAACTGGGCAGTGAAAATTAAAAATTAAATTTTTTTTACACAAAAATGCAGTTCTGGCTCAAAATTTTTCATTTTCACAAGGAATGAAGGAGACAAAGCACCCCAAAATCTGTGCCCCAATTTCTCCTGAGTACGGCAATGCCTTATGTGTGACCAAAAAATGGCAGGACTCAGAAGGGAAGGAGTGATATTTGGATTTTGCAGCACAGATTCTGGTGGAATGTTGGTGGGTGCTATGTTGCATTAGCAAGACCCCCAAAGCACCAATACAGTGGAACCCCCCCCACAAGTGACCCCATTTTGCAAACTACACCCCTCAGGGAATTCAACTAGGGGTATAGTGTACATTTCAAACCCCCAGGGGTTTCACCAATTGTGGTACAACTGGGCAGTGAAAATTAAAAATTAAATTTTTTTACACAAAAATGCAGTTCTGGCTCAAAATTTTTCATTTTCACAAGGAATGAAGGAGACAAAGCACCCTAAAATCTATGCCCCAATTTCTCCCGAGTACGGCAATGCCTCACATGTGACCAAAAAATACCATTTGGGTGCATGGCAGGACTCAGAAGGCAAGGAGTGATATTTGGATTTTGCAGCACAGATTCTGGTGGAATGTTGGTGGGTGCTATGTCGCATTAGCAAGACCCCCGAAGCACCAATACAGTGGAACCCCCCCACAAGTGACCCCATTTTGCAAACTAAACCCTTCAGGGAATTCAACTAGGGGTATAGTGTACATTTCAAACCCCCAGGGGTTTCACCAATTGTGGTACAACTGGGCAGTGAAAATTAAAAATTAAATTTTTTACACAAAAATGCAGTTCTGGCTCAAAATTTTTCATTTTCACAAGGAATGAAGGAGACAAAGCACCCCAAAATCTGTGCCCCAATTTCTCCTGAGTACGGCAATGCCTCACATGTGACCAAAAAATACCATTTGGGTGCATGGCAGGACTCAGAAGGGAAGGAGTGATATTTGGATTTTGCAGCACAGATTCTGGTTGAATGTTGGTGGGTGCTATGTCGCATTAGCAAGACCCCCGAAGCACCAATACAGTGGAACCCCCCCACAAGTGACCCCATTTTGCAAACTACACCCCTCAGGGAATTCAACTAGGGGTATAGTGTACATTTCAAACCCCCAGGGGTTTCACCAATTGTGGTACAACTGGGCAGTGAAAATTAAAAATTAAATTTTTTTTACACAAAAATGCAGTTCTGGCTCAAAATTTTTCATTTTCACAAGGAATGAA
This sequence comes from Crinia signifera, assembly GCF_055691185.1. Classification (NCBI taxonomy): domain Eukaryota; kingdom Metazoa; phylum Chordata; class Amphibia; order Anura; family Myobatrachidae; genus Crinia; species Crinia signifera. The sequence continues at coordinate 207,704,258 of NC_139222.1, forward strand.
GGAGACAAAGCACCCCAAAATCTGTGCCCCAATTTCTCCTGAGTACGGCAATGCCTTATGTGTGACCAAAAAATGGCAGGACTCAGAAGGGAAGGAGTGATATTTGGATTTTGCAGCACAGATTCTGGTGGAATGTTGGTGGGTGCTATGTCGCATTAGCAAGACCCCCAAAGCACCAATACAGTGGAACCCCCCCACAAGTGACCCCATTTTGCAAACTACACCCCTCAGGGAATTCATCTAGGGGTATAGTGTACATTTCAAACCCCCAGGGGTTTCACCAATTTTGATACAACTGGGCTGTGCAAATGAAAAATTACATTTTTTTACACAAAAATGCAGTTCTGGCTCAAAATTTTTCATTTTCATAAGGTATGAAGGAGAAAAAGCACCCCAAAATCTGTGCCCCAATTTCTCCCGAGTATGGCAATGCCTCATATGTGACCAAAAAATACCAGTTGGGTGCATGGCAGGACTCAGAAGGGAAGGAGTGATTTTTGGATTTTGCAGCACAGATTCTGGTGGAATGAATGGTGGGTGCTATGTGGCATTAGCAAGACCCCCGAAGCACGGTGAAATGATGAACCTAATAATCCATAGATGTGTGGTATATTTTAAAACACTCCTTTATACATAGGCCGGGTTTGTCGGGGCAAGTTTCACAGTGGAAAATAGTATCCTTTCTTATTCCCTTTTTATAGCAAACTTTGCACCTTTTTTGTGTCCTGCCCTTTTTTGCAGTGGAGGGGATTTCGTTAGGAAAATGCTGCCCTGGTACAATACGGGGGCCAGTACTAGAAGTACTGGGGCCCTCTGCCTGCTGGTTCCCAAATATTAGGCCCTTTATGACTTCCTCTTGAAAGTGCATAAATGTCCCCCTCGGGCTGGTAGAACGGAATAGCACGTAAGCGTTATACAGTGCCATCTGGATGATATACACGGCCAGCTTCTTGTACCAGATTTTTGTTTTCCGCAGGGCACTGTACGGCTTCAGTACCTGATCTGAAAGATCCACTCCGCCCATGTACTTATTGTAATCTAGGATACAATTCGGTTTTGAGGTGTGGGTACTGGTACCTCGTACAGGGACGGAGGTGGTACTGTCTCCGTGAATTGTTGTCAGTATAAGGACATCCCTCTTGTCCTTATATTTGACCAACAACATATTTTCGGTGCATATTCCCCTGCTTTCACCCCTTCTCAGTACTTGGGCAATGTGCGTTTTTGGGAGGCCTCTTTGGTTCTTGCGCACAGTACCGCAAGCTGCTGTACCTCTTGAACCAAGGGCCTTAAACAGGGGGATGCTAGTATAAAAGTTATCCACATAGAGGTGATAACCTTTATCCAGGAAGGGGTGCACTAAATCCCAGACAATTTTTCCACTAACACCTACGAGGGAGGGGGGCATTCTGGCGGTTCAATTCTTGAGTCCTTCCCTTCATATACCCTAAACCTGTGGGTGTACCCTGAGGTACTTTCGCACAGCTTATACATTTTTATGCCATACCTTGCCCTCTTATTGGGAAGGTACTGGCGGAATTTAACCCTTCCTTTAAAATGTATAAGGGACTCGTCGATACAAATAAATTTTTCAGGGATGTACAACTCTGCAAATTTGGCACTGAAATGATCAGCCTGACTTTGAATAGCCGGTCAAAGGTGGGATCATCTCTGGGTGGGCACTGTGCATTATCGGTGTAATGTAAAAATTTAAGGATCATCTCAAAACGAGTCAGAGTCATGGCCATACGGTAAAGTGGGGTGCTGTACAGAACATCTGTACTCCAATATTGCCTAATTTCTGGCTTTTTTACTATGCCCATATGTAACACCAGACCCCAAAACGTCATCATCTCTACTGCATCTACAGGGGTCCACCTAGCAAATGATGACGTGGGGTTTTGAGCAATAAACTGCTGGGCATATAAATTACTTTGGTCCACCATTAAATTTATAAAATCATCAGAGAAAAATAATTTGAAAAAGTCAATTTCTCTGAGAATCCTGGGATGGCCAAAAACTCAGGAACCTGGGGCTCAAAATTGTCTGGTGGTGGGGTCCATACGGGATCAATCATTTGGGGGGGGGGGTCTCAGCTGCTCTACGGGGGCGTCTTTGAGGGGGTCCCTCATCACTAGAGGAGGAAGATGAGGTTAAGACGAATCCTTCAAATTCCCCGCTTGCATCACTGGCTGTGTCAGAGTCAGAGGCAAGCATGGCATATGCCTCCTCCGCTGAATACATTCTTCTGGATGACTGGGATGACATTTGGGATGCCATTTTTATTTTTGTGTTTCTGTAAGTGTAATGTTTCAACACGTGAATAGTGTAGGGGGGGGTACAAACTTTATTTCAACACGGGGGGTATGTAGTGTGTAGTGTGTATGTAGTGCAGAAAAAAAAAATACTTTATACAGGAATTTGATCCCAATAAAAAAAAAAAATTATATCAACCCAGTGCCAAAAATGCTGTTCAGTGATGTACGTCACTGATCAGCGCTCAGCGGCCACAGGACACCCACAAAAGCAACGTGGGTGTAAAAACAATTTAAAAAAAATAAACCACAGCACTCTCCAAAAAAAAAACAATTTAAAAAAACTGCAGAAAAAAAATTATATCAACCCTGTGCCAAAAATGCTGTTCAGTGATGTACGTCAGCACTCAGCGGCCACAGGACACCCACAAAAGCAACGTGGGTGTAAAAACAAAACCCCACTGCACTCTCCAAAAAAAAAACAATTTAAAAAAACTGCAGAAAAAAAAATATATCAACCCTGTGCCAAAAATGCTGTTCAGTGATGTATGTCACTGATCAGTGCTCAGCGGCCACAGGACACCCACAAAAGCAACGTGGGTGTAAAAACAAAACCCCACTGCACTCTCAAAAAAAAAAACAATTTAAAAAAACTGCAGATAAAAAATTATATCAACCCTGTGCCAAAAATGCTGTTCAGTGATGTATGTCACTGATCAGCGCTCAGCGGCCACAGGACACCCACAAAAGCAACGTGGGTGTAAAAACAAAACCCCACTGCACTCTCCAAAAAAAAAAAAACTGCAGATCAGTGATGCAGTGATGCAACACTGATTAGCAGTGAGGGGCAGCAGGCACACAACTGTGGGTGCAACCTGACAGGGTATATATATATAAAAAAAAAAAAACCCTGGACCCCAAAAACGGTGCTGATCACTTAGTTTATACTGATCAGCACAAAAGGGGGGGCAGCAGGGGGGGCAGCAGTCAGTTGCACAGGCAGCACAACCTTTGGTGCAACTGACAGGTATATATATAAAAAAAAAACTCCTGCACCCCCAAAAAGTTGCTGATCAGCACAGATATACTGATCAGCACAAGGGGGGCACCAGACACAAAATATAGCACTCTCTATCACTCTCTGTCACTATCTCTCACTATCTCTCACTATCTCTCACTATCTGTGACTCTATGACACTGCAGCAGCAGCAGCAGCACACAGGAAGTCACAAGATCCAGGAAGCATCCAGCTGCTGGCAGCACGCTACCAGCGGTGATCAGGTAAGTATCAGGCAAGGATCAGGTCAGTATATCACGACAGATTGGCACGGTGACCGCTCTGCACGCAATTCCAGACCGGAATGGCGTCTGCAGCGCAGTCACCGTTAGTTTAAATCACGCGCCATGGCTGTGATTGGTCCGTCGGTCCGACGGACCAATCACAGCCTTGGGGGCAGGTGGGGTGAGTTGGGGTGAGGTGTGGTCATCACCGGTGACCCCCTCATGCCCCCCCCCACCCGGCGGTGATTGATCCCTGTGTTACCGAGCGTCTGATTCGCCGGTAACACAGGAAAACGCTGCGACTGGCTGTTCACATTGAACAGCCAATCACAGCGATCGCCGACGGGGGGAGGCATCGCCGCCCCCCCTGGGCATGCAGGGACAGCAGACATGTTTAAACTGTCACCGCGTCTATAGACGCGGTGACAGTTTAAAGTCATGACGTATATATACGTCATGTGTCGGGAAGTACATCTCGGCCATGACGTATATATACGTCAAATGTCGGGAAGGGGTTAAAAAAAAAAATCCAAATCCAAAGCTTTTCACCGGCGCTTTACAAAGCTAAATCCAAATCTTTGGCCCCGGCGCCCATCTCTAATTATTGTACTTGTTTTCGAATGGGAGCAGGGCAGCTGCAACAGAGGGAGATCTGAACGATGGGAGGGCTGTGGATGGTTAGCTGGTGGTAAATGTATAGTCACATTGTCAGTGTATTTTTTACAAAAAATAATCTGAAAAGTGCTTGTAGGGGATTTGTGGGGACAGAGCTTTCTGCCCATGCATGCAGTATTTGATACAATCTTGCAGTGTATTTAAATATCAACATTGCAAATTTATCATATCTACATCTGAGATGCGTATTGTGAACTATGCCCCATAAACTCTGCTAGTAATATTTGTGCAATTAGCTTTTTTTGCCTTTGAAAATTGGAATGACTTCTGTAGTAGCTGTATAGATAAGGCTGGTAGTCATTTGGGACAGAGCATATAATAGGGGCATGACTTATTTGTTTTGCTTAACAACAGGTGCAGAGCTGCCGACATGGGGGCTCATAGCTATGAGCAGTGCCATAAGTAGACATCTGTGCCCTGTGCCAGAGAATGGAATTGCACCCTCCATTAGTTAAAACAGGGCAAATCGGTGGTGAAGCAGACTGGGGTGATGATGCTGACATAGACAGATACTGAAATTACCATACAGACAGCCACTGAAATGCAAAGATACTGCCACATAGAAGCTGACACACAAATGCTAACATAGATGCTGGACACTTCGGTAGATACTGACACACTGATCGATGGAAGCTGATACTCAGACAGATGCAGACACACAGATACTGACAGATGCTGGCACTCAGACACTACCACGTGAACAGATGCTGACAATGTATTTAAGGAGGCTGACACAATGGCAAATGCTGACAGACTCTTACAAACGGATTGTGACACACAAATGTTGACACAGATGTTGGCATGCAGACAGATGATGACACACAAATGCTGAGACACTGACAGATGCTGACACAGACACACCAACACTTGTAAACCATGACACGAACAGATGCTGACACACTGGCAGAAGCTGATACATGAATGCTGATACACAGAGAGAAGCTAGCACAAAGACAAAACTGACACATGGAAGCTGACACATAGACTCACAAATAGATGCTGACAGGGTGACACACAGACATGCTGACACTGACACAGATGCTGACACAGTTGCTGATACGTGGATGCTGACCCACAGATACTGCTGACACAGACACACAGATGATGGCACATAGACAGACACTGACATTCTGCCAACACACATGGATGCTGTCACGGAAACTTACCATTTTCCTCCCCACACAGTTTAGACACAGCTGCTGGGTTCCACAAATACAGCGGCCCCTGGAAAAGCAGGCAGCCCCCAGAAACTTATCCACTGGGTGGGGTGGGGGGCTGGAGAGGCGTCTACTGGGTGGGAATGGGGGGGTCTAAGTTCAGATACTGTGCCCCGGTGTCGGATGGGGCGGGGGACAGCCACCAGGTGCCTGGGTGGGGAGTGCAAACGAAATGCCAGTCCGGGCTGCAATAAGCAGAGAGATTACTTCCTGTAGAAAGCCACACCCTGTCTAATCGTGCAGCCCAATCCAGCTTCTATGGGCTGCAGTCAGTGCAGTCATAAAAGCCGGGGGATTGCACATGCAGTGTCGCACCATTGCAACTGCGTATGGGCCAGTCCTGGTGCCTGCCTGATCCATTGAGCAGGTGTCGGGACTTCAGGATAGGGTGGTATCAGTAGCCCCCCTGCCAAATGGAATCATATTTCACCCAAGCATAACCAGGATGACGAATCATATTTCACCTGTGTTTGACTGATTGAACATAAGATAAATCGTATGTGCAGCCATCAGTGGCACTTAGCGGGTGCTTTATTAGCACACGAGATGTATTGCAAATGATCCCCAAGCGGGGAAGTGCCATGCAGAAAAGGCGCTCTCCAGCTGGCACCAAGCATCAGCCATCCATTTTTTTTATGTTATTTCATACTTGCCGACTTCTCTTGTGCCCTTTCCGGGAGAGGGCAGCAAGTTACAAAAACTAGGGGGCGTGGACACCAACCGTGACGTAAATTGGGCCCAATTTTAAATCCTTCCTCTTCACTTACTCCTATCATAAATATGATATAAAGCTGTGGCGAGGTGGGAGAGGAACGATTTTGATGAAGCTTGCGCTGCTGCAGCAGCGTGGAGTAATGAAGGGGAGGGAGACAGAGCCTGAGGAACGTTATTAAAGAAAACAGCGGGGACGCCGGGGAGCTGAGTGAGAGAAGCAGAACAGAAGGCAACACCGTAGCAGCCAGCCTCTAACTTACTCACCATCTCTTCTGCGGCGCTGCCTTCTGCTGCTCGTCGGCTCTCTCTCCACTGCTCCCAAAGCCACCCCGTCCGCGCTGTGCTGCGGCCAGCGATACCCGGCCCTCTATGTCCCACAGAAGCCCCGCCGGGATTACTAGGACAGCTGCGCGATATCAGTCAGCCTCTACGCTTAGTGACTTGCGCATGCGCAGTCACTTGTTTTCGCCAGGCAGGGGAAAAACCGGGAGGATCCTATATATTCCCGGGAGACCGGGAGTAAGGACCAAAAAGGCGGGAAACTCCCGCTAAATGCGGGAGGGTCGGCAACCCTGTGTTATTTTCTTTTTCTGCCTTTAGCTCCCCAGGAGTATTACATGCAGTAAATCACATACGATTTATTGCATGTAAAAATGGCACATCAAGTGCCAGATTGTATGTGAGCCTCCTGGGGAGCTGCAGAGGGAGCTATGGGGAAATTGGCTCCGATTTGTCCTTAGGATAAGTCAGACAATTGTATGGCAAGAAGCAACCAAAATAGCATTCAGTAGTAGTATGCACATTGGCCCTTATTCAGATCTGCTTGCAGTACAAATTTTTTGGAAAATGGGCAAAACCATGTGCGCTGCAGGTGAGGCAGAGAGGGTTAAATTTGGATGGGTTGTGCTGAAACTGAAATCTAAATTGCAGTGTAAAAATAATGCAGCCAGTATTTATCCTGCACAGAAACAAAATAACTCACCCAAATCTATCTCTCTCTGCACATCTTACATCTGCCCATCTGCAGTGCACATGGTTTTGCCCATTTTCCAAACAAATTTGTACTGCAATTAGATCTGAATAAGGGCCATTGTATAGCACCCTAACACAAGTATTATATAACATCCCAACCAATGTATTATATTGCACCCCAACCCATGTATTACATAAACTATCTCTGGACTGATGGCTGAATTACATTTTAACTGTATAACCTTTTTTGTGTGTCCTCTCACTATGTAGTATTACTAGAGGACAGCAATGGCTGCAGTGTCCTCTTTCGCCATACAAAATCTCCAACCCTTCCTCACTTCTCTCTAATTTCTCCATGTCTTATCATTCATGTGTTTGTACTATTTATGAGTTGGAAATTAGTACCACCGCTATTGGTTCTGAAACTGTTTAAATGAGAAAGGTTGCTATTCTCTATTGGTTTCCATTGCTGTGTTATGGATTTAAAATTTACCAGAATCACACAAATGCACTCTCCCCATCTTGGGGATTGTGTAAAAACCGCAATGGTTTGGGCTCTGGAAAGCTGAACAGGACCGGATTCCTGCAGCAATATAAGCCACTGTGGAGATTGTAGAGCACTTCCCCATCCTGGGGTGGACGCAAACGCTCTACTATAACCACAGTGGCTGATTGCTGCAGGAATCCAGTCCAGTCGGCCCCATTCCTTTTTTTTACCCATTCCCTTACTTGTTCTAACTGGTATAAGAGGAACGGGTGTGGTATAGCAGTACAATAGACCGAAAATATTTGCTCCGACACCAATAGTTAGACCATATCTGCCTACCCTCCTGCATTCTGCAGGAGACTCCCTGAGATAGCAGCAATCTCCCTCTCTCCCTTATTTGTCTATCAATTTCCCTCATTTCACCCAGCCCACATTACACTGTTACATCTTTTTTTTTTTTGGGGGGGGGGGAAGGAATGAGAGATAGATACATTTGCATTGAATCATCAGCGCCATTTCCCAGCACTTTAGCAAGTACTCTTACTAACTGCTTTGGGGCTCATCTACATTTGGATATAAGTAATTTTTAAAGATTCCTCTCAGATGTAGCATTACTCACCCACGATTTTAGGTGCCACATTTACAATCTCTCCATATATGGAACTAGGGTGGAGCATGACAAGCCCCTTGAAACTAGTTTTCAAAAGTAGGCAAGTATGGTATAATTACTGTCGTTCTCTTTAATGCATATATATGTGTATTGTCGGTCGATCTTAGTGTCAGACTTCTTTTCGGTTATTGGTCTTTTGTATTACGGAGTCACTATTGTCTAATGAATGTACTGATGGTGTTTTGTTTGTCGGTCAAAGTACTTTGTCAATGAACTATCTACGTATTACTAATGTCTTTGTACCGTTTGTCAGGAAAACCACTTTGTCTAACTCATACTTTCCTACCAGGGCCGGCGCTACCCGCTCAGCAGCTCCTGCAAAGCAGGGAGGTGCCATGCTGAAAAGGCACTGTCTCCCTCCCTGCTCTGCTAAAGCTGCCTCAGCCCTCACTGTCACTGCCTCCTGCACGCTACCCACAGCGCCTGTCTGACAGTGAGCGGGCGGCAGTATAAAGAGCTGCTCCCTGCACACCACGAGTGCACACAGCCTGCATGCCGCCCACAGTGCCTGTCTGACAGCAGGCGGCAGTATGGAGAGGCTGAGCAGCTCCCTGCACTGCGCACACACTGTCCTCCTCCTGCGACCTGCCCCCTCTTCCTCACAGACACTTGCACTGAGGCATGTAGCGCTGTCTGTGAATGCCTGGATGACATGTCATGTCTGGATCCGCCCCCTACCCATTGCTCCCTGTGCCTGTCAATCAAATGACGAACAGGCTGCAGTGCCGCCACCCCTTCCTTCCCAGCCACTACAGGGGAGCTATGGGGTCACGCACTGCGGGCGCTTGTTAAGGAGGGGGGGCAGTGGACTGCTCACTAACCCCTGCCCACTGGCGCTGACCATCGCTGCTGCTGGAGTACGTGTTGTTAAGGGGTGTCTTCCTGTGATACCATCGCCACCCGTCTGACGTGGAATGGGGAAGAGCTGGTGGGTTGGGAGTCTGCGGACAGAGACGGGAGACGAGCAGGGTTGTTTCTACAGGTGGACGAGCCGTGCAAGTGCATGGGACGCTGTGACTGCACGGCTCGTCCACTGAATGTCACTAGTATCCCTGCTGGGCCCCTAGCTCCCCCGTCACCTGCCGCCTGCTCCTTCAAGGCATTGTTAGATGCGGCCCCTGGCAGCCCCACATTCTGCTTTCAGTGGGCCTGACTTCAGTGGCTGCTGCAGTATGTAAGCAAGCGGACGAGTTACATAACCCGGGGAGCCACATTTTTTTTTTGGGGGGGGGGGGGGGTGCACAAAGTTACAGCCTCGCTCCGGAGGTCAGAAATCCTAGTTTCAGCCCTGTGTTAACAATGTGAGCTTACACACTGAGCATTTTCTTTAAAGACTTCTATGCTACTTTCTTCACATCTGGATTGGCAGGTAAAACACCATCAGCATTGAAATTACTAATAGACTCACTTTACATCATGGGCCCCTGGAATTCCAAAATCCAGTAAAACAGGACTACTCAGTGAGGACTGAGTAGTTCTACTGCTGCCTGGGTGGATTTACAGCGCCCAGGATTCTCTATCCTTAAATGCTCCTGAGGCTATGTCTTATAATTGTCGTTAGCAAACAGATGATATTATTTGTCTTGGTTTGTGTACAACATGTTTTACCTGGACAGAATGTAAACTTTGTTGCTCATAAAAGAGAACATCTCACACACAGATTCTGGGAGACGAGTACAACCTTGTCAGCATCTAATGCTACATCTTACATCTTAAAGACTGATACTGAATGCAGTCGCAGAATATGATGATGTTAATGCAATACCCTGTGCTATCAACAGACCCAATTTTACTTCTATTTCAAGAAGCATTTTAATTTTTTTTCACTGGGTCGACAGATGGTCAAACCTTTAGCAATATCGTCAGCGACTGCATGCTCTGCAGGGGACCCAGTGACGTCACTAAATGATAACGTTAAATGATATTGTTCAGTGTGTATGCGCCATATCATTTGCCCACCGGCACCGCTGATACAGTTCCCTACATCTGGGGTGCTGCTAATCACTTAGTGCGTATAGAGATTTTCTTTTCACCTCCTCTACTCAGAGACCGTAGTATACTCATATAGCTGACTCATTTGTGCACTATTATATGCAACTTTATAGTGCTCCTGGGGGTAATCCTGCTTGTAAAATGCAGTTCCTACATGATACAGACTTGTTGACATTATCAGACTGATAGAAATCCTTTAAAGATTTGTTCTACTAACACAAGTAGGAATAAGGGCGCCTGTGGTATGAGTTGGCTCTCACAAAGCAGCTGCTGGGGTATAGGGGTAGTCAAGCCCTAAAAGGAATTGTAACAAGGTGAAATTAGGTAGATGTAGTCACCTGAGGTTGTCCCAACTCTCTATAGAGAGGATCCACCACTTGCTTTTGAAACTTCAAAAGCTGAACTGGTAAAGTGCACTTACCTTCAAATCCTTGAAATATTCTGGAGCCACATATTGGCTCTTAAATTCATTCTGAGTGAGGCTAATTTTTATAAAATTTTATACTTCTTTAATTGTTTATTGTATGTTTTGTGGGTGCATATGCTATTAAATGTGATATATAACATTTTTAATACATAAAAAACTTTATTGAACAACAGTTTCTTTCATTCATTGTGGTTATAGCGCTGCTTTTTCTGTTTTTTTTTTTATTTTTTATTTATAGAAATTCTTTAATTCTCTCTGTACCATACAAGAGGTATTATCTACTTGAAAGTCTTAGCACTGAATATTATAAATTTATTGTATTGTATTATATCAGAGGCTCCCTCTGCCTGTTACGTGCCGCCGTCCGGGATCTGCTGCACCCGGACGGACGGCAGTTCTGGCACAGAGGCTGGAGGCGGGGGACGTTGCCGGGCAACGTCCCAAGCCTCGTTCTGAGCACGGGCGTCGGGGCGTTGCCAGGCAACGTCCCCGAACTTCCGCCCGGCTGTCAGGGAACGCGCGCGCGCCTGACGTCACGCAGGCGGCGCAATGTTTAAATAAATAGCCGGCGTCTGCTGGGCACAGACGCCGGTTATAGCTCTTTGCTTCATTAAAGCATAAGCCTTAGCACCCGGTCCCTGGAGCCCTTTCAGTTCCAGTACCTCCTCTCCTGGACACTCCAGTGTCCTTCTGTTCCTGCAGCTCCAGTGTCCTTCTGTTCCTGCAGCCCCTTTGGACTTGGTCTGCCTTCCAGCCCCGGATCAGAGCCTGCGTCAGATCCACATCCGTCATCCACCTGTGGGTCACGTAAGTGCTCCTTCGGAGCCCGGTGTTTCTTCCCTTTTCCGCTCCTTTGCCCTCCGTGGCGGTTCCCCTCCGTGGGCTCACCATTTTGCTGTTGTGTCTTCCTTTCAGTTGTTTTGGTTGTTGTCTGTGGCCCTAGCTTTCTTAGGCAGGGGTGTACCCCTTTTCTTCTGCTCCCGGCTTTGGGGAATCACTTGTCTTTGTGTGTCCCCATTCCCAGATTCCCTATTGTATCTTTTGTGTCTGCGACTGGGTCGCTATCCCCGTCCTTGGCCTGGTGCCGGTAGTCAGGGGTTATTTCCCAGCTAGGCCCTTTTAGTCAGACCATCCTTTTGAGATACCCCCTGGCGATCGCTCACCCTTTGTCTACACCTAACACCTGGCTGCATCGGGGTCAGAGCCGGCCTAACTGGCTCTGTCGAACGCGGCGGCTACAGGCGAAGCCTAGCACTTGCAGGGGTATTCCATCTGCCCGGGGGACTCAACAGAGTCAGTGTAGGTTTCGCTGTGGCCGTCCTAAACAGCGGTCCCAGCTGCGGGCTCACGCCTGACCTTTTCCCAGCTGTCGAATCAGTCTAAACCCAGCTGAGTTACGTAACACTGCCTCGGGGCAATTGCAGGGTTCTAGGACCAACTCAAACTATTTATGGTTAATGTAAAAGCTTGGGGCTTCCAAAAATATGTGAGCAGAAGTGAATCCTGTCCCTCAACATATAACTAAACCTAAGAATGAAATTTAAACACAATTGATTTAATTTAATACATTTTTTTTTCCAGACTTTTAGGAGCTATCTGGTTTCCTTGTAAATAAATCCAAAATAGAAGGGTTTTTATAAGGAGGCGGTATGTGTCTGGACTAAAACCTTTTCTTTAAAAGGGCCCATTCTACAGTGAAATATCTAGAAGTATACTTTACATACCTAATCATTCCACACAGCTGTATGCTGCAATTTCCTACATCTCCTTCACAGCACTTTGGGGCCAATTCAGACCCATTAGTATGGGTCCAAATTCGGCCCCATTTTTGATGGCGGGGGTGCGCGCATGTACATATATGCGCATGTGCAGACCCCCTGTACGAAGGCCTTCAGTGAGTATCACACTTGCCAAGGCGTTCCCATGGGAAGAGGAGGGAGGAGGGGCGGGCATGGGGAGGCATCATGGGAATGCCCAGCATTTTAATTGCGTCCTTATGAAAATGCTGGGCGTTCCTCTTATCTTGGTCCTATTCAATTAGGATATTCTTTTCTGCTCCAAAAGAACCTTTTGAAGAAAATTGCCCCGATGAAGTCTGTTACAGACGAAATGCGTTGGGTTATCTCTGCTATGCACTCTTGATTGAAGACATTTTTACTGTGCAATTTGTACCCATCTGTGAAAGAATCCTTTCAATAAAATATGTCATGATCAACACCTCTGCTTCACTGGACTTTTGACTTCAATATATTATACTCTGGTTGAGATATTATTTGATATATTATTTATTGGCCCCATACCATTTATTGTTGTGCATATTTTGGGGAATTTTAGTGGCTGGGCAGCCTACTTCATATTTACATTTAGCGCATTGAGGAATATTGTGGTCTAATCCGACATCCTATTTAAAAACAATGGTACTTGTGTACTAGCACGGCGCCCACGATAATTAGTCGCCCGGTTTTTTATCGCATCGCATGCCATACACCAGATGAGAGAGATTTTCACCCATATACAATATTAAATTGTATAAGCACCCTAATGGGTGCTTACAATGCTTAAATGCACCCCCACGCCACCTCCCAAGTGCAGCGAGCCCGCGAGGGGCGGCGGTACGCGTCCTACGACCTTTTCATACCCCCACTATCCACGTTGGCGTGGAGTAGATTTTATAAAGTGTGGCGAGCCCGAAGCTTTTATAAAATCAACTCCACGCCGACGTGTATAGTGGGGGTATAAAAAGGTCGTAGGACGCGTACTGCTGCACTCGCCACGCTTCGGGTTCACGTTTATACTTGGGGGGGGCGGCGTGGGGGTGCATTTAAGCATTGTAAGCACCCATTAGGGTGCTTATACAATTTATAATCGCATCCCATCACATTGTATGGCATTGTATGCCATATACAATGGCATACAATTTTAAAATTGTATGCCATTGTAGAACATCAGCCGATATCGCATCGCATCGCATGCGATATGGTCTGCGATGCGATGGTACCAAACCAATATATACTGCCATAAGCATGTGGATCTTTGAGTGGACAAGAGAATATAGGATTCCTTATTGATACATTATCAACCTACGCACCTAGTAGGAATCAGTCTCCCTTGTCTTTCAGATAACTACTAATCTGTTTCAGTTTAATATATCCAAACACCTTGCTGATTAGTCCATACTATTTTTTAACTGTATATTCTAGTATCATATATTTGAAGACACCAGACATGTCTATTATGTTATGGTATTATGCTCTGGAAATCTTGCAATATTTTGTTCATCTGGTGTTTTCCATTATATTAGAAGCTGCAGTCAGTATATTTACATATAACAATAAGCTTGCATAATAGGTTAGCGCCTGACTTATCTCTTGTTGAAAAAGTTATGTCAACAAGCATTCTACTGTAAGAAAAATAAAAGTCTCCATATACTACAATCAGAAAACTGTCTGCAGTATGGGGGCAGCCATTTTCTAAGTGTCCGTTTTTTATTATAGCAGCAGGAGCCGGCGGCGGCATAGACGGGCCGTCACGGCAGGGCACCAAACAGCAGTGGGTAAGTGGTAACTATAGCCCTGCAGACCCCCGGCGCCCACATGTTCTCTGCGCCGCCACCGTGGGGGCTGCGGAGCTATAGCTACGCCACTGACTACAATCATATGTCTGCCCTGAATATTGATGCAATTTCACTTGAAATCCCCCTGGACCCTCCCGGGTGTGATTCCATACTATTTTGTACTTTTGTGCAATTTTTGCATAAGATATATCGCATGAGAGGAGAACTGCATTTTATGAGGAAAGATTAAACAATATCACACAGTGTGAGTAGTAAGACTAATATTGCATTTATTACTACATAATTAAAACTTAAAATAATCACATTAATAATACTTTGAACAGCTTATTTCTGGATAAGGGAAATACTCAGCCTTTCTTTTCTCTCCATAAGTAGGACCCTGTTCCTCACAATTATCAGGGAGTCCTGCACAAATGTGCTACTGTATATGTGTGGGTTGGGATAATTTGGTTGACAGTCATTAGGTCGACATGGGAAAATGTCGACATGGGTCTAGGTCGAAAGGTCATTAGTTTGACTGTGAAAACCCCCATGTCAACCTTTTGACTGTCGACCTAGACACTGTCAAACTAATGACCTGTCGAACTAATGACCTTTCAACCTAGACCCATGTCGAACTTTTCCCATGTCGACCTAGACCCACGTCGACCTTTTCCCATGTCGACCTAATGACTGTCGACCATCATGCTGTAGACCAAATGACCACATTCCATATGTGTTGTTACACTTTGGAGTGGTATCAGCTGGATGGTGTCCTGGGCTTAGAACTTTTTCTCCTCCAACAAGATTGAGTGTCCACAAGTCCTGGTTGAGGTATCCAAAAAGAAGGTCAAATAAGGAGATCCAAATGTTGGCAAAGAGGTTGGGGTGAGCGTGCATGCACAAAAACACTCAAATTTCCATCCAATTCCATGCAATTCTGACAAATCAGTAGCGTAGCATTAGCGATCTAGGACTTCTATCCGACAATTGCCACCGACACTCGACACCGCGCATCAGATCAGATGGAAAACACATATGATTTGACACTTTACAAACAATAATCGTGCAAAATTGTAGTGTATGGGGGCCTTAAGTCTTGCAAGCTTTAACAAAGTTATCTAACAATTCCATATGACCATACATTCTCCTAGCTTTTTTAAGTAAGGTTTATGTTATAGTGTGATCCTACAGAGACATCATCAACCTGTTTAAATTTTTGTTTTTAATGTGCAGACTGTCTGTTCCCATGTGCAAGGGCAGCCAAAATTAGACAATTTTACAGCACTCTGGTGCATAGCAACTTACAAATTCCTTTCCGTGCTCTAATGAAAAAATTCTAGAATCATACAGCTGACTGAATCAGAGTAAATAGGCATTTTGTACAGATGCTATGCTCCCTGATGTAAGATGTGTTGCTGACACTGTGGGGTTTATTTACTAAGATTGGAGTTCTATTGAAGATGGGATGTTGCCTATAGCAACCAATCAGAATCCCTTCTTCAATAGAACTCCCATCTTAGTAAATAAATCCCTGTGTGACATAACGTGGAAGTTGGTCATCCTGAGCAAAAATATGGTTAAGATCAGCTCAATACTCTGTTTTATGACCCATTGAGTTCCATCATCGGACCTACATTCGGAAAGATTTGGGGTCATGTCTGAAGCTAGGGGTGTATAAAGCAGAGAATGAAAGCTGTGGCTGACTGAGTAAAGGACTGATGGGAACAAGAAAAAAAGATGGTAGACCCCAGGTAAAAGTTTAGAAAGCTCAATGCAGGGCTGATTCATCTTCCTTTTTCTGTGGGTGCAGTGCATTGGCTGCCATTAAAATGAACACATACCCTCCAACTGTACCGATTTTGCCGGTACAGTACCGTTTTTTAACGGTCTGTACCGGCAAAAATCAAAGTGTACCGATGTACCGATTTTTCAGGACTTCAAGATTTCCTTCTTTTTCTGGTCGGCGATCAGCCGTTCTCAGTGGTCCATTGCGGCCAGCGTGCGTCGCTTGCGGCCAGCATGTGGTGCGCTGACGTCAGGCAGTTCCGGCAGGGACCCGTCCACCCTCCCCCTGATTGTCAGCAGCAACTGGGTATCTGCCTCTTTAATATAGCCCCGCCCAGTAGTGACGTCAGGTGACCCGATGCATTGCCGGGAAGGGACCATGTTGTGTGCGCTGTGCAGTGTATCTGTGTTCATATTGAAAGAGTCTCATCCCGGATCAATCACAGTGAGTCTGGCGGGGATGTCTCTGTGTACACTGACTTTTGTCCTCTTAGGGGGTTAGAACGAGCAACAGATGATGTATATGACTGTGCTGTGTCTGCTCTCTGTGTAACCTCAGATTACATGTATCCTTTCGCAGCATTACACAGACACACGAGCTTTCTGCCTTGCAGAGTTTTACTCTCTGTGCATTGCTTTAGTAGACCTAAATACTGTAGAAAAGAGGGATTACAATGTGTTAACTTAACGTCATGCGATAAAAAAATGCCCAGTACACATTCGGAAAGGGGGTGGCCACGCCCCCTTTACCAGTGACCACACCCACTTTACCCATGGCCACGCCCCTTTCTGGATGTGTACCGAATTCTGCCCATCAGATGTTGGAGGGTATGTGAACATGCTATAGAAGTTTATTCTATTTGCAGATGGAGGCGAGTTCTAAGAAGCTTAATAAGTTCTAACTCAGTCAAAAGTAGCTTAGCACTACCAGCCTGGTAATCCAGAAGCTATGTCCTGTCCTAGCCTGGCACTTCAGAAGCTATAGCTGCTCAGCTGTACTGATGCTCTACCAGCATAATTGGCTTTACTTAAACAGAAGGGAAACAGAAGGAGAACAATGAAGAATAAACTCTTATGCCCCTTTCCCACTGCAGGCTTTACACGGTAAAATGCCGTTTTTTTAGCCTTTTTAAACGGCTAGAGCTGCAGTGGGAAAGCTCCAGGTTGCTTTACACGGGTAACAAATACCGGTATTTGTTAACCGGGTAAAAAGCAGTGTTTTTACCGTGTAAAAGCCGTTTTTTTGGCAATGGGAAAGGGTTTTAAACGGTATTTAGAAATAATAATAAAGGTTAAGAACATGATTGGTGCATGTGATGTTTTTAATGACAAGCAAGGTTTACTAGAGAGTTTAAACGTGTTGCTTTGTGGTTTACACGGGTAAGTGTGAATAGGACAAAAACTGCTTTTAAACGTTATTTTAACGTTTAAAAGCTGCAGTGGGAAAGGGTCTTTGTGGCTATTACCCGGGTAAAGACACGTTTAAAAAAAACGGGTCTTTACCCGGGTAGGCAGTGGGAAAGCAGCATTAGCCAACTCTGCTCCTATGGACTACCGTCATCCAACTACTTACTCTGGATACCCTTATGACTTTATCATCTACCTATGTACCTAAGAGACCACCTTGCTCCCTTATTGCTAAAAATATCATCTGCTGCTTCCTGAAACTTGTGAAATCTAATTCCATTACTTTTGTATTGATAATCATTACCCTCTCGCTCTCCTCCATTACCCCAAGCTCACTGACACTGAAATCATGCAAGCCTACTTTAACCCGCAGAAATACTAATGCTATTAATTTTCCACAAATTTCCACCTCCCTGCAACCACAGCTCTCACTAATTTCTACATTTACCTCTCCTAACTCTGCTGTTTCCCACCTCTACCAGACTTTTGAAACAACCCTTGATGAAGTGGCTCCAGCCTCCCATTGCACCCTATTGCTTAGATGCCAACTGTGGCACTCCAAAACAACAAGACAACTACGAAATCAGTCACGTAAAATAGAACGCCAATGGCGTAAATCTCGTAATATGACTGATTTCCTCACATATAAGACTTGCTACCACTCCGACATCAATGCTTTGGACACTGCCAAACAAACATACTACCAATCTCTCATCTCTTCTCATGCCACCAACCCTAAGCAACTTTTTAACACATTTAAATCTCTTCTTTACCCTCCCTCTCCTCCCCCACCGGCTACCATCAGTGCACAAGAACTGCCTCCTACATTAAGGACAAGATTGATAACATCCAAGATGAAATGGTATGCTCTTCCTCAACTTCTAACCCACTTTTTTCCCCTGCTGAACACTCTGGCACTTTCTCTTCATTGGAGCCCACAAATGAAAAGGAAGTATCCACACTCTTCTTATCCTCCTACTCTACTACCTCTCCTCTTGATCCTATACCTGCACAAGTCATTAAAACTCTATCTCCTGTGCTTATTCCAACCTTAACTAAAATCTGCAATCTCTCTCTCTTGCTACTGGTACTTTTCCTTCTCTGTTCAAACATGCAGTGATTACTCCCATTCTAAAAAAAAAAACACAATTCTGACCCTAACTCTAGCTCTAACTACCGTCCTATCTCTCAGCTCCTTGCCTCTCCAAGCTATTAGAGAGAGTTGTCTACTCTCGCCCCACACACTTTCTTAACTATCACGCCCTATTAGACCCACTTCAGTCAGGCTTTCCCAACACTCCACTGAGACAGCACCGATTAAAGTGTTGAATGATCTGGTAACTGCTAAGTCTAAAGGCCATTACTCACTACTTTTTCTTCTAGATCTTTCTGCTGCGTTTGACACTGTGGATCACACTCTTTTCTTACAAACACTGCACTCCCTAGGTCTTAATGATACAGCCCTTTCCTGGTTCTCATCTTACCTATCTGATCGCTCTTTCAGTGTTCGCTTCTCTGATTCGACTTCTTCTTCACTACGTCTGTCAGTTGGAGTTTCACAAGGTTCAGTCTTAGGTCCTCTGCTTTTCTCAATCTATACTTCCTCTCTTGGCAAACTAATCAGCTCTTTTGGATTTCAGTATCACTTATATGCGGATGATACTCAAATCTATCTATCAACCTCAGAGTTGTCACCAGTGGTTTTGGGCCGAGTCTATGAATGTCTCTCTGCCATCTCATCTTGGATGTCTTCTGGCCAACTCAAACTCAATATTTCCAAAACGAAAATTTACTTATATTCCCACCAACCAAGAACAGTTACCATCCTGATATCTCCACAACTGTTGACAACTCGACAATCTACCCTATCCCACAAGCTCGTTGCCTAGGGGTCATCCTCGACTCTGAACTGTCCTTTCTTCCCCACATTCAATGTCTCCAAATCATGTGACATGCACCTAAAATACATATCCAAAATATGACCATATCTCACACAAGACACGACTAAATCTCTTATCCATGCACTCATTATATCCCGCACTGATTATTGCAATAGTTTCCTAACTGGTCTTCCCAAGAACAGACTCTTGCCACTGCAATCCATTTTAAATGCTGCTGTTAGGCTTGCAAGATGCTCATTGTCTGCTGATCTGCTCTGCCAGTCCCTCCATTGGTTGCCTGTATCTTACAGTATTCAATATAAAACACTTCTACTCGCATATAAAGTTACTGCACCATACTGCACCAGCATATATCTCTCTACTTATCTCAAAATATCTCCCATCTTGACCACTCCGTTCTGCACAAGATCTGCGTCTCTCTTCTGCACGGATCACTAGCTCCCATTCACTGTTAAAGGACTTTCATCGGGCTGCTCACATCCTATGGAATGCCCTTCCACGCACAATAAGACTCTCCACTAGCCTCCAAACTTTCAAGTGTTCCCTGAAAACTCACCTCTTCAGGCAAGCCTATTATATTTAAGTTCCATACGCATAACCCATATACTTATGTATTATATAGCTTTTATTCTGGACTTGCAACTTGGTGAGACTGCTATGCTATTACTGGTAACTGTCCTTGTGTTTCCTTCCTATGTCCCAATAGATTGTAAGCTTGCAGCAGGGCCCTCCTACCTCCAAGTCTGTCTGTTGTTACCCAGTTTGTTTTATCACTGTCTACTATTGTAAAGCGCAATGGAATCTGCTGCGCTATATAAGAGACTGTAAATAAATATATAAATAATGCCTTTTATGCCACTGTATTTTACTTTTTCTGATATTTTCTTACTATAATCCCCCACTGTACGCTCCACCTCTATGTGCACCCCCTGCCAGCAGCAACCTATGCTGTGCGCTTCATAGATGGTTTCTCCATTGGCAGGTTGCACTACTTGTTGATCTAATCATGTGTAGAAGGCATTCGTGGCCTTGGGCTTGAGGGGAACTGGCAGAGCAGGTTTTTGTGTTATCCGGCCTTTGGCACAGATGGCTAAGTCAGAATAACTCAGGGATCCAATTGGGTGACCTGTTCTTGGGCATGCATGTCACTGGGGCTTGACTGTTGGGGTGCTTTGGGGGGGGGGGTGGTACAGGGGTCCGACAGTCAGGATCCTGACAGTCATTAGCCCGATGACGGGATCCCGACTGGCTGGACCCAGACAGCATGGTGAGCGCAACTAAGCCCCTTGCGGGATCGCTGCGCTCACCACGCTGCGGGCACGGTGGCTTCCTGCGCAAGACCACCTATTCTATTCTCCCTCTATGGGGGTCGTGGACCCCCACGAGGGAAAATAGCAGGTGGACGTCGGGAACCCGGCTGTCAATGTTTTCACAGACGGGATCCCGACGTCGGGTAAATGCCTGTCGGGATCCCGACTGTCGGGACCCCGCCCGGCACCCACTTTGGGGAGTGAGTCTGGGAATGCCTGATACAGACTATATATCATATTGCACAATTGTGTGTTTGCCACATAGGATTTGGTCCTGGTATGGCTTATCTTCCACAGTGTAACCTGGTAAACTCATGGATGGGATGAAAAATATATGACTGTTGTGTTAGGACCCTACTACTAGCATTAGGACGCTGCAACCACCACATTTTCTGTAATCCATTCAAGGCGTGACCTATTCCACCCAGGGTAATCCTATGTAGTGCGTCTGAGTGTCCGTAGGGCAAGCCTGCGTGTCTCCAGACACTGGAAATATGCATTATTCCTGGCATGGGGTATCTTGTTGTAAAGTCTTTTGTTGAATGTACATGGGGCCCAATTAAGACCAGCTTGCTAGGCTGCATATATTCGCTGCCTAGCTAGCAGGTAAACGTCGCCCCACGAACTTATGCCCACCCCGAGACCTGAATCCCTGCACTATGCTGTGAGCGGATGTGAACGCTTACACATCTGCTCGCATGCCTAAAACTCTATTTTATGTTTTTCCAGCTCTTAAGTCGGGAGTCCTCTCTATTTTTGCAAAAAATTTAGTGCTCCAGTTATACTCCTCCACTAAAACTAAAACCAAAATACTAAAGGCTTTTGAGACGTTCTACGGGTACTTATATTGGAATGGGTCCTAACCAGTGTTCCCTCTAAGCTGTGCGCGTGTGCGCGCGCACACAACTCGACGAGCGTGGGCACAGACATTACAACAGAGCGCACAAAGCAGCAGTGATCCCTTTTTGCAGTTGTGGACTCAATTAATGTGTGTTCTACCCATTAACTACATCGTGTGCTGTGTTTTGAATGTTTGAATATTTCATATCATTTTGAAGTAAAGTTAACACAAACGCTGAACGTGATTTTCCAGTTATATATAAGTGACGCACAAAATTTTTAAATTCCTACCAAAGTTGCACAGCCAAAATCTTTTGCCGCACACAGCCTTTGTAAAATTAGAGGGAACATTGGTCCTAACCATAGTAGCGCCAGATCCGAAAAGTGAAGCAGCAATTTAATCAAATATTGATTTTACTATATACCTCCCTACATTAGTTTGAATCTTACCGAGTTCTTCATGTCCCATGGGACCAGAAGGAAAAACATAAGAAAACCTTTCATTTGGCTTCCGGTTCCGGCGCGGATGATGTGAGGCGGTTTCTCGCACTGCTCCGGTGCCGTCCCTGCAATTAACCCTGCAAAAGCCTCAGCGGCTTTCCCTGACACCCGCCCGGCCACCCGCCAGCCACAGCGAGACTGAGGTGCCCCGTATGGACAGACTCCTGTCCGAAAATATGCCGGGGAAATATAGCAAGCAGAAGGCAGAAGGGGAGTGAGCTGCGCAAAGCAAGATGGCGGCCGCGCCTCCCCCGGACGCAGCACATAACGCCATCACCCCTTCCCAGGTACTGGCCACACATACCTCTCAGACCCAAGCACCGCTGCAGCCTCCGTCAGAAACTGGCTCCCAGCTCACGTACACTGACATCGTCCAGGCTATAAAAGAAACTATACAGCCTCTCCTGCAGGAACAGGCAGCAGCTAACGCAGCAGCCTTACAGCAGGCAGTGACAGACATTAAATCCCAATGCAATCAGCTCTCCAAGAGGCTCCAAGCAGTAGAGCATACTGCAGGAGAAAATTTCAAAGCCATCTCCAACATGCAGGAACTGACTAACAGACTCCAGAAATCTGACACGCAAGTCTGGGCTAAACTCGACGATCTGGAAAACAGATCTCGCCGAAACAATTTGAGAATCATAGGACTGCCTGAAACTATGAAAAGTCAAGCCTTGTACCATTTTTTAAAGCAGACCCTTCCCGAACTCGTCGGCGTCCAAGAGGCGTGCAGAGATATGGTTATAGAACGCGCACATAGAACTGGCCAACTGCGGGACACTGATACATCCAGACCCAGGGCAGTGCTTTGCCGATTCCTAAACTATGTGCACAAGGAAACTATCTGGACAGCGTCTAGACGCAAGAGGGATATCACATGGGAAGGCGCAAGGATCCTGATATTCCAAGATTATTCCCCTGAGCTCACCAGAATGAGGAAGCTATTCACACCTGTATGCTCAAGCCTGGCCAAAGAGGGGAAAAAATTTGCCCTGCTGTACCCCGCTCGCCTGCGCATATTTGACGGATCATCATTCACTGACTTCAGCACCGCAGCAGATGCAGAAGCATACCTACACGAGCGCTCCAGCGGAGAAGCAGAATAGATCTCAAAAACAACACTTGACGATCAAGCCTTACCCCCTGGACCGGCCTTTCCCTCACCCCCTTTCTTCTGCTCTGCCCCCCTCCTGCAAACCATGGATGACATCACCTGACATGGAACTTCCTCCCAACTGAAGGAAAATTGGGACCTCACCTGCGACTTGGAGAGAACTGGGCCTGCGTACCCAACCCTCCAAACTCGCTCCATGAAGGGAAATATAACAGATGAAAGTCTCAACATCCCCCCCCCCTGCTCTCTTGCCCCTCCAGGGACTATCAGCTTGACCACCTTCCTACCCACTGGGACTTACCACCGTACTGTGACCTCTGCAGGTTGTATGCAAGTTTACTGTACCTATGTTTGACTGTTTTGATGCTAATTCGTATAATTGTCATGTTAGCCCTAGAAGGCTTAATCTTGATTCTTTGTCTAGGCCTTTAGGGTATCAGTTATAATAACCTAACCACCCTAAGGGGTGAAAGTATAATTGCAATGGGGCGGCTAGGAGCCCCGCCTTCACTAAGACCTAAATTTATATGACTAGGATTCGTGAAGTAAAGATAAATGTTTATATTGGAGCATTATGTTTGCTCCAACTTGTTCTTTGTTCCCCCCCCTCCTCCCTCCACTCCCCTAGTTACCTCTTTTTCCTCATGTATTCTGGGATGATAAATGTGAACAGTCCAACCCCCAGGGATAAGATATGTCTATGATTAAACTGGCTTCTTGGAATGTAGGAGGGATCCACTCTCCCGTAAAGAGGAAGAAGTTGCTCCTATATCTCAAAAAACTGTCTATTGATATTATCCTGCTACAGGAAACGCATTTATTACAACCAGAGATAAATAAATTGAATACAATGGGGTGGAAAGTTTGGGCGGCAGCGCCCTATACCTCCAAAGCCAGGGGGGTAGTCCTCATGGCGCAATCTCGCCTCCCTATAACAATCTCCCACATGGAGATAGACCCAGAGGGCAGGTTCCTACTGGTTGACCTAAATCTTTATTCGCAGCGATATGTATTCTGTAATATATATGCACCAAACTCCCACACCGCCCCCTTTTTCAAAATGATCCAAGCTAAATTGACCCCTTACGTGACAGAACGACTGATCCTAGGCGGAGATTTTAATATAATTTCCTCACAGAATATGGACTCTAGCTCCCCCACGACTAGAAAACCCCCTCCAAGGTATGGTATCCCTTACCTTTCACAACAACTAATGTTAACGGACGCCTGGAGAGCATTACATCCTATTGACACAGAGTTTACATGTCTCTCAGCCGCCCATGGATCCCTGTCTAGAATAGACTACCTCCTGGTAGCAGATTCAGTCTTTATTAATACAACGGAAGCCTCTATAGAGCCTATGTGCATTTCGGACCACTCTCTTATATGGGTATCATTCTCCACCATGCTAGATGTAGGCTCCTTTAAACTATGGCGATTCCCCACTCACTTTTCCTCCTCCATAGGCTTCCGTAACAAACTAGATGCATTCTGGGAAGACTATAGAATTAATAATGAGGAAACCCTAAGAGAAGACCCGATCCTGTTCTGGCAATCTGCCAAGGCAGTGATCAGAGGTCAAATCATACAATTCGTAGCCCAAAAGAAAAAAGAATATACTACTCTTTATAAATCAGCCCAACTCCACCTGACAGAAACTTACCAACAGTATAAATCATTTCCCACCCCAACTAATAGAGCAACATTTAACCAACCCAAACAATCTTTCGATGCCGTTCTCGCCTCATTGGGAGAACACCACACTTTCCACAAAGACCATAGATTCTATCGGTTTGGAAATAAGACAGGAAGGTTACTGTCTAACCTACTGAAATCCTCTTCCCCCACAGCCCTTATAGAATCTATCAAGCGCCCAGACGGCTCTTTGGCGTCTGGAGGCAAAGACATAGCAGCAACACTCCACGAGTTCTATACAGAAGTTTACTCACAACCGACTAGAGACGTGGCCGGCGAGGAAGATTTTTGGAAAACCATAAACTGCCCTTCCCTAGAGACAGACTTGACATCTCAATTAACAGCCCCATTCTCATCACATGAGGTAGAGACAGCGATAAAACAACTAAAGACTTTAAAATCCCCAGGACCAGATGGCTTCTCTGGCGAGTTCTATAAAATCCTTCTCCCTCGTATACTAGAACCCCTGACCCAGGTATTAAACACCATAGTCTCCCAGTGTAGAACCCCTCAGTACTTTACAGACGCTGTCATTAAACTAATCCCAAAACCTGGCAGGGACCCGCACCTGCCGAGCTCATTTCGACCAATATCCCTTCTAAATGTGGATTATAAATTACTCACAAAACTGATAGCAGACAGACTTAAATTCCTTGTCCCGAAAGTGATCCACCATGACCAGACAGGTTTCATGGCTGGCAGGCACTCCTCAGCCAACATCCGCAAAGTCATAGCGGCCTCCCATTGGTATCAGACACCTAAAAACAACACACTACCCTTCCTCCTTGCCTTAGACGCGGAAAAGGCATTTGATATGGTGGCGTGGGAACACCTGTTCCACACACTTGCTAAATTTGGATTTCCCGAACAACTAACTTCCCTAATAAAAAGGCTATACTCCCACTCTAACTCCAGAATTCTATGTAATGGCTACTTATCTCCCCCAATCTTACTAGCTAGAGGAACTAGACAGGGCTGTCCACTGTCACCATTGCTGTTCGCCATCGCCATCGAGCCTTTAGCAATAGCTCTCCGAGCCCTCCCTGAATTCCGGGGGCTACGGGTAGCCCAACAGGAATTAAAGATCGCACTTTTTGCTGATGACATGTTACTCTTCATCTCTGATCCCTTAATATCAATCCCCGCTATTCTACGCCTTTCGGATTTCGGCCTGTTTTCAGGATATAGAATCAACAAAGATAAGTCAGAACTTTTGCCCTTATCTACATTAGCTACCTCCTTCCTTTCTTCCCCTGCAGCATCCCCTCTTGCTATTCTAAAACATAACACCACCAAATTAAAATATCTGGGTATCTATATCCCCCCGTCCCTGACTGACCTATACACCCTAAATTTTTCCCCAGTCATTAGGAAAATCTCCGCACTACTAGAGACATGGACATCCATGCCTCTATCACTCATGGGCAGAGTGGCTGTCCTGAAAAGTATCATTTTCCCCAAACTCTCATATGTTATCCAAATGCTACCCCTCGCCTTGTCCAAAGCAGATCTGTCCCACTGTGACAAGATTTTTAATAAATTCCTATGGGCGGGTAAAAGACCGCGCATAGCTTTAGCTAAACTAAAATTGCACAAAGACAAGGGAGGCCTGGCGGTCCCTGACATACAGGTGTTTTCCAGAACGGTGGCATTTCGTTACATATTAGACTGGCTACATTCTCGCTCCAGCTATACCAACTACGCCTTAGAACAATCTCTGGTCGCCCCATACGATCTAAAAGCCTTGCTTCATACACCCAAAAAAAACATGCCTCAAACTGCCCGTACAAATCCCTTATTCTGGAGTACATATCTGGCATGGTGGTCGGTGAACGAGGGCTTGGGGACAAACCCAGCACATACCAAATTTATACCCTTTACCGGGAATCCAGGCTTCCCAGCTGCCTTGGAAAATCCGAAATTCCAGCGCTGGAGACAGAGGGGCATAGCTTCTATTAAAGATGTTTTTGACCCAGGAGGACAGCTGAAATCCTTTACAGACTTGACAGACAACTTCCAGATCCCCAGGGCGGACTTTTTTATGTACTTACAGTTAAGGCATTATGTACAGTCCTTGCCGAAACCGCGGACACTTAGCTCAGTGACTGACCCTATCACATCCCTTATTAACCTGACGGCTACCGCCCCATACAAAACCAAATACCTTTATTGGGACATCCTCTCGGGACATGAGGCGAAACTATGGGCCCTGAATTTACGGAAATGGGAATTAGACCTTGGCAACGAGGTGACCTTCCTATCCCTGACAAACAGGCTCCCAGAGATCAGGAAAGCACTTCACTCAACCCAGCTACAAGAAACACACTATAAATTCATTAACAGAATCTTTATCACCCCAGGACAGAGGAAACACATGGTCCCAGAAGAGACTGGGACATGCCTGAAATGTGGAGCCTCAAACGCTCTATATCTACATTGTTTCTGGAGCTGCCCCAAAATCAAGAAATTTTGGTACAAAGCAACTGGAGAGACAGTCAACGCTCCCGGACGTCGAAACCAATGCACCACGATTTTACAAAAAATGGGGCCCTCTTATTGACTCTCTAGACAAAATCCAACAACAGAAAATCCTAGCCCTATTCGACTCCACCAATTGGGCTTTACTAAGACAATTAAGCGACGAGGGCTAGTTGAGGAGTGAAGTAGAAGATACTCAACCCGACCCAGAAATATATCCCATAAACCGATCCGTCCTAATGCTGTGCAACGCAGTTCACAACTGAAGACTCCTACATAGAAGCAAATCTAAATCACATAGTATAAACATATCAACATTATCCCAAACCTCTAGAATACAATATCTCCCTATGTCCCTCCTTACCCCTCCCAACTCTCCCCAAATTGTTTGAATGTCTTAGATAGATGAGTATATCTATTTGGTACTATGCGACACGCCTTGCTCAAAACATATATTTAGTAATATCGCCCTTTTTACCTACTGAGTATGTAGTAATACGCAACTTTCCTGTGGCCGAGGCCACCTATCCGTGCCCCAGGAATACAGGGCCTAACCCTATCACAACCTGGTTTAACCCAAGAGCGAAGCGATTGTTTAAATTGACTAAGCTGTCTAAATTGTATATTTGTATATCTGTGTGCCGAACTTTTGTGCTCATTTATATCTGCTACATCTGTATGATAACCTTTATAAAATCCAATAAACATATTTTCAAAAAAAAAAAAGAAAACCTTTCATTTAAGTAATCATCACTTCCCCATTATAGAGAGTGGTCCGTTCACTAATACCCCAATCAAAATCAAGTGCATTTCAAAAGCAACATATTGCCATTGCTCAGTGATAAATGGCAGGCATTCCTAACCAAGTATTTTAATTCTTGCCATTAGACAGCTGGGTCTCCATTCCAATAAGCAATGGGTGTAGCGCTAATGCAAACATGCCAACATTCCAAATTGGTCATGAGGGAGAAATTCTGGAATAAAGTAATGCAGAATGTGCAGTCTATGGGCCAAATTCAGAATGGATCTCAAAGCACATTTTTTCTCTAATGGATAAAACCATGTGCACTGCAGGTGAGGCAAATGTAACATGCAGATAGATTTAGATTTGAGTGGGGTGTTTTAAAATTGAAATCTAATTTGCAATGCAAAAATAAAGCAGCCAGTATTTACACTGCACAGAAACAAAATAACTCCCCCAAATGTAACTCTCTGTGCACATGTTACATCTGCCCCACCTGCAGTGCACATGGGTTTGTCCATTAGAGAAACATAGTGCTTTGTAATCCCGTCTGAATTATGCCCTATGTGTGGCCTAATATCTCTAGAGAACTGGTGTTAGATCTTCTGGCTACCGCCGCCGCTGTTTTCCTGTGCCCTGCACTCAGCAATCACACTGCAGGCTCAGGGAGCAGGGCTGGTGGTAGCCATCTTCTTCTTCTGGCCATTGCTAAGCAATGCCCCCAAACTTGCAACCGGCAGCTGACAGCAGGCCAGGTAAGCATCTGGGACATTGGGCCTTATTTTGGTTCACTCTTTCTGACAAAATCCTTCTTAGATGGACAAAACCATGTGCACTGCAGGGGAGCATATGCAAAATGTGCAGAGAGAGTTAGATTTGGGTGGGGTTTTACTTCAAAGTGAGATCTATATTGAAGTGTAAAAATAAAGCAGCCAGTATTTTCCCTGCACAGAAACAAAATTACTCACCCAAATCTAATTCTCTCTGCACTTGTTACATCTGCCCCCCCTGCAGTGCACATGATTTTGTCCATCTAAGAAGGATTTTGTCAGAAAGAATGAACCAAAATAAGGCCCATTACTAGGCAACACCCCGGACTTCCGCCCAGGACTCCCGGCAGGTGCAGTAGTGGTGTCTGACGTCACCCACGTCTGTAGTCGGGTGACTTGAATATAAGTCACTTTTGCTATAGTTATGCTGATGGTTATAGTGTCCATGTGTGCCTGCTTCGGTTGTGCCTCAGCGTGTTCCTGGTTCCAGCTACTGCATTCCTGCCTGCCTGTCAGTCTGCTGCATTATCCCCAGGGCCGGCGCCACCACTAGGCAATTGCCTAGGGCGCCGGCCATTGAAGGGCAGCACAGCACACTGCTGATGACTGCATGGGCTCTGGAGCAGGCTCGTCAGCTAGAACCGGCGGGGCGGCCACTTAACAGAGCCTACAGGTGTGCTCCCTACTCTGCTGACCCTGCTGCTGCTGCGCCTGTCATACTGTATGACAGCGCATCGCAGGCAGCAGTGTGCAGAGCGGCTCCCCATCTGTCATGGCCAGCGCCATCACCGCCCTCTCTCTCTGCCCACCGTCTCTCAGTCCTCCCACTTCCTCCCTCCCACTTCCTACACACAGTGTCCCGAGACCGTTGTTCCCTGCTGTTGTTGGTTCGCTGTATTCGGGGGGGTTGGTTGGTTTTCTCTTATTGTGTGCTCTCTCCAACGCGTTTCGGCCTTTGGGTGGGCCTTCTTCTAGGGAGTCCCTAGCGGGGAAGAACGAGACGATCAAAGCGTCATCACCCGCAGAAACCCGATACCGCCGCCCGGGAAGAAGACACCAGCAGAAGTGGAAGACGGAGACACGAGCACAATGGAGAGGGTCTAGGTGAGTAGGCTACTCTATAGGCAGGAGAGCACAGCGGCAGGCGGCTAACCAGCGCCAACCGCTCCCCGTCTACCTATCAAAAGAACCACGCTAGATCCACCAGGGATGACAGGCAGCGCAGCAGCCCAGACGGCGAACGGCGCTGACCTGTCAACCTGAGGAGGAACAGCACAAGGTTCCTCCGTACCAGCCACCGCCAACCCCCAAGCCATCAGTGCATAGTGTCACCCGCGAACCCAAACCAGACGTCAGCCCAGAGTACAAGGGGCGAACACCCGGTGCAAGGTATCAGTCACACGGCAGCAATACGCCGGCTGACAACCGCTGGGGAACACCATCACCCCACTACTACCACTGAGGACAGATCTGTGCGAGCCACCAGGGGAGAAAACAACAGTCCCACCCCGCAGCCCACCGCCAATCCCAGCCCCCCTCCCCCCCCACATCCCTACCCGCATGCCCCAGAAACTTTATAACACTGTGTTCAATACGACTACTTTACATTTGAATCGCATTTGTATGTATCTATATTTTTAACCCCAATTTATTTATTTCAAAGGTAACATCAGCCGCTTAGTAGGGACAGTCAGGCAAGGACTCTCCACCACTCCAAGGGAGTGTAAACATTTTTATTCTAATCCTTTACTTTTTAGGTCACACTGAACTCTGCACACTACACTCGTAATTATCATACTCTAACTATAATCACATAGTTTGGTTATTTCCTTGAACCTACTCTCATTCATATTCAGTTATTATTTATTTTTATTTATTTTTAACATTTATTTATCTTTATTTATTTTTCACTTTTTTTTTCTTTTTTGTCATTTTTTTTTATTTATTTATTTATTTTTTATTTAAATTTTATTTAGTTTTATTGTACCCTCTCCTGCCCGGACCAGTCATACTACACTACCCCATTCACCAATCCTAGCGCTCCTAGCACCGAACCCCTGACACCTACAAAGAGAAGGAAATGGGGGTGAGTGCTCGCGCTAAATACCTCTTGTGGCGAGGGGGCTGCTGGGCTGGAGTGGTCCAAACTCCCAGAGATACAGTATGATCGCAGGTGGGTAGCCTAGCGCTCACCTCTTGTGTAACACAATGATGTATGCGGCAGGTATGCAATGAAATTGAAGAAACGTATTGTTCCTTTAAAAGGTTTATTTGATATACAAAAGATAATAAAATGTGCAATAGAACCCTGTCTGGCCAACCAGAAGCTGCTGCACGGTGGTAATAATTGCAGACTGGATGGCAGGAGGGCTGAGATATTGCCGTGAGGGGGGTGATGGGGGGTATTGCCTCTGTGATAATCTCTCACAGGGAGCAGGGTGGGTGAGGGGTGGGAGGCAGAGGTAGAGCCGTACAAGCACACAAAGTACTGGATGGTATGTCCAATGGTGGGTACGGGCTAGCACTGATGATAGGGGAATGCAGGAGACTGGAGTGTAAGTCACTGATAGCGTGTCCGGTGACAGCAAGACAGTCTGTGCGTGAGGTCAAGGTGAGAGGGTAAGTGTCGCCGGGTGTTGGCGTCCCAAACCACCCGGTGATACACTCAACTCTTACCCGATACCTGGTCTCGTTGGTATACGGTCCCACGCCGGAGGTCTGTCAGGGTGATGGTCACAGCCACACTCTCTACAACTTCATCTCCAAGTCTCCTCCACAACAGGAGTTGAGACCACACAGCTCCGGCTGACTCTGACACTCCGGGCGCACGCTTACCAGCTGAACCCGGAAGTGACGGAAGACGCCCTCGAGCAGTGTGCTACTGCTGCCGCCTGCACAAGTCCGCACCATCACCCTGACAGACCTCCGGCGTGGGACCGTATACCAACGAGACCAGGTATCGGGTAAGAGTTGAGTGTATCACCGGGTGGTTTGGGACGCCAACACCCGGCGACACTCACCCTCTCACCTTGACCTCACGCACAGACTGTCTTGCTGTCACCGGACACGCTATCAGTGACTTACACTCCAGTCTCCTGCATTCCCCTATCATCAGTGCTAGCCCGTACCCACCATTGGACATACCATCCAGTACTTTGTGTGCTTGTACGGCTCTACCTCTGCCTCCCACCCCTCACCCACCCTGCTCCCTGTGAGAGATTATCACAGAGGCAATACCCCCCATCACCCCCCTCACGGCAATATCTCAGCCCTCCTGCCATCCAGTCTGCAATTATTACCACCGTGCAGCAGCTTCTGGTTGGCCAGACAGGGTTCTATTGCACATTTTATTATCTTTTGTATATCAAATAAACCTCTTAAAGGAACAATACGTTTCTTCAATTTCATTGCATACCTGCCGCATACATCATTGTGTTACACAAGAGGTGAGCGCTAGGCTACCCACCTGCGATCACCTACAAAGGGAACAATAGGAGCGGAGCGCGGCACCACAACCACCTGTTTTATATCAATGAAAATTAAAGACAATATACTTTTGGCTACCACATGCAGTGCATGGAGACAAACCAGGTCCCTCTTGAAAATGTCCCCCTTCCATTCCCTATTTCTTCCATTAACAGGCAACCCTGTTACTGGCGGTCAACCATCCCAATACATTACAAATGTGTCTTCATGGGGTGTACAATATTTACATCAATTATTGTAAATCAGCTCATTGCAACCTTTCACACTGTGGGTCTATTTCACTATGGATTGCTAATTACAGATTAAACAGTTGCTGAGATCAAAAAGTTGCCTGCCCAGAAAGAAAGAATTTATGCCTACTGCAAAATAGTGGATGCAACACAATAGCGATGCATTCACAGATCCATTTGCAAAAAATTAAACATTGAAGATTTTTTTCCATGTGCTAGTCTAATGCTGCTTTCCCACTGCCTACCCGGGTAAAGACCGTTTTTTTTTTTCAACGGGTCTTTACCCGGGTAAGAGCCACAAAGACCCTTTCCCACTGCAGCTTTTAAACAGTAAATTACTGAGACCCACCCCAAAATGCCTTGGCACGCCTATTTTTTTTAAAATAAACGCACCCATAAAACTCCATGTTTCCGCCCCTAAACTCTGGCTTCCAGTCAATCAAGCTGTGACTGCCATGCATGTGAATATTTATTCACACTCACATACAATGCAAACGCTGCAAACTCAGTCAATTGGCCAGACTATGAATTCACTAAACAGTGATACCGTTATTTTCTTATTTAGCAGTTCTGAGATACATAACACTTAGGTTGATGACAGCTGATGACAAACGGAGTGTGTTAGATGGTGCACTACAACTAAGGTCACTAGATTTTGTTTATTTTTCCTATATTTACTAACATATTAGCATACCCTCCAACAGTCCCGATTTTATCGGGACAGTCCCGATTGTCAGGGCCTGTCCCGATGTCCCACCCGCGGGCGGCAGTGTCCCGCGGTGTGGGGGGGCTGTTGGGAGTCCCCCCTGTCAGCTGCTAAGCAGCGGGGAATAAACGCTGTGCGCATGCGCACAGCGTCTATTCCCGCAGCCAGGGGACTGGGGGCATGGCTAGAGGCTCACAGAGCCTCTGGGTCATGCCCCCATAGCGGCAAAATGGGAGCGTGGCCTCGCGGAAGAGCCGCGAGTATAGGACACGCCCCCAAATTAGGCCACACCCCCCGACAAAAATCTGGCGCGCCTCTGGCGCGCAGGAGCATCATCCCACCAGCAGAACATCAAATGTTGGGAGGTATGCATTAGACCTGTCATAGATTTAGATGGAATCACAGGAAACTTGACAGAATGGAAAGATAACTTTCCAGGCAGTTATGTATTATATAGCTTCCCTTCTGGACTTGCAACTTGGTGGGACTGCTATGCTATTACTGGTGTAGTCCTTGTGTTTCCCTCCTATTTTCCTATAGATTGTAAGCTTGCAGCAGGGACCTCCAACCTCTATGTCTGTCTGTTTTACCTATTTTGTTCTAGGAATCCGGAATCTGCTGCACTATATAAGAAACTGTAAATAAATAAATTATACGCCACTAAAATTCTAAACAAACAATGAATCTTTACTTCTGAAATGAATTACAAAATTCTACATTGTGCCTATTTTACACTTACGTAAAGAAAATGTCAATCACACAACACAAAATGTGTTCCTCGGGCAGATCTATACCACTGGCTCTGGACATGCCCCTTAGTAGCAGACTTTTGGAAGCAAGTCCACCAATATATCACTAATGATCTCCATATAGGTGTTTTGTTACTACCTACATGGGTCTTTTGGGACTCTTTTGCTGGCTTACCCACTCCCAATATATCTAAGAGGAATAAGTTGCTGATATGTAAATTTGTGGAAGAAGCAAAGAAAATCCCCCAAACAATCCTCTCAGTGTAGTAAAACTTTTACCCCCACCATTCCCTTTGCTCACTTTGACTCTGACTTGTTTTATATATGATTGGACAGCCATTAAGATCAATAAGGAAGGTCTACCTACACAGTTTATTGATACATGACTACCATATGTACCCATATTATCCTCAGATTTAAGAACCACACTGTGACGCCGGCTGCTGCTACTACACAAGGGGTTGGACTGGAGGAGGTCCACAGCACCGGAGAGGAGGTACCCGGAGTTCTATAGATATATCGGATCTGAAACATCGTGGGTGCTAAAAAGCACCCATGATGGCTCAGATTCCGATATATCTTATGTTCAGCAGGTCCGACCACCTGATCCAATCTGATGAGCACGGGAACGCGCATCAGATTGGATCAGATGTCACAAACATGCAATTTTGGGCCGATTTCACCCGATTTATCGGCCCAAAGTGCCGAAATCGGGTGAAATCGGCCCAAAATCGCATAGTGTATGGGAGCCTTTAGTTTCGCAGGTCTGCCACTCATATATGATCATTATCTAAATCTCTCCAATTCAGTAAATTGTGGCTTATTGTATTGTTATATGTCATATATTGCATGTTTATATAATTAATTTCTCTCCTTGTAAGCCAATAAAATGTATTATTCAGAAATAAAAAGACTGAAGAAAGGAGTAGTTTTCTAGCTACAGAAAAAAAAAGAGTTCTGTTTCTGTGACTTTTATT
The DNA here is from genome assembly GCF_055691185.1 of Crinia signifera. Lineage (NCBI taxonomy): Eukaryota > Metazoa > Chordata > Amphibia > Anura > Myobatrachidae > Crinia > Crinia signifera. The sequence continues at coordinate 207,739,195 of NC_139222.1, forward strand.
ACTGGGGCAGCCGCAGGGCCGGCGCTACCCACTCAGCAGAGGATGCAAAGCAGGTAGGCGCCGTGCAGAGGCGCTGTCAGTGCTGTGCATCCTCTGCTGTCCTCCGTGCCTGCCGGCTGCTGCTGCGCCTGTCACACTTCATCACAGGCAGCAGCGCCGGAGGCACAGAGATCCCTTCTGGCTCATTATCAGCTGGTCATCGGCAGGGTCCGAAAGGGGGTGGAGCTACACTGGCCGAGGGGGCGTGGCCACACAGACCAGAAGGGGCGGGGCTACAAGGGAGCAAGGCTGACTGAAGACACCAGGAAACAGGAGAGGATGAGCTGCCAATGCCACCATTGTAAAGTGTAAGTGTACTAATGTTGGCAACTGATGTGGGCACGTGTGTAGGCAGCACTACTAATGTCAGCAACTGGTGTGGGCACATGTGTAGGCAGCACTACTAATGTCGGCAACTGGTGTGGGCACATATGTAGGCAGCGCTACTAATGTCGGCAACTGGTGTGGGCACGTATATAGGCAGCGCTGCTAATGTCGGCAACTGGTGTGGGCACATGTGTATGCAGCGCTACTAATGTCAGCAACTGGTGTGGGCACGTTTGTAGGCAGCACTACTAATGTCGGCAACTGGTGTGGGCACATGTGTAGGCAGCGCTACTAATGTCGGCAACTGGTGTGGGCATGTATATAGGCAGCGCTGCTAATGTCGGCAACTGGTGTGGGCACGCATATAGGCAACGCTACTAATGTCGGCAGCTGATGTGGGCACGTGTATAGGCAGCGCTACTAACGTCGGCAACTGGTGTGGGCACGTGTATAGGCAGCGCTGCTAATGTCAGCAACTGGTGTGGGCACATCTATATGCAGCGCTACTAATGTCGGCAACTGGTGTGGGCATGTGTGTAGGCAGCGGTACTACTGTCGGCAACTGGTGTGGGCACGTGTAGAGGCAGCACTACTAATGTCGGCAGAGGGTCGATTAAGCAGCGCTGAGTTTACAATGAAAGAAATTAACCAATTGGCAATGAATTGATATTTTATGTAGCAAATAAAATAAATAATACATACAATCACATATAATATGACATAATAAGAAGATATAAAATGTATAAAAATTCTCACTCTCGGATTGGATCAGAATCTGGGGTGGCCAATGTCCAATGGGATGTCAGTCCAAATGGAAAGTGCACTTAACCATAAATCATTCTGCTGAGTTGGGAAAACAAAAATCAGGCGTATAGTTGGAAGGAAATCCATCGGTCCTCTCTATTGATGCGGATAGATGTTATTGCCGCTGGAGGAGTCGATGGAAGAATATCCGTATTATATCCCCAGGGATTCCTCTATCGGTTAGATGGAAGACGTCCTTTGGCTCAGGCCCAATTTGAACACCTCCTATTAATGGTAGGAGAGTCACAATAGATGTTACAAAGGAGGATGGGCGTCTGTTCTCCAATCTTGACTAGATTTTTTTGTGGGGGGGGGGGGCAGGACTCTCTGACAGGTGGCTGGGATGGTAGTCTGCTCACCCGGAGGGATACACTGCCAATACCCCAGTCGCTTATGATGGAGACAGCCAAGTTCTTAGTGCAGAAACACTAATCTCAACAGGTGGCAAAGGATGGCGTGGCTCACCTGGAGTTAAGTGTGCTGAGGGGAATCCTGAAGGGGAAGTTGAGATGAAGGTTCCCAATTGGAAGCAGCAGTGGACTGAAAGTGGTTGGAGGTCCAATCTGATGAGAGTGAGAGGCTGCACCTAACGCGTTTCGCCACTAGCTTGTGGCTTTTTCAAAGGTGGCTTCTGGTATGGTGGCTAGGGGTATATATACCCATGGTAATAGGTAGCCAATCAGCAATCAATTAAAACAATAAACCTCAATAGTCACAATTTCAATATACATTAGTGAAGTAGGAGACAAACATATTAATTTAATCTAAACATTGGTTAAAGATGTTTATTAATAACACCGAGAACTCAGAAAAAAAGGAAAAATAAGATATGACATATAAGGGTACTTCCGGGTTGGAGGTCACGTGACCGCACTTAATAAGTGTTGAATTCGTGGGGAAATAGCACTAATAGCCATCCCAATATATGTAGCAGGGAGTTCAGGTAATAGGCTGTTTGTAGTTGTAATTACATATATAAAGCTCTTATCTTAGAGAGTAGGATCGTTAGAAAAGCGTAGGTGGAACGCATATGCGTTCCACCTATCGGGAATAGCTTCCTGCTTCCGCCAGATGTTCCTATATTGTATAGGCCAGCGTTCGGCTGCATGTCACGTGATGTAGTCACGTGACTCCGGTGAAGGAAGCAGGGGGATGGTGACGTTCTGTACCTGCGTCCCAGTTGTCCTGGTGACGCTGTATACAAACGTCCCTGTGAGTATTGGGTCACTTCCGGGGGATGTATTATTTACCCGATTTGTAAGTCACTATGGCGGGGCGTGGCTATGTCATTCATAGCGCTGCATGTGACCTAATGTTTTGTTTTGTTTATGTACAACCAACTTTATTGCCTAGATACATTAGTGACACAGTTATTTATGGCTGATTCTTTGATGCCAATTCCGATGTTATTTCTCATTAGAAGTAGGGGAGAATTATATTATTATTATCAACCAAGGTGGGTACAGATATAGATAATCATATAGATATAGAACAGAAAATAATATCCTTATGAAGGAGATATGAAATGTAAATATTATTAAATTAATAAAAATCTATAAAATATTAATAGAAAATAATAATGAAATATGAATAATAAATAATGAATTTGAATAATCTAAATCTATCAATACATTGCATGTAGTACATACAATAAATCAATATGATGTAATGGATAATGGAAGTTTATTATACATAAAAAGTGCACAATCAAATCTATGTCAGAAATCCATTTGCAAATATACATAATTTCTATTTAGAATGATTGGTCCTGATTCATATTACAATGTTGAGGGAGTATAAACGTAAGGGTTTGGGTGAGGACACATATTGCTGTCCTCCACTTACTAATTAATTTGTGGTCACTTTATGGTTGTATTTTATATATTGTGTACACAACAAAAAAGCCAGACAGGGATAATGTTTCGTGATTCACAGAACTATATTCAGTTCCATTGCCTCGTTGAGGCCTCTGGGATGTAGACAGTCAATTTTAAATGTCCAGTATATTTCTTGTTTGCAGAGAACACGGTACCTATCCCCTCCACATTTGGTCGGGCAACTAATGTCGGCAACTGGTGTGGACACGTGTAGAGGCAGCACTACTAATGTCGGCAACTGGTGTGGGCACGTGTAGAGGCAGCGCTACTAATGTCGGCAACTGTTGTAGGCATGTGTACAGGCAGCGCTACTAATGTCGGCAACTGGTGTGGGCATATGGTTACACAGTGCTACTACTGTCGGCAACTGGTGTGGGCACGACGTATAAGCAGAGGTACTACTTTCAGGCAACTGGTGTGGGCATGTGTTTAAGTAGAGCAACTACTTTTGGCAACTGGTGTGGGTGTTATGTATAAGCAGAGGTACTACTGTCAGCATCTGGAGTGGGTATATGGTTACGCAGCGTTACTACTGTCGACAACTGGTGTGGGCACTACTTGTAAGCAGAGTAACTACTTTTCGCAACTGGTGTGGGTGTTCTGAATAAGCAACGCTACAAATGTGGGCATATGCAGGAGTACTCGGGGCATTATGTGTAGCATAATGTGTGTCAATGTCATATGGGCATTATAGTGCATGGCATATTATGTAAGGGGAATAACAGTGTGTGGCATAATGTGTAATGGGCATTATGGTGTTCTGCATATTGTGCAAGGGGCATCATGATGTGTGGCATTACGAATGTGCATTACTGTGTGTGGTATAATGTGTTATGGGCTTTGAGGTGAGAAGCATAATGTGTTATGGGGATTATGGTGTTATTGGTACTTTTATGTGACCACGCCAATTCCCCATGAAGCCACACTTCTATAATTTTGCGCGCGCCTTCGGCGTGCACTGTCCCTGTTTTTTTTCACACATGGCACCAAAATGGCTAGTTACGGCACTGGTGAATAAGATTGTGCTACTGTGTAGTGTAATTTGGAGTGGGAGCATTATTGTGTGGCCACACCCCTCCCTTTGTAAAGTTTGGGTGGGCGCAAATTTATAGTTTGCAGGAGGGCGACGAACCCCCTAGCACCGGCCCTGGGGGCAGGGAGAATTCACTGGTTTTCACACTCACAGTAAATATTTGTTTTCTCACTGAGAATATGCCCCAGCTGTTTGGTCACTTTTTACTGATGGGACAGACTAATCTGTCTATTATGGAAGGTTTGCTATACATCTTAGCAGACCTCAGGAATGCTTCAATTATTTTCTCTGTAGCAGAAAAGATACAAAAAGCTGTACTTTTATCAGGGTTAGGGTAAAAAACGGAACAGGTCAGGTCATCAAACTGTATCATTCCGGGCAGCGCACTACAAGCTCCAACATGCCACAGTTTGATGAATGAAGCCTGTCGGGTCCGGCGTTCCTGTTCCTAATTATTCCCCTTATATGACCATTATGGAAGGTTTTTCCATGGACTGCGCATCACTGAGGGAAAATGTATATGAAAAGTATATTGTATGATAATGGTCAGTGTGTGCAGTTTAACATAACAGCTTTTCTCAGTTGAGGGACAATATACAGCCACTCGGAAAGGACATTATACGCGGGCAGCATATACATCTTTCTCCACTGAGGGACACTATACAGCGGAAAGGACACAATACAGGACAGTATATACTCCCTTCTCCACTGGGACAGTAGTGATCTGTGATCGCACACACTGTCCGGCCCAGCAGTGTGCGTTGGGTGTAATATTACGTCTCGCCTGGCAGAGGCCAGGGATGTGTTATATGACGAGCGGCTGGCACTAGGCCCCGGCAGAGGGAGGCGTACGGCACAGGCAGCGGCCAGCGGCAGACTTTACTTTACTACTAGTAGTTATCTGTCTCTCTGTGTGACTAGTCTCTGACCTATCCTCGGTCTGATTACCGACAGGACTGGCAGGCTTTTCAGCCAATGAGATGCGTCCCCGCCTACCGCGTCCGGCTCCTTATCTCACTAGGGGGCAGTGTCGGAAGTGGCCAACGGCCCAGTCACAGCGCACCACGAGCCGCTACCCCGGTGATATAAAGCGCATGCGCCGTGCCCGGGCCTTCTCACAGCGCCACGTCCCGTACACCGGATCCGTCATGTTGCGTCCACTGCTTGTCCTCCCTGCCCTGCTCCTCGCATCCTTGGCCCGGGCAGACATCGCCGAAGAGAACGATGTATTGGTGCTGACAAAGGCCAATTTCGAGAAGGCACTGGAGAATCCTTTCCTGTTGGTGGAGTTCTGTGAGTGGATTGGGACGGGGAGATGCTGCGGCCCAGACAGGCGCTGCTCAGGGCGGAGGGTTATTGCGGGGTGTCTGTGCAGTAGAGGGGGGCACACACCCCTCCCCCACTGAAATTCTTCATCAACGTAGCAGAACCCCATTCCGGGTGCACCTGGGTGGGACCCTGTGAACGTGCTGAGGTGGATGAGCAGAGCTGTCAGCCAATCAGCGGCTTCGTTTAGATGTGTTAGCCAATCAGGAAGCGGAGGGCGGTACCTGAAGTTTGGTTGACGTGTACTTAGTAGTGTAGACATGTCAGTGAGAGTCCCGGGGGTTAGCGGCCTTCACAGCGCCCACTGTACGTGTATGGGCAGCATAGGGCCCTATATACCACACCGTACACCTTCACAACGCTGCAGCATTCATCTAACACTACATAGTCACAGATCAGGCTGGTCCCTGGCATGCCCCTCAGGGGGCAGCCATTGTTGGCTAGTAGCAATTAGGGGTAAGATGCCCCAGTTATGTGTCATAGTTCAGCATTGCAGTGTCTGGTGCATCATTGTAACTGACCACTGCATTGTGTATTGCACCATGTATTCCCAGACTGAGTTATCATTTCCCCGTGACTGACAAGCGCTTCTCATTCTAGGATCAACTGCACATCTCTGCACTCTAACTTGCTGAAGGCTATGTTTTGGGATTCTTCTGCAAGAGTGGTTAAGTAGCAGGCTGGTATTTAAACCAGAACAGTTTTCTAGAGTATGGTTTAATTTAACTTTCCATACATTTGCTTCCAAAATAATGGCATTGGGAACACTATGGTTACCATGACTTACTATATTCAATTGTACTGTATAGCCTGGTGTCATATGTACTGACTTGATGATTAACTAAAGGGAGTTATGTTCTCCTGTTTTCTAAGGCTGCCAGTGTGGCGGTCCTGCTGAAAGAGCTCTGCTCTGGGTTATTCAGAAGTAGCTGAATGTGTGGTATTGTAAACACTAGTAGATTTTGTCATTTTAGTTTCTGTGTATACGCTAGCTATAGAGGATGGACAATAGCAGTACTTATTGGCATAATATTTCTCAAGTTGCACAATTACAAATTTATATGTAAATTCCAAAAATGGAGACCAGTTGCCTGCAGGAAGTCACTAATATAAAGTCTAAATGCCAATGTCTGAAATAGCATATTAGTGCTTCGGTCCATTGTGTAATGAGGCAAACTGACAGTAATCGGGCTATGAGACGTGAAAGAGTACCTGATACGGAAGAAGGCAGTATGTAAGTGGATGGAAGCAACAGCTAGCAAGTCACAGGTCATCTTACAGCAAGATGGTGTCTTTCAGCTTTCCTGCAGCCTGATTCCACATAATATGGCATGTTGCCAGGCAGGTGGCTAAATCTTTTATCCTTTAAGACTGGGATGGGTGTGTTCACATGGAGCAGAGCTGTCCAGGTATCTTGTTTGAGTGAGGTTGAGGAAATCTAAAAGTGGTGGTATAATGCTGGGTACACACTGGAGTGGTCTCAGCCTGATGCTTCTGGTCAAACTGGAATGCGTATCGGGTCGTGTAATGCCTATAGCACAAAGCTGACTGGAAACATTTGAAGTGTTAATGCATGTATTGTGGAATATTATATAGGCAGTGTGGTGTTAATTTTGGAAGCTATTGGTGTTCGGTAAGGGGTGCACAAACTTTTAGTCAGGGCTATTTTAAATGCAGACCATTCCAGTGAGTACCATTGGCAAAAAAAAAATCTCTTAAAGGTATACAAAGCGCATCTTACTAGGGATGGCCATCACCTATCAATGTTCCCAAAACATCAATGGTTGGGACCTAGTGCTTGATGTATTGGCCATCAATAGTGGACGTCAAATAGTTTTCAGCCACTGATGGACGGTTGGCATCTAATGGCTTCTTTTTTTTTTTTTTCTTCCTGCCTGTCCACCATGTCCCTGGAATGCTGTTGTCCTGCTGGGAGGTGCACAATAAACATTAAGTAGGAAACTCCATGGTTCTTCTGTGGCTATTCGATAGTGGGAACAATCGATGATGAATAATTTATCACCATAGACAGTTCCCTCTTCAAAAGCACTCAATGTCCCCCATCAATGGGGCTGTGACTATGGCCATCCCTACATCTTACTAGTAGAAGAGATGAAAATCTATACAGTTATGCCAGACATGGCAGCATTAAGTCCCTATGTGCCCTGCTGGTAGTATGCTTTTGCAAGAAGAGGCAGTATTAAGTCTTGACATAGGTGTAAGTTTAGACTGTCAGGTAATCCTTTACAATGCAGTCCACTACAGGAGAAAAAAACAGATCAGCTTAGTATGGGAGTGTGAACCACTATGCTAAAATAGGCGGTGGGGTCTAGATGGGGTTGTCGGACTGGATTTGTAGTTATCTTGGGACACTGGGCTAGTACTTGAGTGCTTAATATACCAGAGCCCCTTGTAGGCCACACTGGGCTTAGGCACTCCTGGCTTTAGACCAGGGGTTCCCAATCTTTTTTGAATCATGGCACCCTAGAGTAGCACTGGTTTTGCCCATAAATAATTAACCATAATTTGAATTGGTACTTGACCACCAACCTGGGGCACCCCTGCAAGTGTCCCCAGGCACCCCAGGGAGCCATGGCACACAGTTTGGGAACCACTGCTTTAGACAATTAACCATAATAGTCCTGTTAAATGACCACTTATATCTGTCACCCCTAAATTGAGCATTTCTATGTCCCTGACTAATATTGGGAATTAGTCTTTATCATCAGTTGCTACTGCTTGAGATGCAGCCCCTTTAAAATAACAATCTAAATGATTACGTTCCTTCTACTGGAACTAAAGCATTTGCAAAATGTTAATCTCGTGCCTTTCTGCAACTTCTAGGTACCTGCTTGCCATTACTTCTGCAGATGGCTTGTAGTAATTATGCTATTTAAATTGTATCCTGTTTCAGTGTAGCTAAAGACTTCATACATTCTAAAGGGGCATACGCAGTGCGATTCTGGCTATGGCCTGGCTGATTTTGACTATGCGACTTCCCCTAAAGTGCATGGGGCTGGTTTTGACTATATTCACACGTGATTTGGTCTAACTCTATGGCCAAATACACTGTATGCTATATAGTCAAAATGGACTGCACATAGTTGTTACCAATGCTGCGTATTGTTAGTGCAAGCCCCTTAACACTGATTTTTGGTTAACTTTCCATACGAACTGGACTATAGTCAAAATTGCAGTGTATGCCCCTTTATACTTCAGCTATTTATGATGTGGTGGTCTGCAGCATGCCACATCCCTTGGGCATACACAAACTTGTTGCGCTCAGCTGTCTTGGCTTTTTTTAGGACTGGGTATTAACATAAAGCCACTTCAGTGATGTCTGCTTTGTGTAATGCTTTTAATGACTGCTTAATGTGGGCTTGTCTGACTCAACATTGCTTTATCTGAGTCTTTGCCATGGCTGTTGCCAACTTGAATATAATCATTCACTGGATCCTCTGAACATGGTGATTAGTTGCACTTTTTAGCATAAATAAGCAAACTTGCAAATTGCATTACAGATTGGGGTTGGCTTGAAATGCATTATTTGTTGGAATTACTTCATTCACAGATGCCCCCTGGTGTGGACATTGCAAGGCCCTTGCTCCAGAGTATGAAAAAGCTGCTAAGACGCTGAAGGAAGAAGGGTCAAACATCCGGTTGGCCAAGGTAGATGCAACGGAAGAGGCTGAGCTGGCCCAAGAATTTGGTGTTCGAGGGTACCCAACTATAAAGTTTTTCAAGAATGGAGACAAATCTTCCCCTAAAGAATACTCAGGTGACTGGTTTATTGAATGTGCTCAAGGATTTCCTCTGTATTGTGTGCATTGTTTTAAATGTCTGTAAAGCACCTTGAATCCTGTTGGAGAAAGTGCGCTATATAAATTAAACTAAAGGGCCCCATACACCTGCGATCACAATTAATTGCTTCTCAGATCCGGTGATTCTTTATCTTATTTTCCCAGATAAATGGTTTCTTCAATCTATTTGACTTGCCCACACACTACAGATTTGTTTCAGTGATCATCAGATTTTTCCTGTTAGACTGCCCACACATGCAAAAATGATACCTGTTTAAAAATCTGATACAGCAATCGATTGGCGATCCCTATTCATTTTTGATTGGGATCGCCAAAAGGGGAGCCCACACATTAAAGATTAATTGTGACAATCAACTCCAGAACGGAGGATTGTCACAATTAATTGCTGATGTATGGGGCCCGTTACTTACTAATTTGTTATTTCATGTACTGTAAATGTGTTTTATGCAAGATTAGTCCCAGAGCAATCTATTACTTTATACCAGTTTCAGTGCTTTAGAGAAAAAAAAACTTAGGCTGTCATTTCTATTTAACACCTTGTTTCTATGCAGCTGGCAGAGATGCACCAGACATTGTCAACTGGCTGAAGAAACGCACTGGTCCTGCTGCTGCCACCCTGGCTGATGAAGCAGCAGTGGCAGGTCTTGTAGATGCAAGTGAAGTTGCAGTTATTGGCTTCTTTAAGGTAAGCAATAAGAATAAATGCTTAATTTTTGTTCTTACCGCTTTTCAAGAGCTGAATAAAATTGTCAGTCTCTGATAAATCCGGATGGAGTACAGCTATCCACTTTTTGCATAAAGGAGACTGAGTGTATTAATGGTAACTACTACCAGGCAATGGGTAAACAGAAATGGCTGCTACCAATTAGAGTTGTAATATTGTGCATTGGGTTGTAAGTATGATGGGCTACAGGCTCAAGTTTTCCTTTCCATAGAGTCCTAAAGAATATCTCCTTCACTGGCCTTGCCACTACCTAGTTGTGGCTTTACGTCCTTAAAACGACAGCAAACTGTCTTGCATATGTTGTAAATGTGTGCATGTTATGTACAGTGGGGCTGTTTCTCTGTAACTTGCATGGAACTTTTTTTGTCATATGTATTATAATGCAGCTACTGTTCCTCAGGTTTCCAGTTCAACTGAAGTCTGTCAGAAGACACTTATTGGCATGCATGCACAATGCCCCCCCACCCCCTCCCCCTCTATTGTGGGTGGCAACTGCCAGTTATGCTGCAAATGGGATACTGTGACCATTGTCACATCCACTAATCTACATATGCAAAGTGCTGATCCTGCGCATGCACTGATTGGTAGTCAGACTTTTATACATTTCTGAATTGGGCCCTATTTTCAGAGTATTACTAAGCTTCTGTGCTATCCACAAGCTACTTTGTATATATGGCAGATTGTGGTAATATTCATTTTATCTTTGTGCAGAATACAGACTCTGAACTGGCGAAGGCCTTCCTGCAGGCTGCAGAGGCAGTGGATGACGTTCCTTTTGGAATCACCTCCAGTGACGCTGCATTCTCTCAATACAAAGTTGATAAGGATGGCATTGTCCTCTTCAAGAAAGTAAGTGCGTTAAATAATTTTGTTTGCTGGAGCGATTACCTGTGCTTATTAAAGATAGTGAATGGGTTTATTTATAACCTTGCCAGCTGTATTTTTGTTTGTGCTAAAACCACTTGGCTCATTTGACTTGACAATCTCCAGCAACTAAAACTAAAGTACAGGCAGTGACATGGACATTATAAAACCTACAACATGCCCTGGACTTCTAGGCAGATATCACAAAATGTGAGCTTTCAAGCTGACTTGTCACACATGGAAACTGTCGTCATATTGATTTACATTCCCTGTTTAAGCTGGGTGTATGAAGGCTTTGTTTTCAGGTAATCTATAATGTGACCGGTTTTGTATCTAATACCAGGCTTGCATATCTAGTACTTGATTATATGATAGTTAACAAGTGGGACCGTAGAAGCCAAGTCACAGTTCGTTGATGAAGGATTTCTAGCAATATAGGTGTCCACTTGAATCTAGCCTCCTTCCACGTTCTAGAGCCCTTTGTGCTACAGTCATGCCTTGGGAAGACTAGGAGTGTCTTGCAGTGACCTCTAGGCAATGCACAAACTGCTTTTGTAGTAATGGGCACACATATAAAAGAATGCTGCATATCTCTTTAACAGTCTGCTTGTAAGTCTCATTCTCAAATTAATGAGAATAAGACTCCATTTTGGCAAGACATCTAGTGCTAATTGAGTTGCTTTGGATACACCAGCTCACTCATGCCAGGCACCTCCCTTTTGCATGGTGTATTGAGGCAAGATGTATGACACGTTTTGTACCTAGAATTTCCCAGAATTCATCTAGGGTTGTGCTTCTAGCCATGCTGCTCCCAACTCCATCCCTCTTCCCTACAGTTTGAGGTTCCCACTCTAGACTTTCAAAAAAATTCAAGATTTTCCTGGTTCTTGCACATTTTGCTTATGTCTTTTTAGTAACACTCTGTATCTTCTGAAACTTTTCTGTACCCACCCCCCTCCCCAGCCATCTGCAATGTTAGAAATAACCTGCTTAATGTTATATAAAGTATTTCTGTTTGAAAATGTTCTAGTGTTGGTATGTTTACACTATATAGGACACTGATAATGGTTCTGTCATTTAACATAACTTTCTTTTCAGTTTGATGAAGGCAGGAACAACTATGAAGGGGAAGCAACAAAGGATGATGTATTGAACTTCATAAAATCCAACCAGCTGCCTTTAGTTATTGAGTTTACTGAACAGGTAAAATTATCTTAAACTGATCTTTGGCCTTTATTTAGTGTATTATGGCCTTTTATTTAGTGTATTATGGTCTTTATTTAGTGTGTTATGTTGGCTAATAATAAAAAAACTTGTCTAGACAGCACCAAAGATCTTCGGAGGAGAAATCAAGACGCACATTCTATTGTTCCTGCCAAAAAGTGCCTCTGATTATCAGGACAAGCTAGACAACTTTAAGAAGGCTGCCACAAGTTTCAAGGGAAAGGTGAGTTTGCAAAATCATATTAATGTAATGCAGGTAAAGAAAACACTGCTGTGAAGAGGCAATGTGTCTAGCGGTTTGTTTATTTTTTTTATTTACTTTTTTGTTTTTTATTGACCGTTTTTGTATTAAAACAAACATATTCCGACAGAGTAGACAAATATTGTATGGGGAAAAAGCAATATATTGGGTACACACAGGAGAATATATGCAGAGGTAGGAATTAAACAGTATGGTCTCCTTTTACCACTGTAGCTAGCACATTTCAGTCCTGGAGGCACCATCCGGGCATACATAACAGGAGATAATAGGTACTGCAGTCCCAAATAGGAGAAATATAATGGAAAATAAGTATCAGTCAAACTCTATCCTAAACTCAGTAATTCTATTACATAAAATAAAATACCCCCCCCCCCCCACTAAAACCCAACCCCAACTAAGGCGTACTTGGATCCCAATTAGCTTTTTTTTTTTTTTTTTAATGCCCGTTTTCTTAAAGTTAATGCATTGAGACTAGACAAGCTTAGAGCTGGATGTCTGAGGTATTAAGCACTGTCAAATTCCAAATGCTCATAAAGACCAAAAGTTCTGCCTCACTAAAGAATGGATGTAGAAATACCACATCTGACACAGGAGCACAGCATAAGTACAAGTAATGTATTAGACAATTATAATATAGTAGCTACTAGTTTCTTACCCAATTTTAGGCTTTAGAACGTGAGATGGTTCTTTTTGGGAATATATTTCTAATTGCCATTGTGTTATTTCCATCCTAGATTTTGTTCATCTTCATTGATAGTGATCACACAGACAACCAGCGTATTCTGGAGTTTTTTGGTTTGAAAAAGGAAGAGTGCCCAGCTGTTAGGCTGATCACCTTGGAGGAGGAGATGACCAAATACAAACCAGAGTCTGAGAACCTATCGGCTGAAGAAATAACAGAGTTCTGTAACAACTTCCTGGAAGGCAAAGTGAAGGTAAAATGTCATGTCCATTGAATGGTTTGGTTATGTTTTGGTTAGACTTGGAAAGTGGATAGTTGCTTTAACATAATTCTATATTCCTTTATAGCCCCATCTAATGAGCCAGGATGTGCCTGATGACTGGGACAAAACCCCAGTGAAAGTGCTAGTAGGGAAGAACTTTGAGGAAGTGGCCTTTGATGAGACCAAGAATGTGTTCGTTGAGTTCTGTGAGTACATGCTAACGGATGCCTTTGAGCCTAAATGTGGCAGCATTCTAAAGGTTTACCTCTTCCCGTAGATGCTCCATGGTGTGGCCATTGTAAGCAGCTAGCACCTATTTGGGACCAACTGGGGGAGAAATTTAAGGACGATGAGAACATTGTCATTGCCAAGACAGATTCCACAGCCAATGAAATTGAAGCAGTAAAGATTCACAGCTTTCCCACTCTAAAATTCTTCCCAGCTGGAGCAGGGAGAAACGTATGTTATGGACAGAGACCTACTTTGACTTAGCATTTGATGCCTTTTTACATGTTCTGTCTGGGTAATCTAATACTTGTTTCCCAGGTGGTTGATTATAATGGAGAAAGGACACTAGAAGCGCTTACAAAGTTTGTGGAAAGCGGAGGGCAGGACGGAGCAGCTGATGAGGTGAAGGCATAGTACCATATTCGTTTTGGTTTTAATGTCCTGTAGACTAAACTGACCACTTGTCCAATAAATATTTCTTTATCCCTTGCAGGATCTGGAGGACTTGGAAGAAGTGGATGAGCCAGAATTGGAGGATGACGATGATCAACACAAAAAAGATGAATTATAAGGATACAAAGCTAAAAAAAAAGCCAGACCCCAAGAGTGGGAGGGGTTCAAATGTTCTAGGAATGTCCTTTTTGTCAGAGCTCTGAAATCCAGGGAAACATTTCATCAGAATCTGTCGGTTTTGGGGTAAAGGGAGATGACTTTTATGGTCAGACAATAATATTTTTTTTTTTTTTTTTACACTTGGTAATCTGCGCAGATGTAAAGTTTAGCACTTGTTGCTTGTGTTGTGTGGTAACTTTTTATTTTTTAATTGTGAACTTCATACTGTAGATTGAATGAATGCATGGCTGCTGATCTAAAGGGTGCCCTACCCCCTCCCTGTTGCAGCAGCTCTTAGATTCTGTGGGACTCCTCCTAAGAAAGCAGGTCTACAGTAATCTCACACACAAAGCATCGTGTTTTTTTATATTTTCCATGTTGCCCTTCAATACTCTGGGTGTCTCAGTGGAAGCTTTCAGTATTTGATGCAGTGCGTGTGCCTCCCTGGTAACACTAATCATAAGGCTCCCAATGGACAGCATCCCCTCCAGTGGTACCATTCTGTATAATGCAGTTAGTCCTGTCCTGCAGGGCTCCAGCCTCTGAGATTGCAACATATGACACTTTTTGTTTGTTTTTTGTCACAATGTGGAAGGTTTTGTAAAAATTATTCTGGAAGCATTCCATCATATTTAAGTTGGGACGTGTATTGGCCAAATAAACTAATTTTAATAAACTGTTGGTCTATCAATTTATCTATCAATTTATCTGTCCATCGACCAAACTTTCTTTTTAGAACATTTTGGATATGGTGTGGCCACCAGTGTAAGTGGTAAATGCATGTCAGGGTCTTGCTGGTGGAGATGACTGCAGCCTGGCTAGTAGCATCTACAGCAAGGATGGGGAACCTTTGGCCCTCCTGTTTAACTACACATCCTAGCATGCACTGCTTCAGTTTGGCTATTTATGTTAAAACTGTTGCAGGGCATGCTGGGATGCGTAGTTCAACAGCAGGATGGCCAAAGGTTCTCCATCCCTGTTCTACAGTGTTCATTCAAAGTAGTCCTACACTGATATGAAACAGTTGGTAGTGGGTCGCCCCCCCAACAGCATTTACATAGTACACACTAGCTCATGTATAGTTACAAAAAGTATCTGATACAAATAGTTTCTTATGTACCCCCTCAGATTCTCTTGTTACAATTGTAGTCCGTGAGAAAACAAAGTTTAAGACAGACTTTAAGGTAAGAGGGCCTTGCTGCAAGCTTACAATCTATAGGCACATAGGAGGGAAACAAGGACAGGCACCAATAATAGCATAGCTTGTAGGTCCAGAAGAAAAGCTATAGCATGTCCCTCAGGGTTATGCATGTGGTAATCTTGCCTGAAGTGATTTTTCAGGGAACGTTTGGAGGCTTATTGTGCGTGGAAGAGCATTCCATAGGGTAGGAGTAGCCTGATGAAAGCCCTGTAATAGTGAATGGGAGCTAGTGATCCGTACAGAAGAGACACTGATCTTGAGCAGAGTGGTTGAGTTGGGACATTGAGATATATAAAGAAACATATGCTAGTGTAAAGGTCTGTTAATCTGATCCGTTTTGTGCTTAAACAGCACACATTGGATCGGATCGCATCCCTTGTGCATGCACTGCGATCCAATCCAATGTATAGCTAGTACAAAAGTATGTGCAGCACATACTTTTTGTACCGTACTATGTGATGCACGGGAGCGCGCATTGCATAGTACAAAACGGAGCCATACACAATGGACCGTGTATGGGCTCATTAAGGCTAATAGCTTTTATGTGAGTGCAAGTATTTTATATTGAATATGGTAACATACAGGTAACCAATGGAGGGACTGACTGATCAGCAGTAAGTGACAGTCTTGCTAGGAAGATTAGCCTAGTAGCAGCAATGGATTGCAGTGGTGAGTCTGTTCTTGAGAAGACAAGTTTGACTATTGCAATGAGGGATATAATGAGTGAATGGATAAGAGATTTAGTAGTGTCTTGTGTATGGAGATATCAGGATGGTAACTGTTCTTGACTGGTGGAAATATAATTACATTTTGGAAATACTGAGTATGAGGTGGTGGGAAGACATCAAAGATGAGATGACAGGTGTTCAGAGACTCGGCCCAAAACAACTGGTGACGACAAATTAAGAGTATTGCCCACATACAAGGGATACTGAAATCCAAAAGAGCTGATTAGTTTGCTAAGAGATGAGGTATCGTTTGAGAAAAACAGAGGACTGAAGACCTTTTGAAACTCAATGACAGAGGTAGTGAAGAGTAGATAAAGCATCGAACACTGAGCGATCAGATAGGCAAGATCCAGGAAAGGGCTGTGTCATTCAGACCAAGGGAGTGTAGTGTTTGTATGAGAGGAGTGTGATCAACCGTAGCAGACAGATGTAGAAGAATGAGTCGTGAGTAATGGCCACTACAAATACTTTTGCAATGGCACATACAGATGGAGCCTCTGTCATTTGGGCTGGTGGTGGATTTGCCAGCCTTCGGAAGGGGATGGGTGTGCACAAGACGCACGCGCATCCCCTTCAACCGGAGCTCCCCCCCCCTCTCTCTTCTAGTGTATGTATGTTCTCTTGACTTAGATTTAGAATTCTCAAGTAAGATCTTGGTTGTATTTATGGCATACTGATACATTAATGAACAATAAGTGGGGGGGGGGGGGGGGGGGGAAGAGAAGGGTATCCGGGGGTGTGGCTTGTACAGTCCTGCCTGTGTATACTAGGACTTGGTACCTTTTAGGGAGTGTGGCCTTACCAGAGTCCTGCACATTAGGAGCCTCATGTCTGCTACTGGATGGCTGGAGAGTCCCACCGTGCATAAATAAAGCAGTCAGTATTTTCCCTGCACAGAAACAAAATAACTCAACCAAATCTAATTCTATCTGCACATGTGATGTCTGTCCCTCTTGCAGTGCATGTGGTTTTGTCCATTTGAGAAGGAATTTGCCTCAGAGTGAACCAGAATAAGGCCCCTTGTTCTCGGCTAGGTCCATGGCTGCTGGAATAACTGCAAGAAAAGTATTGTGGTTGCTTATGGGATGCACATTTTTTTTTTTTTTTTTTTAAACAGCTGGCTACTTTACCCTTGGAAGGTTCTCTGCTACTCAATTGTGATTCTTAAGCTTATGGGAAAGTCTGTCAGACTACCCCAGAAAGATGGAATAGATTATTCTACCTATATCATCCAGACAACAGTTTAAGGATGTCAAAAGCTATAGACCAGGCTGACAAGATAGCACAAGAGGTTCTTTTGGAACATCACAACGTTCCTTTCCGCAGTCATGTACGAAGAATCCAGATAATGGAGTGGAAAATTTCTATTCAGGACAAATGGGTCATTGGTGTAAATCGACAAGACTACAACATATAATTTTTATAGTATCCAAAGGGATATGATATCAAAACAACCTAAACAGTATTCTTGTAAAAAAAAAAAAAAAACAATCAATGATGACGGGCACTAAGTGGTTACTTAGGCACACTAATATAAGCCAGTCAATAAATCAAAAGTTGAAAGAGTAGATTCCTTCTTAGTCAAAGTCTAAAGGTTCCCACACACGGTCCGTTTATCGGTTCTGTTTTGTACTTAAATAGCACGCATCGCATGCCTTGTGCATGCAATGCGATGCAATGGAAAGCATGTACAAAAAGTATGTGCAGCACATACTTTTTGTACTGTACGGTGCGACCAGCAATTACAATGGGGCAGAAAACGGGAGCGCGCACCCAGCGATTTATCGCCGGGGCACACTCCCAATCACTGGCAATATGGTCGCCTGCGACCATATTCCCAGCGATTATAGCACTTATCTCCCCCGTGTGTACACAGCATAAGTGTACTCCTAGATAGGAGATTGGTAGATGGAAGTGTAATTAAGAAATTCTGCTACGCCATTAAAATAATTTGTCAGCCCATCAAATCATTATTGGTTCCTTTGGACTTGAATTAGGTGTTATGCATTAATGAAACAACTCTTTGAACCATTACTAGAAAATCTTCTCAAATTCCTGACTTGGAAGATTGTATTTTTAGTAGCAATTATGTCTGCAATTAAAGTATGTGAATTATAGGCATGTGGATGGAAGAACCATACTTCACACTGTTGATGGATATAATGGTACCTAGGACATATCCTAATTTTTTCCACCCTAGGTGATTAATGGTTTCTATCTGAATCAGGATATAGTATTGCTGGATGTTTCCTTTTTTTTTTAAATTCTGTAATTTTTATTGGGTTTTAGCAAAGAAAAATACCAAAACTTTAACCCCATAAACTAGAACGGAGGCATCCTCGACATATACTGGAAACACAAATCAAATATTACAAGTCTTACAGAAAAATCAAAGGCATTAGGAGATAATTCAGACAAAGCAATGTATCTGCTCCCCCAATAACTGTGCCACAAAACCGGTAGTCTAATCCCAGAGGGCGCCAATCGGGTAACACCATACGGATCTGTGCAAAATGTACATCAATACATTAGTCAGGATAACGGTATAAGTTTCCATCTGTACAGTGGAGGATACGGAGAGCATATATATAAGACTGCAACGAGAGATAGATCAGTTCTGCACAGCATATATCGAAGCATCAGAATAGTAAAATAAAATAGAAATTAAAATAAACCAAAACAATCCCATCCCAAAAACCCCCACCCTGTATAGCCTAGCCCCCAACCAGGGCCGGTTTTAGGGTGTCCGGCGCCCTCCTGCAAACCATACATTTTGCGCCCTTTCACATTGCCATTGCAACAAGCTGCAGCCCGATTGTAGGAACATGCGCTCCTATGGAGGATCTCTGGTGCATGTACATGTATGCATAGACCATCTCAGTGCTGTGTCCGCAAAATGTTGCAGGCACTAAAGGTGCCCATACACGCTGCGAGAATCGCATACGTTATGGGCTAGATCGCATGGCATGCATGCAATGTGTGTGCGATGCGATCCAAAAGCAGTACAAAAAGTATGTGCAGCACTCGTGACTGAGGGGGGAAAGGAGGGCAGAGAAGGACGTGGCGATGGAAGAAGAGGGGAGGAGATATAGGGGCGGAGTGTTGAGGACTGGCAGCGGCACTGGCACAGCACACTGAGAAGAGGGAAGGAAGGGGAGGCGGCGCTGCTGCCTGTTCGTCATTTGATTGACAGCTGACAGGCGCAGGGAGCAATGGGTTGAGGGCGGATCCAGACATGACATCCAGGCATTCACAGACAGCGCTACATGCCTCAGCACAAGTGTCCGTGAGGAAGCGGGGCAGGTCGCAGGAGGAGGACAGTGTGTGTGCGGTGCAGGGAGCGGCTCAGCCTCTCCATACTGCCGCCCACTGTCAGACAGGCGCTGTGGGCAGCGTGCAGGAGGCAGTGACAGTGGGGCTGAGGCAGCTTTAGCAGAGCAGGGAGGGAGACAGCGCCTTTTCAGCATGGCGCCTCCCTGCTTTGCAGGAGCTGCTGAGTGGGTAGCGCCGGCCCTGCCCCCAACTTTAGGTATACCTGGATCCCTTGAACTATCTAAACCTAACCCGCCAAAACTACTCTAACTTCCCAATTAAATATCCCAACCTATCACAAAAGGAGAAGGTAAATTTGTGGTTTTAGCCATTAGTAGTTCCAAACTACCCCATTAGCTATTCAACCTCTCTGCTAATCTACCCCTCCTATCCCACCCCACCCGCCCACCTACCTAGGCCCCCCCCATATGTAATAGAAACGGATAAGAGACACATGGACAGTCACAGGATAAGTATTATCCGCATATACCAGTAACCTCATAACTATATGAGCTAAAAGGAGATTAATTTTAGGATATTACAAGTATATACCAGGGGCAATGGACTCAGTCCTTATATGTAGGTGAACCAAAATCTCTCCCCCGCCATCATAATAAATGACTGCGCTTGTCCTACATAAAATATAGTGTAGGGTCACACAGTATACGTTGAAAAGGATCTACGGCAAGGGTAGAAACAGGATATATACATATACTGGCATTAATAAGGACAAATGATAATAATGCTACAAGAAACGGAAATGAACGATGAAATGGATATCTTAAAGGGCAATATAGTATATATCATTAGTCCGGCCAGTCCTCAAGTCCATATAGTAAAGGAGAAGTGACACTAAGGAGCTTGTCCCCAGCATCTCTGGGATAATCCGGGCAGCGATCAGGAAGTGCAAGCATAAGGTCCCAAAGACCTGAAGGGTGACATTCTATGGGTTGAGAATATTAGACTTTTGCGAGTTTTTTCGCAAAAACGGCCTAAATCGCATTTTTTTCCATTTTCGCATATTTAATGAGCTGCGAAAATGTGAAAAAAGTGCGATTTTGGCCAACAAGTTGGACACACTGGAAATGCGATGGCTGCTTTTCGCAGCACATCGCATCCAGATGTTTTCACATGAAAAAGTATACAAATCGCATATTTAATGGTATGCGATTTGTATAAAGTGTGTCTATAATTCACCCAAAAATCAGACCAGGTTCTGATGGGCGAATTAGCCAGAACCCTGCACAGATCGCAATGATCTGTGCAGGGTTCTGGTGTAAAAATAAGTTTAAACAGTTAAAAAAAAATAAAAAAAAACAGCGCGGGGTCCCCCGCCAGAGCATAACCAGCCCCAGGCTCAATGAGCCGGTGCTGGTGACATAAAATCAGGGTCCCCGACAAATAGGGGTCCCCTTGATTTAATGAAACCAGCACCAGGCTCAAGGTCCGGCGCTGGTTCCCGAAATACGGGGGACAAAATGACTAGGGGTCCCCCGTATTTTAAGAACCAGCACCAGACCCAACCAGCCAGCAGGGTAATGCCACAGCCAGGGGACACTTATTATATAAGGTCCCGCGGCCAAAGCATTATCCCCCTGGCTGTTCAGCATGGGCAGGGGTCCTGGGGAAGTGGGGACCCCCCCAATGAAGGGGTCCCCCCCCCTCCAGGACTTACCAGCCCATGCTGAAAGTCTGGGGCTGTCCCCGATGCCCCTGGGCGGTGGGCATCGGGCTGATGGATAGTGTAAAAAATTGAAGAAAAACTATTGTTTTCTACTGTAGAACTATGAGTCCCAGCAAGCCTACCCCGTATGCTGGGACTTGGAGAACCACAAGTCCCAGCATGCGGGGCATTAAAGGGCCCGCTAGCACTTGTAGTTCTACAGTACAAAAAATAGTTAAATAAAACACACTGACACCCTGAAAAATAAAAGTTTAATACACACATAACACACACACTGATACTTAACTACCTTGAGCCCGTAGGTCGGTCCCTGGATCCTGGACAGAAGATCCAGGATTTCCAGCTGGTGAAATGTATTATGACGTTTGCTACAATGAAATCAGCCAGCTCTAGTTGGAAACTGCTCCCTCCCTACCTTCGCTGTGCGGCGGGTCCAGACCCCGGGCAGCAGGATGTAATATGCCACAGTAAAAAAGCACCAGACGGAGGGAAAAATTCTGCCTCAGCAGCACCCACAAGGCTATCTCCGCTGCCGCGCCTGCCAGACAGGTCTGGAGCTAAAGCCGCAGGGGGTAGAGAGAGCACAAGATGCGCCCGGCAGCTCAGATCCCGACAGGCCAGACCAGCCGCTACATCATTTGCAGGCCGTCCAGGAGATTGACAGGAGGCACCGGAGACGCAGGGGGAACTCCGGAGGGTAATTATTGAGGGAGAGGAGGCTCACGCTCCGTGGATCAGGATATTTAAACAGGAGTTCCACTGCTGGATTTTTCATCCTAAACGTAAGTACAAGAGATATGAAGACTGGTATACAACTAGCCTAGTCAGAAGTATTGGCATTTACTTAAACAGACTAAGTGACATTAGAACATCAAAACATTTATTTGTGATCACAGAAGGAAATAAAGAAGGTTGTGTTCTATCAAAACAGACCATCTCTAGATGGATTAGAGACCTGATTATATTCATATAAAAAAATGAGGGTTAAGAGGTTCAGGTGTTAATCAAGGCAATACTCAACCAGAGCTGTGGAGACTTCATGGCCTAGTAAGACTCCGGTTTCCAGAAAGGACATCTGTTAAGCAACACCTTGGCCATCTTTTCATACGTTCTCTAAACATTATGCTTTAAATGTTGCTACTGCCCACTTGGGGATACTGTCTTGCAAGGTCACTTGCTAAGTAAGTCATAAGGCATTTATTGTTTCCCATCCTCTATTCTACTTTGGTATCTCCCAAGGTTATGGCTGCCATGGGGATTGTAGAAGAAAGCAGCGAATTATACTCACTGATAATTCCATTTCTTAGAGATCACATGACAGCCATCATAATGTCCTCCCCTTGTAGTGTTTTTCCAGGAACCTAAATATAGAGACACTCATAAGACAAGGAGGAAGGGGAGGAGTGAGGTTATATACCACCAGGTGGGCGGTCCCTAAAAAAACATCCTGTCTAAACTAGAGGAGAGGGAGGATATCCCAAGATTATGGCTGCCAGGGGATCTCTAAGAAGAAATGGCATTATCGGTGAGTATAATTCACTGCTTTTGCCTATATTCTAAGCAATCTGTCTAGATTGCTTAGAAATTACACACAAATATCTTGGTACACCTCCATGGCAATGAGCTCTCCCACATGTCTCAATCGCCCACTCAGACTTTTAGCACATGCAGGCAAAATCTAGATAACCTAGCATGTGCATAAAAAAGTGGTTAGCGCATATTGCAAAGTTAATGGGCGATCTAGCCACTGCGAAGCTCAAGGGAAGTCTACCCTAGATTGCTTGGCACAAGTCCTCCAGTATGTATGGGCCTTAAAGGTTTTGTGGTGGTCATCCAGCTGCTGCTCTGTTCTAATGGTAAGTCATGTGAAGATTTAATTAATCTAGTAGAATAAATATTGGCACCAGCACTGATTCAGTACTTGAGCAGTATAGCAATGCTTTTACTGCCTTTGCCACATTCCATTTTATAACTGGCAATAGTATAGTTAGGACCTGGTGGAGTAATGCACTGCTTATCTGGCAACAGGCACATCATGTATATAGGAGAAGCATTACATTGCCATGGAGGTACCATATCACGGAAAAAGGGGGTCCCTAGACTGCACACCCTGTAATGAGAGGTGCTACCTTGCGTAGATTTTTAGCAATATGCAAGACAGGGGGGGTTTGCAGGTGCACTATGCAATCATTATTGCTAACATGTATTCCTTTTATAATTCATTTATGAAGATGTTAGCATACATTTGGCCAAATATATCTACCTGCTCACCATGTTAAGGTCTCCTCATTAGAGCAGGTTCCTAGCACTATGGGGCTCATGCCTGGGGTGCAGGGCACCCCCAAGCCAGTCCTGCAAAACTTGGGGGTGACCTTCGCCCCAGGCCTGAACCCCATAGTGCTAGGGACCTGCTCTAATGAGGAATTGAGTGAAAAGTGGATGAAACGGACAAGTGCATGGCCAGCTTTTGATTTAGGTGGGTGTGTTCAAACTGCAATCCAAATTGCAGTGTAAAAATAAAGAAGACAATATTTACCCTGCACATAAACAGTTCCATAAGTGACCCAAATCTAACTCTCTGCACATGTTACATCTCCCCCACCTGGAGTGCAGCATCGTTTTGCCCATTTGAGAACGATTCTTTTGCGATCAACTCTGAATCAGGCCCTTATGTTCTACTTCAGGGTATTATGTTTTGCTTACATAGATGTGAATCTATTCACATTGCCTTCATCAGTCACAAGAAAATAGGAGGTTGAATAATAGTTTTGCAAATATGTATATTAAATAATTAAAGCACCAACCCACCCCCTCTTTTCTTGCATATAAATAGAATTAAAAAAAGTATTTTTGGGGTTAAGGGGCATACTCACATTATGATTTTTGCCTATTTTTAAGCGATCTGTGCTAAGCGATCTAGATCTAAGCACAGACTGCTCCGTGTGTACACCCGATAGTGATGCACGGTCTCCTGCTATTACCGGCTCAGATTATGTGTGCATGCAGTCAAATTCTAGTTAGATCGCTTAGCAAGTAAGTTCAAATCTATATCAATATGTATATTTTTTTTATTAGCTCAAATCGTTACGTGTGTATGGGCGATCTAGACACCGGGAAGTTCTAAGGAAATGGCCTACCCTATATCGCTTAGCACAAATTGCTAGCACAAATCACTAGCACAAATCACAATGTGTGTATGCTCCTTTACCTTTCTGTTTTCGATATAAGATGTCTGCAGAAGTTTAAGGCTCTGATTGGTGATCAGGTGATAAAACTGGAGGTCAAAGCCATTCATCTAATAATGTAGTAGTTTTATAATTGATGATGTATGTCCCAGAAGTTCCAGTGATGCTATATTAGTGCCATTGATGCTGCTTCTATGTGAGCAGCAGTGATAGCAACTCCAACTATGGCCCTTATTCTGATCTGTGCAGCCGGATCCGATTATGCGGCCAGGACCGTGCGTGCGAAACCCCGCCTTCCATACGGATCGCCAACTCCGTCCGTATGCGGTAAGAAGCTGGCCGAACGGACCGCACGTGTATTTTTCACGGAATCCTCCATCTAAGGGAACCTCCCCCATCATTCGATGGTCGCAGACCATCGAATGCAGGACCGAGTGCTCCACCAGCTCCCGCAACCTCAGACCACACGGACATTTTTCCATGCAAAAGCAGGGATCTGGGCGGGCAGCTGACATCCGGCAATGTCATATGTCCGCCCCCTACACGTGCGTCACGGCCGCATTACCATACGTACGCCCAGCGTTTGCATGGGAACGCCCATGAAACGCGGGGCGTATGCATATGGTAATGAGCCCAAATAGCCCTTCACGCCCCTCTCCACCCCCTGTTCGGAGTGTTCACATATCATGCGGGATTTGGCCGTACGCCCCGCTCGCACATGCGCAGAGACGCCTCTGCACATGCGCAGACACAAAACATCGGCGGCCCGAACGCACGCGGATATATCCGCACCGACCAGAATAAGGGCCTCTATCTGAATGAGGGCCAGTATGAATGTAAATATTCATCCAGAACAATGTGCAATGATGTCAACTTTGTCAGTCCCTTCATTGGATACCTGTATTCTACCATATGCATTACAAAATACTTTTACTTACACACAAGGCCATAAACCAAACTACACCAACTTACATCTCTAATCTTATCTCAAAATATCTTCCAAAGTGACCTTGTTGCTCCTCACAATCCTCTCTCATCCACACACATTACTTGCTCCCATTTACGATTGCAGGGCTTTGGGCCTTATTCTGGTTCATTCCTTCTGGCAAATTCCTTCTTAGATGCACAAAACCATGTGCACTGCAGGTGGGGTAGATGTTACTTGTGCAGAGAGAATAGATTTGGGTGGGGTTCTACTTCAAATTGAGATCTATATTGCTGTGTAAAAATAAAGCAGCCAGTATTTTTCCCTGCACAGAAACAAAATAACTGCCCCAAATCTAATTCTCTCTGCACATTTTACATCTGCTCCCCTGCAGTGCACATGGTTTTGTCCATCTAAGGAGGAATTTGCCAGAAGGAGTGAACCAGAATAAGGCCCTTTATTCAGACTGCACCCACTCTGTGGAATGCCCTTCCATGCAAAATAAGACTCTCCTCTAGCCTACAATTGTTCAAGCGTTCCCTGAAAACTTAACTCTTTAGACAAGCTTACCATATTCCAGAACCAGCCACATAACCTTCATAAACCTCTTGTATCCAATCATATCTGCACTGTACAGTCCACACATATCCTCTTCCACTTTCATTTTCACACTTACCATCCTCCTGACCTCTGGCCAAGATTGCTGGGTCACTGTATCATACAGCCCACCAAGAGCCTTGGCAATCTGGTGAACTTTATACAACAGAGAACATGTATCCTTGTGTATCAATGCCTATTTCCCTATAGATTGTAAGCTTGCGAGCAGGGCCCTCCTACCTTAAACTGTCTGTAACGACCCAGTTTGTTGTATCACTGTTTACCATTGTAAACAAAACTGGTAATAAATAAATAAATGAAGTATAATAATCAGCAAAAGTATTGGCAGTGCCCAAAGGATCAGTGAGTTTTGCCCCAATTTGTTAATTAGGACTCATCTTCTCTCTAGCTTGTTTCCCCATCAATTTAAGCTTTCAATATTTTGTTTTGTTTTACCATATATCCCAATTCCTAGCTGTAGCATTGGTTTACTTTATAGTTGTAATAATATTAGAGAACCACCCTAGTGTATTTAAATCACATTCATACTGTACACTAGAGTACAGTCTGTAATATGTGGTATATTCTGTACTCTCATTTTGCACTTTTCTCTCTGTTATTGTTTTTTTTTTTATATACCTATGTTGCTCCTTTTTGCTTCTCTTTCCCCATTATTAATATAATTTATTTGACTATGCTTTTAGAACTTTAGGTAATTTTTTTTCTATGTTTTGACAAAAGTTTCTGTGCCTTGGCATTCCTGGATTTTAAGCTGAATGAAACTTTTTTTGAATAGAGTATCATTCTGATCAAAATCAAAAATCAAATCAAATTATTTTATTGTCACTGTTACATTAAAAGAAAAGTGAAATTCCATCAAATAAAAAAAAAAAAAGAGGAAATACAGATGACATACTCTGATTCAGACTTAAGACAACAGAAGGGGAAAAAAACTGTTACACAGCCGACTAGTACGGCAACCTAGACATCTATATCGTTTTCCAGAAGGTAACAAAGAGAAAAGAGAATGACCAGAGTGGCTAGGATCTAAAATAATTTTATTAGCCTTCATTTTAGAAAAAAATGTCTGCCATTTTAGGCAAGGGTTGGCCAATAATTTTTTCTGCAGCCTTGAATACGCGGTCTAAGGAACCACGGTCAGAACACTTTGAATTCCCGTACCATACTGTGAAACATGGAATCCTCACTCTATGCATGGAAAAGCTGCTGCTTGTTGCTGCTGTTGATGGGAATCTCATAACTTGAGGTTTATTCTGTAATTAACTTTTGCACCTACCCTTCAAGTAAGCTAGTCAATTTTACATGACTAGCAAATGCCTTAAGTTTGTTATTTCCAAGGATTTTATATGCTTCTTCTTCTGTTTTCGCTTCCGATATTCACTTGGGGCATAAAAGGCCCACATGTACTATGCAATGGTAGGGGCCCATGTGTAGGGGTATGGCCAGTCTCCAGAAGGGGTGTGGCAAGCCATTAGAAAGTACATGGTCTTGGCCCCTTGATAAATATATAAATCTGCTAGTACATGCATAATAATGTACCAGATAAATAACAGAACAGCAATGCACTGTAGAACATACACAATAGTCCTGTGGGCCAGTCCAACCCTGCACTCGTGTCTTGGATTGGGATTCTAGAAACAATCTTTCCCAAGCACCATTGAGAAACTGTTTCTATTTTCACGCTGCATGTCAGTATCCATGTCACTGTCCACTCATTCTCAGTATCCATGTCACTATCCATTCATTCTCAGTACTGCTTAAGGCCGTGTAGCCACATCTTTCCTAGGAGTGTGCCATCAAATTAAAGCCTTGCATATCTTCATGTAGGCACAGAACATATACTTTGTATACTATAAACTATAACCTGATCTTTGAAATTATTATAGATGTAGACAGACCCATCAGTAACTTGCGGGTTCCTCACAGTGAAGTCTATTATTACTATTTAGTAGTAGCTCCTTGCCTCCATATTGGTCCTTATTCTGGTTGACTCGCAGCCTTGCGAGTCCCTCAGAGACGGTTTTCTCTAGAACAGGATGTGTTAATTCTATGCCCTGCATTACATGTTTAAACTTATTGTTCCATTAGGGACACATTAAGTGGCATGGAAGCACTGGCTACACAATATTATTTTTAATAATGATGGTGTTGGTATCAGTGTGACATACTTGGCGAAAGTGGGCATCCCATAGTGGTGTATTCATCAATCACAGGACTTCCACTTCTAGTCCTGGGGTGCACTTATTGTACAAAGTATGGCCGCTGGTGCCTCACACCCCTGGCCAATCACAATATATATGACGCAGCATCCCGTTGACTATATTTGAGATAAGACACAAAGTAGATTTTACGCACCTCAGAAGAGAGAGGCCTATTGATCTACTGTCGATCTGCTACCAGCAAAATACATTAAACAGTGACACCAATAAAGTAGCTAATTAGAATGACAATTGGTGAGGAGCGTTGTAAATACCTGAGAAAAATATGCACAATTCAATACGTTATTATACCTCATGGGTATATTTTGGTGAGATTTTCCTGTGAGATGCAAAATGACAACATTGGTAATACTGATATGGGACACAACAATCTACAATTATTTACTGCAGTGTTCTACTGACTTTCATAGACTTTAACCTTTAACAGTGTGTTGTACTTTGATTTGCTCTTAGCATGTTATGTAATACAGGGCCTTATTCTGATCTGAGCTCAGTACAAATTTGTTCTTAAAATGGGCAAAACCATGTGCACTACAGGTGGGGCAGATGTAACATGTATAGAGAGAGTTAGATTTGTGTGAGTTATTTTGTTTCTGTGCAGGGTAAATACTGGCTGTATTATTTTTACACTGCAATTTAGATTTCAGTTTCAGCACACCCCACCCAAATTTAATTCTCTTTGCACAGGTTACATCGGCCCCACCTGTAGTGCACATGGTTTTGCCCAATTTAAGAACAAATTTGTACTGAGCTCAGATCAGAATAAGGCCCACAGTCCTTTCATTTCAAGCCATACACATTAGTCTTTTAGTTATTTTTTTAAGTCTGTCTTGCAATTTAAACCATGCACCATTTGTCAGTAGACAGCGAGAGTTCTGGGCATTAGGGGAGCCATTTTACTTGAGAATGAAACATTCCCTGAACAGTTTACAGTTCATTATTATGTATATAATAACAGACCTGGCTAGACAGATTGACCTAGCTCTACTGACCCCTAATTAATGAGCTAGGTTATAACTTCCTTCTGTGTGTGTCCCATCTTGTATATTGTGCTGTCTGTAATAACCATGGTAGCACACTCCCCACCCCAAACTTGCAGCCAATTTCTGCTACTTGCTTGTGACCCTCTGAGCAGCAGCTGCTCTCACGATCAGTTGACCTGGTAAGATGAGCCTCCCTTGAACTGCAGTGGGCGTCTGCACTGGTCGGTTGCCTTACAGCGCGATGAGATGAGAGTCCCTTAAATAGATGGGAAGGCAGAGCTATAAAAAGGGGGGTTTATGTGCTGCTGCTGCTCTGTGTGTGTGTGTGTGTGTGTGTGTGTGGAATTGGTGATCAGTATTCGGGATCTGTGTTACAGGGCTACAAACCATAATTGTGGTCCAGGGACTTACCTCAATTTGTGGCCATTTTTGAGACAAACCCATTTCTTCCCAAGAGGAAACACTTAGCAGATAGCGCTGGCGCTAAGTTCACCTTCCGCGGTCCCAGATCACGGCATCCTCAGGATGAGGTACTACCCTGCCCGTCGGTCTGCACGTAGCCTGAGGTCGACACGGACAGTTCGCTTTCCCAATGACGTTGTCTTCTTGGATCATATCCGTCAGGGTGACCTGGAACAAGTTGGGAGATTTATCCGGGCTCGAAAGGTGACATTGGATACCATCTACTTAACAGGTGAGGGTATGAATTGTCTCAATTAGGAGTCAGCGCTTTCCAGCAGGTAAGAAAATGGTGCATCCACAGCCATATACAAATATAGAAGTGTTATGCACTACAGCTCACTGTCTCCTGGGACATCTCCAGTCTTGGTCATAATTGCCCCAGCTTCTCCACCAATGACATTGATCTGTTTAGGACAGTTGTTTATTAGCTGTTGTCAACTTGTACTGCTACCAGAATATGTTTCCATCAGTCGTGGTAAGAAATATCCAAACACGTATTCTATATACTGTATGTACATTTGTCCTTTGATTTGCAACAATTCTAGTCACAGGA
Source organism: Crinia signifera (assembly GCF_055691185.1). Lineage (NCBI taxonomy): Eukaryota > Metazoa > Chordata > Amphibia > Anura > Myobatrachidae > Crinia > Crinia signifera. The sequence goes on from NC_139222.1 coordinate 207,769,150, forward strand.
GCAGAATAAGGTAGTGTTCTGGTTTTGTAGTCATGAAATCGCACCCTATTTTGGACTCAGGATAAGTGCGTACCGTACTCACTGGTGGAATAGATGTTAAACTCTTATAAGACAGGCTGGATGTGTGTTGTATTTTTTCCACAAGGATGGTACTTAAATATATTACTTCATACATAATTGACTGTAACGTACCACCATATAATGTGGAGAGTTACATGCATCTAAGAGCTGAAGGTTGTTCTTGGACCAAGCTGAAAACTAGTCATTTTGCTCTTTATTTATAAACTGCCATAAACTAATTGGAAATAGAATTCCATGCCTATCGCCTGGCAGCTACTTACAGCGATAACTAGTGAACGTCTAGGTTGCCTTTGGCTGACCAAGTGAGAAATAAATGCTTAGATTTTCCTGAAAGATATTTTTGCTGTAGTCCAAATAATCTGTTCCCTGTATGGAAAAATGGTGGGCTATGGCCCTTATTCTGGTTCTCTCGCAAAGGCAAATTCCTTATCAAATGGACAAAACCATGTTCACTGCAGGTGGGGCAGATGTAACATGTGCAGAGAGAATTAGATATGGGTGGGGTTTTTCTGCAAAGTGAGATCTATATTGTAGTGTTAAAATAAAGCATCCAGTATTTTCCCTGCCCAGAAACAAAATAACTCACCCAAATCTAACTCTCTCTGCACATGTTACATCTGCCCCACCTGCAGGCCTATGTTGGTCAGCTGATCAAGTCGGGATCACCACTCAATCCCTGTGTTTGCTGGTTGTTTCGGAAGAAATGGACCAAGGGCGATGTAAATTAGATTCCACACAACCAGATATCATCTCCGTTTATTATTCATACGATGTTATTATATGAAAAGGAGAAGATATATATATACAAATGTGTGAATTCTCTATTAGTCATAATTGAAACACAAAAAGGGGGTATATATCCCAATGCGTACCCCACTCACGCTGAAAACGGGGATGTAGGTGTATAAAGGTTTCTTTATCAGACACTCAGGGCCCACCACATGTGATTTGACCGGACTCAGGATAAGTGCGTACTGTACTCACTGGTGGAATAGATGTTAAACTCTTATAAAGGTATCTTTTTTGAAGTGATATGACAACAGTATATCCCAACATGAATGCAATGATTCCGATAGTCTTGTACAAAAAAAAAAAGCGGTATGAGCTGACCCGTGATCCCTGCTTTTACCCTTCAGGTATGGGTGCTCTGCATGAAGCAGTCCTCTCTGGGAATCTAGAGTGTGTGAAGCTACTGGTGAAATATGGAGCAGACATAGAGCAGAGGGATGAAAATGGCTGGACTCCCTTGCACATGGCATGTAGTGATGCACACCCTCACATTGCCAGGTGAGGTCAATAATGAAACTTCTTATGATGCCTAGTGTATTCTACATGGTGCAATTAATGTATTTGTGGAAGCCCTGGAGATTTGTAATTATGAATATTTATATGCATTACAACTGGGGTCCGCAATACAATATGAATACAGCTTATGTCCAGTAGCATTGATTTAACATGCATAGAAAAAGACACTGGGAGCGATATTCAATGTTCTCCGTTACAGTTTCGCATGGCGATACTTGTCCCTTTTCGTTTGTTTCGCATCGCGTAACCTTATCGCGTCTGACAGTTTTCCTGCTATTCAAAATTTGTATGACATGTAACGCCTCCTTTCGTAAAAAGACCTACAGTATGAGGCAAACAGTGGGAGTTTCCTTATCGCTTTCCCGCCATCGATAAAACCTATATATGGGCATGCTGCGCGGGGTTTGGTGTCATTTTAGACACATGCGTCACTGATGTGGTTAGCTCGCGATAAGCAGCTTCGTATTGGAACTGTGTCATCATTGGTCCCATCAGTGATTTATTTATGAGAGAGATGAATTATGGGTAAAAAAAAAAAATCACATGATGCAACAAAGCATCATGGATACAAGATAATGTAGAAATAAATATCCTTAAAAAATAAAAAATATATATTAATAAGTGTTATAAGTATAAAAAAGTATTTCAATTATTTGGTAAAAAATAAGCAATAAATTAATTACTTTTAATAGCTGAAACCATGCAAGTTATTTATTTGCCTTTCATTGCGCAAGGGAAAAAAATCGATAAGAAGTGGCGATAAATACACGGATATCCACGTAAAAGTCAGCGTGAAGAAAACATTGAATAGGTGATAAATTTTAAGACATGTTCCAGCTATAAATGGTAAGTAACACAAAACTAAACTATCGGAGAAAAATGAGCGAAAAGAATGAAAGATTATTATAAAGATTACAGTCTATAAAACCCACTTGGAATAGGTGAAAATTATCGATGACAGAAAAATAGCGAAAAATTTAACTATTTTGATAAAAACACATTTAACGGAGAACATTGAATACCGCCCTGAGGCGGAGACTTATAGACCAAGCAGAAGATGCCTGACATGAAAGAAGAGGCGACAAATAGTGAGGTCATAGACTGCAACTTATCTGTCTCAACTTTTTCAGGGTTACATTCACAATGAGGGTTTATCTGCTATTAATTAATCCTTTACTATATCGTCAGCTTTCAGGTGCATGTAAAGACGATGGGGGCGCATTAACAATGCGCAAGAGCATGCATCATTATTGACATTGAACATACACACTAAGGGCCATTCTAAGTGATATCTATTAAAAACTTGACTGCTGTGTATGGGGATTATTAACATTATTCTTGCAACCAAACCTATACAAGATGCCAAGCTTAGTTTCCATCAATTCAATTCATTTTAATTTCTAAACTTGTGTACATGCAAATATTATGTTATTTAAAGCTGTTCAAACAGGCACAGCAGGTGTAAATGGGCCTCTCCGTGAACTTGCCATGAATAGAACGTAGAAAGTTTAGGATGGAGGGAATCACTACATTGGGCCCAATTCAGACCTGATTGCATTGCTGCAAATTCCCATGGCGGCTGATTGTCGATGAACTGCACATGCGTAAATGGCCACAATGCATGTGCACAACGCCCAACTGCGATGAACTCTTGCAACTTTTATGGATCGCTGGCCGTTTGCACGGTGATTGACATGAAGTAAGCGTCTGGGGGTGGTAACTGTCAGTTTAGTGAGAGTTTTAAGAAAAACGCAGACGTGCCAGAAAAAAACACTAGGCGTGTCGGAGAAAACGCAGATGTGCCAAGCCAGCTTAGGGGAGGGTTTGTGAAGTCAGATCCAGCCCGAAAATGACTTTCATTTAATCTCAGGTGTTGAGTTAGTCTATGGCTATGGGGTGCCTGCAATGACCTATGTAAAAATCATTTGATGGTGTGCGGCTTGCAGTGAGATTTGGACTCATTCGCACTGGTGCAACTTGCTCCGTGTTCATACACATCTATTCACACACCATGCACACCAATCTGCACAGCGTACGCCAGTGGCGTAAGTTCTTCCCAGTTGCCCGGAGGCAAAATAAATATTTGTGCCCCCCACAAAGAGCATTAGGTACTTGTTTCCTATCTGGGCGCCCAGGTTTTCTACGTACGGCACCGTAATGAAATCGGATCGCATCGCATCGGATTTGGTACTCGATGATGTACGATGGTATACGATGCGATGCGATCCGATTCGATTTCCCATAGGAAACAATGTGAAATGGCTCAATTTAGCCAAATTATCATAGGAACAATAGTAAATGGGCCAAAAACACCCCTGAACATTGAAATGTCCCCCCAAAAGTAGTTGACGCCACCCCGCCATCAACGTGAACCCGAAGCGTGGCGAGCGCAGCGAGCCCGCGAGGGGCGGCGGTACGCGTCCTCCGACCTTTTCCTGCCCTACTATCCACTAGGGCGTGGAGTGGGAATAGAATAGTGTGGCGAGCGCAGCGAGCCACCGAGCCCGAAGCGTGGCGAGCGCAGCGAGCCCCGCGAGGGGACGCGGATACCTTCACAGTTATACGCGTCCCCTCGCGGGCTTCCCAGGTGTCCGCGTCGCCATGGACACCCGCGAAGGGACGCGTGGCGTCCGCTCGCCACGCTTCGGGCTCGTTGGCTCGCCACACTATTCTATTCTCACTCCACGCCCTAGTGGATAGTAGGGCATGAAAAGGTTGGAGGACGCGTACCGCCGCCCCTCGCGGGCTCGCTGCGCTCGCCACGCTTCGGGTTCACGTTGATGGGACATTCCACTGCTCTGTGGGTTTTTTTGGGGTTTCTGGCCCATTTACCATTCTTCCCTATGCTGATTTGGGTAAATTGATCCATTTAACATTGTTTCCTATGGGAAATCGAATCGGATCGCATCGCATCGTTCAATATCGTGTATGTGTATTTGTGGTATCCGATGCGATGCGATGCGATCCGATTTTTATACGGAGAATAGCATGGTGCGCAATTAACTTAGCGGGCGCCCAGATAGGAAACAAGTACCGAGCATTATATAAATATATGTATGTATGTGTGTATGTTCTGTATATTGTTTAAAATAAAGAGAGCGTGGCGTCTATGGAGGGAGAGTCAGCCACAAAAGTGATATCTACGGCTTTAAATTTACTGATTTAAACTGGCAGGGGAGCAGGAGCCCGGCGGCAGATGACTCCATTGCCTCCCAAAGTTCTGCCTCTGGCGTACGCATTCATTCACAAGGCAGGATTTCAGTTCAGGGTGGTGGCGTCTACTTGAACGCTGGCCGCTGCACATTGACAGCCGTGCGGTCAGGTCTGAATGGGGCCCAGAGACCATTAAAAATAACCAGAAACCCATGAAGATAGAACAAGCAGATCCACTGTGCTTTTGCTTTTATGCTGACTCATTTAACCAAAACTGCATTATTATTGTTTTTTACAAGGTCTATTTTTAAATAACGTGTAATTAATCAACAATCAAATTAACTTATACCTTAGTAAATGCTGTTATTATTATTAAACTATGCACAGGATGTTGTTATTTAGGGGGTTTCTAATTACCCACAGTTATACCCCTTTTAGACATACTACCGGGAATTACCTAGTATTTTGACTGCTGGGTCATTTCCCCAGATGCAGCCTGCACCCTTTAAGCAGCAAATTACCAGGTGAAGCAGTAACCTGGTAATTTGCAGAAAAACCCTGGTTTTTCTTATGTCTGAAAGGATCAACCCGGTTCATAAATCCCGGGTCCTCAACCCAGGTAAAAAGAAGGGACGGAGACCCGGGTTTTAACACCCGGGTTGACCCTTTCAGACGTACCAAAATCCCGGGTTGATGCGCGTTCATGTGCAAAAGCCTGGGATTTTGGAGTATGACTGAAAGGGGTATAAATACAGAAAAGGGGTTGGGGTGTGGCGCTAGAATCACTGTGTTGTCCTTTTTGTAGTAATTGAAAGGGGTATAAGTAACTGCAGGCAGCAGGGTTGTGGCTTATCAGGGATTTTTTTCATGCAAAGAAGAGTCCATGACAGCAAAAACACTGGTTTCACTGAAACTGTCTGTTTTTGTGAAAAATGACAGTATGTCTGCTGTAATAGAGTTTTTGACGCTACTTGGATACTTAGAATGTATTCACTAATGGTAATAATTATCAGAAAGCAGGTAACAATTCTATTTTAGTAATTGGGCAGGATACTGTCGCACACAATGCCACTGCCCACATGGCTGAGTGATTTTTTTACAACTATGCATATGCAAAACTTAAAAAAAACAAAACAGCTCCGGTGCATATAAGGCGCAGTTGTGATCAAGTTGCACAGTATCAAAAATGCTGGTGAAATATCATGGGTGTTTTTGTGCGGTGACTGGAATGGTCAGACTCTTGGATGTGTTATGGCAATATCACCTGGGTGTCAGTGAAAGCAGCTGCAGACTCAGCAATAGAAGGGCCAGCGTCAGACAGCCGTAGGGCTGGTTCCAGTGAAAGGAACAGCATCAGAATTGCAGTGTGCAGAGATGGGCACCTCAGTCCTTACACATTCAGATGCAGGCTACTGTAGTACACCAGGGGAAAGGCTGATACTAGCATTTCATATACTCGCAGCAGTAATTCCTGCTACAGATGCCATAGGAGACCCAGTAGTGTACATCCCTGAATCAGGCCCAATGTGTCTATTTGTACATATTGCCTATTCTTTTGGAACTGCCCCCTGGAAAATCAATTTGCACCTACTTTTGCAGGACTGAGAATGGTGGAAAGAGTAAAATGCCAATTGAAAGTCCTAACCCATTTGTAGCCGTGGATGACGGTAAAAGGCCCCTTGATGGCCTGAGGGTCGATGTCTAGAAAGGGGTTGCACTGGAGCCAGGATACTACAGTATCTTTGTCAATGATGAGCTGTGTGCAGACATGAGTAACTAACTGCTGAGAGGTGAAGGAACAGATGCGACTAAAAGATGGTGTATAGAAAATGTATCACCCAACTGTGCAATGTGGGCAGGCAAGTGAGTGGAAGGGAAAAATGTTCACAAAAAAAGAGAAGGTGGGGGTAAGGAATAATGAATATTATTAATGCAATAAAAATAAATAAAAATAACTGTAGGAGAGAAGTGAGAGGGGCATGGAACAATGGAGGTCAAAGGTGGTGAGCGAAGTGGGGCTATCAGAGATGGTGGGGTGGAGGGTTGGATGGCAGGTGTTTTAGTGTAATGGTATAGACTGTTGCAATAAGATAAAACAAACAGAATTGACACAAAAACACACAATAATAGTACGATATTAGAAGGTAAATGTAGGTGCTGGGATAATCCTATATAAGAAAAGGCTAATACTGCACCTTACCTCTATGAGGGGAATTCAAGTGTTGTGTGTGCCAGCGACATATAGATGGCCCCTGAAGGATGAATTCAAGTTTTGCTCTCTCCGGACGTACACAGCCGCTGGTGCTGACATCACTGTTATGATGTTCCATCTTTTCTCAGGCTTATTTACAGGATAAAAAAATGTAGTTTGTAAGCAAGGCCGTCGCTACCCACTCAGCAGAGGATGCAGTTCAGGGAGGTGCTGGGCAGGAGAGCACTTCCTGCTCTGCAACCCCTGCTGTCCTCTGTGGCTGCCGCTGCGCCTTTCACACTGCATGAAAGACAGCGGCACCGGCAGCATTTGTTATTGTCGGCAACTGGTGTGGGCATTATGTATAGGCAGTGCTACTACAGTCGCCAACTGGTGTGGGCATTATGTATAGGGCAGTGTTACTACTGTCAGCAACTGGTGTGGGCATTATGTAGGCAGTGTTACTACTGTCAGCAACTGGTGTGGGCATTATGAATAGACAGTGCTACTACCGTCGGCAACTGGGGTACCTGTTGCGCCGTCTGGGGAGCGGGCAGGGGGGTCTGACAGGAGCCAGCCCTGCAGTGGTGTCCTTGCCGCGCGGGTACCTCCTGCGGCGCTGAGTATAAAGCTGGCGGCGGTGGGGAGTCCCTTCAGTGAATAAGAAATCACTAGCGCTATGCGGCGGCGCGGGAAGCACTTCTGTTTTGAAAACACCGGCCGCACGGCGCACGCTGATTGGCTGAATCTCAGCAAAACCAACCACTCAAGGGGTTAAACAAAAATGTGCTGAAAGCTGCATAAAAATGAAAATTAATAATTTATGAAAATACTGAAAAATACCTGGATAATATCTTCCTTCCTTTCTTTGCATCTCTACTCCAGCAGGGAAGCAGTTCTATAATGTTCATTGGTAGTCCAACCAGCACGTTCCTTGTTTTTATGATAGCAGAAACAAGTTTTCTCCCAATCGATTAGGGCAGATCATGAAAAGAAGATGCCTGTAGATAAGTAAATATCCAGTAAAGACCACTACACTAAAGAAAATAATAAAGGGAAGCAGAATAATTTTACATCCAGATGCACTTTTATACACTGGGGCAAACCATAAATGGTAATTTAACTGCATACAATTTAATGGTTTAACCGCATGTGATTTAACCTACACACATCTCGGATATCACTGGTGTTTGGAGTGAGGAATGGCTTCCTGCTCTACTCCCTGGAGCCAAGAGCCAGCATATGTACGTGAAGGTCCTGTCAAGGATTCACTGTTTAAAGGCCTCCATACACTTATCCGATTTTGGACGATTTCACCCGATTTCGACAGATCAGGCCGAAAAATCAGCCCAAATCGGATGCGTTTGACATCTCATCCAACCAGATGAATGTGGTCCTGTGCGCATCGGGTAGGACCCTACAGATTGAACCTGCGATGTATCCAGTCTGATTCCGAGGTGTGTGCCAGCGCTACCGCACCGCTAGCACACACCTTTCTGCATGTCCAACCTCTGGGGAGTGGGCGGTGATTGGCTTTAACCAAGTGGCCTGGTGTGTCCTTATTTTCAAGTGCCTCCAAGATCACTAGTATACAGCAGGACCACGGTCCTGACTGCACGGAGGGCACCGGTTTATTGCTAATTGATGATGGTTTGTCAGTAAAGTTTCCTGCATTGGTGAAGAGCCTGAATCCTAATTTGTGCAGTGAGACTACTCGCATGTGGATTACGTTGTGTGTGTGACCTGTTTAACTTGATGCTAGATACAGCTATTGATTTCCTAGGTATGCGCAGTAAAAGGCAGCATGGGCAGAACACACTACCACAAGCTCCATATGATCTAGAGTGTGGATCAGTTCTTAAGGCCCCCATACAAGGGGCTGACTTGTCCTAAGGACAAGTCAGCCCCAAATCTCCTGTGAGCCCCTCCCGGCAGCTCCCCGGGAGGCTCACATACAATGTGGCACTTGATATGCCATTTTTTACATGTGATAAAATTGCATGCAATTTATCACATGTAAATGGGGAGCTGCAATGGGCAGTGAGGATCAGTGTGGTGAGCAGTGGGTGGTGAGCAGCAGCGGGTGGTGATCAGCGGGACGGCAAGGTATTAGAATTTTTTAAAAACGTGTCAAATGATTGGCAGGCCTCTGATTGGCTCTCACGCTGTCAGTGAGACGCTCATGCTGAGCCTGCTGTTAGGGATGGAGGGGGCCCGGGTAATTAGTACCCCCCCCCCCCCCCCCCCCCCCATCATGGCAGCCCTGGGTGTGTAGCCATTTTTAGTTGTTATTGGGTGGCATATCTTTACTTGTGAGTTGTTAACAACCTCTAAAGCATCTTTTTAACTTGCCCCAGTTCATCACGTTCAACAGTAGCAATTTGTATTTACAGCAGTAGTGGAAACCCAATAATGTTGATCTGTGGCAGAACACTGTCATGCGCTGCAGGAGTTTCCAAGAAATCATGTGTTTGGCCCTCTCTTCCCTGCATCACTTTCCTGGAGTCCAGTCTCTAATGAATGGGCAGTGCACATGTTTATAGTTCTCAAAATGCCTAGGGCTATTCCCCTCCTTTTTCTAATCCATCTCCATGTAAACGATACATTATTAAACGTTCTCCATAAGTTCCTTAGCACCCTCTACTGGTGACTGTGTACCGACTACCAACACTAGGTTTAGAAACATTACCATATCTTCCCTTACAGGCAGCAAATAACACCAGATGTAAACAACTTGTTTAGTGCTGTAAGGGAATTCTAATGTTTTTTTGTTTTTCATTAGCTTATCACAGATGTACTTTTTAAATATAGATATATATGTTAAAAGTCAAGATAAACACCCTGATCGTATCAAAATAATAATAGCAAATCATGCATTGTGTGATGGGGAAGGTGCATGATGCGAATATTTTGTGGACAAGCCTCCAGCCCTACCCAGTACCAACCCCCCTTCCCCACACCCCCAGATGCAGTACAACGCCAACCTCACAGTTTTACTCAAGTTGGGGCTTGTATGCAGCTGCTTTGTTTGCTCAGAAATAAATATGTATCCCTGCACATATTCAGAACTGATGGAATGTATGTGTCCTGACCATGAATAACAGAGAAATTTAAGTTCAATTTACATACATTTTTAAACTGTCGGAAATATCGTCAATCGGTATTTAATCCTGACCAGTTTTGACCGGGACTCCTATGAAGATACAACTTTTCGAAAATGCAGATACAAAAAAATGGAATCTGCATTGTCGAAAACAGCCTGATTCTGCAGCTGTTTTTGCCAATTTGCGGCTGTTTTCAACAATCCACTATCAAATTAACATTGCAAAAGGACAATAGGGATGCAGTTTAAATTCCGGCAGTCGGGATCCCGGCATTCAGAATCCCGACCACCGAAATCCCGACAGTTTCTCCCTCCGTGGGTGTCCACGACACCCCTGGAGGGAGAATAAATTAGCGTGGCGAGCGCAGCAAGCCCACAAGGGGGGGGGGGGGGGATCCACATCCCCCCCTTGTCGGGATTTCAGCATCGGGATTTTGAACGCCGGAATCCCGACCGCCGGGATTTCATACTGAATCCGGTCAATATTACAACTGTCAGACACATTGGGGCAGATGTATGAAGCCTAGAGAAGAGATAAACTGGAGGTAAAGTTGAAGGAGATAACACGCCAGCCAATAAACTCCTGTCATATTTCAAACACAGCTGATTGGCTGGTGTGTTATCTCCTTCCACTTTATCTCCAGTTTATCTCTTCGCCAGGCTTAATACATCTGCCGCACTACGACAGTTGGAATCAAGAGTGACTAAAGGGTGAGATTTAATAGGATGAGAGATTCAGAAAGTGAGAGATTTGGTAAGACATCTCCAGTTTTTTTTAAAGTGGCAATCATTTACACTGCAAAATCAAACTGGTTTTGCAGTGTATATGATTGCCGCTTTAAAAAACTGGAGATGTCTTACCAAATCTCTCACTTTCTGAATTTATCATACTAAGGGGGTTATTTTGGTTCACTCTTTCTGACAATTTCCTTCTTAGATGGACAAAACCATGTGCACTGCAGGTGGGCCAGATGTAACATGTGCAGATATACTTAGATTTGGGTGGGGTTTTACTTCAAAGTGAGATCTATTTCGCAGTGTAAAAATAAAGCAGTCAGTATTTTGCCTGCACAGAAACAAAATAACTCACCCAATTCTAATTCTCTCTGCACATGTTACATCTGCCCCACCTGCAGTGCACATGGTTTTGTCCATCTAAGAAGGAATTTGTCAGAAAGAGTGAACCAAAATAACCCCCTAAGTTATTACATTTCACCCTCTCTCTCTCTCTCACCAAGATTTGATACATATGCCCCTTTGTAGTATTTTTCTGCAAAAGGATGGAAGCTACATAGGAGTGTGATGATACATACATTTATAAATATTCCATTAATATTTTGAATTATTATTGCAATATTTCTATTATGAATCAGATATACTTACTTTATTTTCAGTATCTTATTTCACTTTGGCCATCATGTGACCACTCCTTGGAGGACATTTACTAAGATGGTAGTTCTATTTCACATGGGATGTTGCTTCTAGAAGGTGCTTCATAAATACGAAGTAGATTCTGATTGGTTGCCCATAGCAACTCCCATGTGAAATAGAACTCCCATCTTAGTACATTTTGGAATATATGAAGAAAGAGAAAGTGTGTCTTGGTGTGGTGCACCAAAAAGAATTAATTGATGCCAATAAAATTTAACTTTTAATTGATTGTTCTAAAACTGCGAAATATAAAATAAACACAAATGACAAACAAAGTGAAAAGTAGTGCGTGTTTAAAAACAGCACGTGTGGGGACTACTTGTGTGTCTGAGATAGGTCTCTTTAATATTATAATTGTACAACGTAGCATCTTGACAAACCAGTAACAGCTTCAAATGTGGGAAAACTTCCTCTTGTTACATTTGTTGCAACTGTTTGTTGCCATATAGGTGTACTGTTTGCACTTTATTAAGAAACTGTGTGTCTATTGTCAATTAAGTTGTTAGTACTGATATGTCGACACGTTGTGTCGATGATGTTGCTGTGGGACTATTAGGTAGTGCTTAAATGCAATGCCCGTATGGTGTGAAGCCCTTGGCTTCTACAGTATTTGCTTGTAGCAATATAATCAGGCAAAGACTGATGATTGTTCCAATATTATCAGTAATATAGGGCAAATTGCAAGCACCTTCAGCGATAATATAATATATTTGTGTCAGTGGTAGCACACCCCTAAGTAATATGGTTTTCTGATATTTCAACAATAGGGGGTCATAACTTGTACCAGCAAATGTGAATACTTTAATCCTGTGCAGTAGATTACCCCACTCTGTTTCCTTAGTACATTTTGGCCCTACAGTCCAACCTAAAAAATATAGTATACAAAAATATACATTTGGATGCGAGGCTTAAAATAATTCATAAAATGATTTACATACTCATTTAAATAACATATTTGTAAAACCTTATGGGAGATGATTGGGTAACATTTACTTGTGTACCTTAATATAACTGACTACACCAGTTTCTCTCTCTCTACACAGATACCTCCTTTCTCTTGGAGCACAGAAAGATGTTGTGAACAGTGAAGGGGAAAAGCCATGTGAACTAATAGACTCAGACTGCGAGGAGTTAGTGCAGATCTTCTCTACAAAGGAGGGTGATTGACGGACCCTTGGGCTGATTGCCAGTGGAGCAGGGTTGGAATTTTCGGAAATGTGCTACTCCCTTGTGATGGAACGTTGAGTACAGAGGTTTCTCCATGAGTTCTCCTCTATTCAACCTAACTTTTACCTGAGGAGTTTTTTATGTTATGCTTCAGTTCATCACACACTGTAAAGGACAAGATGGTGACAGAGCAACAAAGTATATTTATACTGGTTCTTTGATAATATATATAAAACACACAAAGTGAAAAGCATGTGTAAATTCACAGTGGAAGTAGGGTGACCATATTGTGACTGTGTACTGGTAACAATGGGCCCTGCCTACAAGTGCTGGACAATTACTCAACAAGGAAAGCTAATATCTGACATTGTTGTATGCATATGGCATTGTATGTGTGTACTAAGGTGTTTTGTGATGTACCTACACAATGGTGTGCACGATAACTAGTCTAGCAGTCTGTCATCTAACTACAGCATTGTAATCAATGTGTGCATAGTCTGCCGGTTTTACACTTGGATGCATTTGTGAATGTAATGTTCGCAGAACCCAACATGCAACAGAAAAACATTCTGTATGCTAAGTATCCCAAGATGTGTCCAACTGGAAAACAGTAACATTTGTACCTTGCGTACGCCGGATGCCGGATGACATCCCAGCAGTCGGGATTCCGACAGTCATTACGCTGACCCTAGAATCCCTACTGTTAGAACCCAGACAGTCAGGATCCTGACTTGACAGGGCTAGTCTCGCTCGTAAGGGTCCATGACCTCCATAGAGGGAGACTAGAATAGGGGCTTGGTTGAATAGGGGCTTCGTTGCGCTCGCCCCAGTGTCTGAGTCCCAGCACTCGGACTAATGACTTTTGGAATCCTGACTGTTGGCGCGCTATTCCCCACCTGTGTACGTCAGGGGTACTAGTCAGTAAACATATAATCAGGGATAGATAAGGATGTGGATTCATAAACATCATACATACATACATACATACATACATGCACATCAAACATACATGCAAAACATATTCCATATAAATGTAATGAAATACCAATATCCATATGTCCATACTGTCCCTGCAGTAGTCTAATGCATAGTTACCTAGTATCCTACATTCTGCAGGAGGCTCCCTGCAATCTCCCTCTCTCCCTCATTAGTCTAACAATCTCCATCATTTCACCTAGCCCACATTACACGGTTACATTTTTTTGGAACAAAGGAATGAGAGATAGATACATTTACATTGAATCATAAGCACCATTTCCCAGCACTTTACCAAGTATAGTATATCTTACTAACTGCTTTGGGGATCATCTACATTTGTATATAAGTCATTTAACAAAATTCCTCTTAGATGTAACGGTACACACCCATGCTTCTAGGTGTCGCGTTCACAATCTCTTTTCACAATCTGGGGTGGAGCATGACACGCCCCCTCAAGGGGGCACTGTGCAAAATGCTATTACCAACTATAATCTAATTGAAACTAGTTTTCACAAATAGGCAAGTATGGTCTAATGCCAGAAAATGACAAATATGCATATACTGTAGAAGGCAGTGACTTTATGTAACATAGCTAATAAATGAAATAACTCCAGCTGGAGTGGTCTATAAGCATTTAAATAGTGCTGCTGCTTCCATAAGACTCCGCCACTTTTCCTTGAGGCTCCACCCCTTTTTCCTCTTATATACGAAATTAAACAGGTTTATTAAGAACATCACGTAGCTTTGTAGCACCTGTAAAAGGAATGTGTACTTTTTCCACATCTAATTATGTTGCTTCTACATACCCTTTCTGTACTCAGTTTATACATGGCCATCACTGCCCATCCCTGAATTTATATCTAGGCATTAGGGTACACAAGTCAACCATACGCTAAAACCATGCACAGCAGAGGAATTCATACTGTACATCATACAAAGAAAAGTGGCCTGTCCAACTTTAGATGAGACTGCAGTGGAGTGTACAATATTTTCTTTTATACCATAGAACATTTGCAAGATTTTACTTTTCTTTTATCTAAAATATATTGATACAATAGTATAGTCAATTCTACTGAATTTTTTCCAGAAAAGTTTTTTTAATAACTTTTAAAAGTCTAATTATTGTGAGAAGCTATGCAAATAGTCATTGTCCACCCTGTATCCTCCTACTGTCCTAGCCATCATTCTTACTGGTATATAAAAAAAGTGACTGCTAAAGACCAAACAGAAATAAATAAAAAGTGAAAAACAAAAAGAGAAAAGTAAATAAAGTCCAAAAATAATCATTTATGTTTCTGTGTCCCTGAACTGTGCCCAGACTATCTTTATAATACATTCTACATACAATCTCTGGGGGTGTGCAAAATTCAAAGCAGATTCTAGATGTGCAGAATTGTGTTTAAAGGGCTTTTCAAACTGCATCAACATGAACCCTAGGATTACTAGGGTTCATGTTGATGCAGTTTGAAAAGGTGTATTGTAGCATGCAAAATATTATGTTCAATTAACAACATTTTTAATATTTGATTTGTTAGCTGTATTGTTTGTTAGCTGATACCGCTTTCACACTGTCTAAATGTTTTAAAAAACTGTATTTTGAAACTGTATTTAAAACGGGTCTGAGCCTTCACATTGCAGTAGATTACCGTTTTAAATAACGTTTAAGTACCATTTACATCAGTCACCCCGTTTAATCCCCTGAACACGTTTCAAGCCAGAATGCAGGAGACAGCCTATCACAGGTCTGTAATCTGTTGTTTTTACTAAATACCGTTTCAGAGCCATTCTCACTGCATAAAAAACGGCTCTGAAACGTGTAGGACTCTGCTTTTTAAACTTTTTGAAATACCGGATATCTTTAACCGGTAAATTAACTCGGGTGCTTTCCCACTGCAGCCTTAAACGTTTTAAAATGGAAAAAAAACGGCAATATACCGTTTAACAAGTGCAGTGTGAAAGGGGTATTGAGTGTAAGCATTTGTCTTGAGTCATACTCCAATGTGCTGAGCTTGCCAGACAGGCCGATCGCTCCATTAAACACACAAAACAACCAGTGTCCAAAATGGTTATATGCAAAGGTGCTCATATTGGACAAGACCTGGCTTCAATCTGGACTATTAATACATCGGAAGATAATTATGGTACACACTAAAAACAATAACTGTAATTTGACAACTGCATCTACCAGTGATCTTACCAATATCAATCAGAATATTGGCCCTTACTCTGGTTCACTCGCAAAGGCAAATTCCTTCTCAAATGGACAAAACCATGTGCACTGCAGGAAGGGAGGTCAGATGTAACATGTGCAGAGAGAGTTAGATTTGGGTGGGGTTTTACTTCAAAAGTGAAATCTAAATTGCGGTGTAAAAATAAAGCAGCCAGTATTTTCCCTGCACAGAAACAAAATAACTCACCCAAATCTAAATATCTCTGCACATGTTACATCTGCCCCACCTGCAGTGCACATGGTTTTGTCCATTTGCGAGTGAACCAGAATAAGGGCCCTTTTCTGCCATCAAGGCTGATTTCAAACACATCAGCTTGCATATTTCTGTGTATAAAGTCACCATTAATCGATACACTTACATGGAATCGACATTAGCGCACTACAATACCGATAGCTCTTTCTCTTATACAGATTTTTACAGTATCTTATTTTTACACACCGAGATATGCTACATCAAGGGTTATTCATATAGCCATTTGTGAAAAACAACATATGGTTTTTTTTTTTCACGCTGCGCATGTTCTGGAACCCAGTGTAAAGGACAAAGGGCCTGATTCTGAATGGAACGCACAGTTGTGAATTCACAACGGCCAGCATTCATTTAAGCCACCGCCTTGCTAGAGTGAAATCCCGCCTTGTGAATCAATGTGTACACTGTGTGTTTTGGATGTGTACAGCTACAAATCCATTCACATCCAGAGGAAAATGTCCAAAACCCAACGTAAGAGGCAAACGATCAAATGATTTTACACTGGTCACAACTCACCGCAGGCGCGGCGTAACCCAATACTTACTCGGCAGTGCGATGGATAAAGGCATATCCGGCCTGGAGATGATGTCACACACCCTCCCCTAAAATGCTCAGTCGCGCCTAGTGTTTTCCTTGACACTCCCAGCCTTTTTTCGAGACACGCCTGAGTTTTCTAACACTCCCACAAAATGTCCGGTTTCTTCCCCCCACACACTACTTACGGTCAATCAACTTGAAACTGCTGTGCGTTTAGAAAAAGTTTCAGGACTCGGTCGCAGGATGGCCTCCCATGCGCAGTGTATCAATAATCACCCAATGGCCCTTATTCAGAACTGATTGCAGTACAAATTTGTTTGGAAAATGAGCAAAACCATGTGCACTGCAGCTGGGGCAGATGTAACATGGGCAGAGAGAGTTAAATTTGGGTGGGGTGTGTTGAAACTGAAATCTAAATTGCAGTGTAAAAATAATGCCACCAGTATTTACCCTGCACAGAAACAAAATAACTCAAACAAATCTAACTCTCTCTGCACATGTTACATCTGCCCCACCTGCAGTGCACATGGTTTTGCCCATTTTCCAAACAAATTGGTACTGCAATCAGATCTGAATAAAGGCCATTGTGCGAAACCACAGCCGTGTGTTCAGGTGTGAATCAGGACCAAAGCTAAGTGAGGGTTGCAGGTTATATAGAGGTGGATGGAATCAGGTGTATCATTTGCACCAACTATAGACTGCTGCAAGCCTGAACCGATGACAATGGTTAGTAGCAATTTAGGAGTACATTTAGGACAGTCCACTCGCATTGTGTATGGGAAGCCGTAGCATACAATATACAGCCGATTGGCTTCCCACGCTGCATCTGTCCCCATGTTTCATTTTCATTTCTGTTGCTGGACATGTGGAATAATTTTGAGATATTCTATGGTAACATGTAAATAATAAGTACAGAGCAAGTTGGTTCACATCTTTTTTTTATCAAACACTTTTATTCAACAGAGCATGTAATATACCATACAGGAATAAAATCTATTTCAACAGTTCACTGGAACAAGTCAACTCTATATCTCTATACAAATATAAATATGTTATAACAGCAGATATATCTTATTTGCATATATTTTGTATAAGCGAAGGATCAGTAATCAGCTGGGTATAGTGACATCTAGGCATAGTTGGCACTTCCAGTGCTACTATTCATGACAATATAATCATGGCTTAAAACAAAACAAATACGTAGTCAAGATATTTTAGACCAGAAGTCTCCTTAGCTCGTATTCAACAAGGATCCTACAATAGAATTCTGTTTTCATACAACGAGGTATGGCGGAAACACATATAAATTTGTCATTTAAGTGTTGGGGTGAAATAATTGATATTATTATTATAATTTTATTTATAAGGCGCCACAAGTGTTTCGCAGCGCCGTACAAAGGAACAATACAGGGAGACAAAAACTTGGCATAACATTGAATATAAATAATCTATAAATCCCTCCCAAAGTGAAGTTGGTTCACATCTCTTAAAATATATGGTAAAATATGTGAGTTCGGAGACTTCCGGTGGGCGGAGCATCGCGATGGCCGCATTTTAGCCTTCTCTCCCACTCTCACATCCAAATCCCCTTCTATCCTCCCTATTCCTCTCTCCATTTAAGTGTCCCTGATACTAAAGGACAGAGATTGCTCTGCTGAATCTGAAATTGTGCCCGAACATTTTGAGGCCTACCCGACAGATCAAGAGGGCGCCATTACCAAACTCTGGGTGCCTCCACTCACTCACCACCCTATCATACCCCTCTGGAGAGGTAACACCGCACGGCAGCTGCCCCTATAACCCGGGCGACATGGGCAGTCTCACTTGCCTCTGTGAGATCCCTGTGTCCCCATGCGGCCACTGCACACCCAGAGGATTGCGGCTGATCTGTCCTGTTACGCATGCTCCCTCCTTGAAGCGCCAATTTGCACTAGACCGAAGGGCTGCTGAGAAAACTGTGGCTCTGCTATATACATATATACATAGACGTGTTAGATAAACAAACTCAAAACTTCAAGATATTTGAAAAACAATGGTGGGAATATAGATAATTACAAGTCAGAATTTATTCAAGAGAATCTATGGTAATGATAGTTATGAGTGTTGTTTTGGAACTATACATCCGTTAAGCTTAGCTTAATTTACTTATAAGAAACATTATTTTTTGATATTTAGTTAGCTGCACCCTCTGCAATGTTTATCCCTTTTTTATAATTTTCCCCCTTTTTTTCTCCTTAGCCTTGTTTCTTGTTATTGTGCAGCCCCCTCTTCATATTTGTTACCCCTAATATTCATGTTTATATCTGTACCTGTTTATTTGATAAACGTACAAGGGATGACATTATGTTATTTTTTTATTTTATTGATTGGACAAGTATACATGTTTTTCGTAGAGCTTTGAGGAAAAGATTTACTTGTTATACAGTTTTCGGGACATTATTTGAAATTGATAGATTTCCTAGACAACATTTTAACAATGACAATTGATACTACTTATTCTACTGGATTGTTTATGTCACTGGATATTGAATGTTGCCAATTTTGAAATGTTTCTCCTACCTTTCTCTGTCAAAAACCAATAAATATATTTTACAAAAAAAAAAAAAAAAGAACAACAATGTTTTCTTTTGTGTACAATACAGAGTTGCTCCTGATATATTAAACTTTTTGGTGAAGCTTTATTGAAACCTAATAGCAAACACACAATCGACTGACAAAATGACTAAAAATACAGGTGTAAAGTACTATGCACACTAGATAAGATTTTAAAAGATAACACTCAAAATGGCCTTCTGCGTGATGTTTTTACCAAAAAACATGTAGTGTGTATACTTAATGTTGTGGTTTCCATTGTTAACGCCCCGCTCCCCCCCCCCCCCCCCCAAATAGTGTGCTATGCTCGGCGCACTATTTTATTCTCCCTCGGGCATGAAATTCTGCCTGTCGGCACATGTCGTGTCGACATGGACAGTGAAATGTAGTACCGCGTCCCCTCGCATGGCTTGCTACGCTCGCCATGCTACGGGCACGGTGCCTCTTTGCGCTCGGCACACTATTTTATTCTCCCACCCACGCCCTAGTGGATGGTAGGGCATGAAATACCGCCTGTTGGCAAATATCGGCTCCAAAAACGTCGACCTTTTGACTGTCGACGTTGCCCATGTCAGCCTAATGCATGTGTCGACCTAATAACCTGTCGACCTAAAGCCATGTCGACCTAATGACCTGTGGACCTAAAGCCATGTCAACCTAGACCCATGTTAATGGGAGAAAAAGAAGTACCAGTAGGCGCCTTTTGCACACAAATTAAAACAATTTAATTAGTAAACAAATGACATAAAAATTAGTTAAACAATATATACAAAAAATTACACAGAAAATTATGCATGCATAAAATACTTTAAAAGCATGTGCAACAATAAAATGCTGTATATATGTGGCATATAGTTACCAGGTCCCGGTAGATTATTCTCATATGCGCATATGAGGCCAGATGTTAATATCCTGATTTATAGGGTGAAATTCCCAGCGCTGTATTGGGGTACAACAATAGGGGAGTGGGTGGATGATTGTAAGTTCTCCCAACAGAACTTTGTAATCCACAAAGGGTATTCCTTTAAGGGCTTTATAGCACGGGGTCAAAGTGCGGAGTAGATGTAATTGTTACCTTTAGTCGGTAAGGACAACAGCCGATGTTTGTGCTTCCTTGCTTGTAAATGCGGGGCTCTCAGCAGGTCCCGATTCGGGTAAGTGGATGCACCAATCCGCCACACGCCTGTCAGTGTTTAGGTGGTACGAAGCGGCTGCACCGGCCAGCGAGCCAAATGCAAGCCGCTGAACACTGCGGCGGGCGGAGACCTCCTAGCTTTCGGGTCTCGTGCACTCTGCTGTGAGTGTTACTGCCGTATGTTGCCGGGATAGCAGGGTGGCTGTATTTCGTCCTCAGAGACACTCCGGAGTTGCGCTGTTGAGATTGTATCAGGGACCGTGGTGTGAGATGTTTTGTGGAGCTCACACTAGGTGGGAGATTCCTCCAGGTCCACGGTCTCAGCAGTAGCAACAGGAAGACCCATGTTGACCTAGTAAAATGTCGACCTTTCAGCATGTCGACCTAATGGTGTCTACCTAATGCTTGTCAACCATCATGCTGTAGACCAAATGACCGTATCCCCTTTGAATATACAGTATGTCTAACTCAGTATCAGGCATTGAATGGATCTATGAAGTACTAGCAATAATCCTAAAGGTACCCATAGACGGTCCGTTCCCGGACCGTCCGTTTTGTACTATGCGATGCGCGCTCCCGCGCATCACATAGTACGGTACAAAAAGTATGTGCTGCACATACTTTTTGTACTAGCTAAACTTCGCATCGGATCGCATTGCATGCACACCGCATGCACACCGCATGCACTAGGCATGCGATCCGATGCGAAGCGTGCTAATTAAGACCCAAACGGATCCGTTTAACGGACCGTGTATGGGCCCCTTAAAGGTTATTTCTCATACTAAAAGTACTCTACAGAAACATGTTTGCTTACAAGAAACATGAGCTGTGCCAATGCAAATACATTTTAATTAAAAGTATACTCAATTTTATATATTAATGAAATCTAAAGAGAGTTTGTTTGACTAATGTTTACACATCCTGTCCATAATGCTGGTGCTGCTGGTAGGGCTCCAGCTGTTGTCAGTATGCATGGCCAACCAATGATCTGCAGTATGTGGGACAAGACTGCTGCATAGAAATAGAGGCCAAAACAAATATAGCATGACAAACAAAGCCATACATACTACTACCAGAGATCTGATACTGCATACCTCCCAACTCTGCCAGGTCTGCAGGCGGGACGCTGCTGCTGCGCGCCGTAGGCGCGCTGACATTTCCGGGGGGGTTAGCCTAATTTGGGGGGCGTGGCTCTCCCGTGAGGCCACGCCCCCATTTTGCCGCTATGGGGGCATGACCCAGAGGCTCTGTGAGCCTCTAGCCATGCCCCCAGCCCCCTGGCTGCGGGAATAGACGCTGTGCGCATGCGCACAGCGTTTATTCCCCGCTGCTTAGCAGCTGACAGGGGGGACTCCCAACAGCCCCCCCACAACGCGGGACACTGCTGACAGCGGGACAGGCCCTGATAATCGGGACTGTCCCGCTAAAATCGGGACTGTTGGGAGGTATGTATTGTACAAGATCACTGCCTATGTCTGCTTTCTGTAAATGTAAGTCAGTGTGACAAATTGCCTTCTAGAAACTTAGCGGTGTGGGTGCAGATTTTTTTGGAGGCAAAACTTTATTATTATTTTCAAGATAAGTGTAAAGCTTATACAAAATTAGTTGTAAATCCGTGTGTGCAGATTTAAGTCCAAATAAAAAAAATTAACATCGAACTTAAGGCCCCCATACATTAGGCCGACTTGTCCTAAGGACAATTTGGCCTAGATTTCTCCTGATTTCCCTCCTATTCGGGTGGACGCTAATGGCTTAGAAAGCTCCTAATGTTTTTCATCTTATATGCAGCCCGTCCGACCTCCATCTCCAATGCGCATTGGGACTGTGCATCGGATCCAAGTGGATGTCATACACTTGCGATTTGGCCTGATTTCACTCAATTTCTCGGCCCGATCCGCCGGAATTGGATGAATCGGGCCCAAATCGCATGGTTTATGGGGGGCCTTTATACACCTTGGCAAAACCTGTTGACTACAGGTTGGGCTGATATAAAATGTATAGAACGATTCAGAGTTGGGAAGGGTGTATACTAGCTTAATTCTAAATGTCATTGTAACAATGAAGTTGCCCAGTATTTATTTTGTACATAGCAGGGAGTATATTAACTGAATGCAAAATAAAATAAAAGCCTTTGTACCCCTTGCTTTTCAACATATTCACAAGCAAATTGCTCTTTTGATTTGCTTTCAGCTCTACATAAGCCCTTTAGTATATGGGCAATGAATTTGGTGGTGTCATAGATTCACTGAGATTTCCTCCAAAAAAACATGTTTGCATATGGGCAGGAGAGACAGAATCTAGGTATTTTACATCTTTAAGCAGCAATGTGGCAAGCAAGAAGAGGCTAAAGCCAGGTTGAAGCTATATATCGGGTACATTGTCCAGTGTGAACCCAGTATTGGTTTACCGAGGCAGAGTAGGCACCTCGCACCTTTCAGGGACATCCGTGACATAGAAAATATTGTAATGTACCCATTAATAACTTAAGTACATAATCCATAGACATCAAATTCACATTCCAATTTATAGATCATAGACTGTTCTTTGGTAAAATTAAAACCAAATTATGAGATAATTTGCAGGATTTTGACTCCCTAGAGGCCTCCATAAGGTTTAATTCATCACTCTATGTACCCATGATATGCATGCTCCCGTGTCACCAGCAGCATATCCCATCAGCCCTACTGCAAAGCCGGTAGAGGATTACGCTAGTGATATCATGCTGCTTGTTGGACATGGCATTGGCAAGTGTGTATGAGCTTGTCACTTGCTGGGTCCCGTCGGTGGCAATGTCAGGCTGGTTACACATTGGCAAAGCCACCTATACACTACTGTGACATCTCCCCTCAAGAAGTCGTAGACTATCCCCCTTGAGTCTCCCAGGCAACATGATAACATGTGATATTTCACATGCGGTCCTTTTGTATGTGATATATTGCATGCAATCTCATTTGCCGTTGATGGGAGGCTGTCCAAGTGCCCGACCCGATGCACACGGGACCACGCATCGGATGTCAAATACCCCACCCCGGCCTTCTGGCTAGGGCCTCTTTTATTTATTTCTTTGATTTGCACTTTTGAGCACTTCACGTTTTTCGTTAGTTTGTCACGTTTTTTTGATTTGGGTAGTGCGGCTGTCCCTAACGGGCCTTCCGTTCCCCAAACGTGGCTGGGACTCTTCACCTTGCACATATTACATCAGCCCTACCTGCAGTGCATATGGTTTTGTCCATTAGAAAGTGATTGTGCCTTTCCGAGTGAATCAGAATAACCCCCATAGTGTAATGGGCATAATGGCATGTGGCCTTATGTGTAATGGGCATTACGGTGTGTGGCCTTATGTGTAATGGGCATTACGGCGTTTGCTATAATGTGTAATGGACATTACGGTACGTGGCATAATATATAATGGGCATTATTGTGTATGGTATAATGTGTAATAGGCATTACAGTGTACATTGATTTAACTAGCCTGGCACCGTTTGGGCTTTGGGGGTGATCTGTTCAGCCTAATGGGTCAGTGGGTCCTTCAGACTTGCAAGTCAACCAGAGTAAGGGCCACAGTGCAGACCAGGATGTGGCATATTACATTTAGCTGCTGCTTCTATACATGCACACATCATCAGTCTCCAACAGCCCTGCAGTGACTGAGAAACCACTGCAGCAAGACCAATGTATGATACATACATATGAGATCAGTCTACTCTGGCCTGGGGGGACACAGTTATAGCGCAGTATTGTGCTGGTGATAGCCCACATCACATAAGCACCCGGCTGGAAGATGCTAAATTGTAGTGGGCTAAAGGACCTTCCACGCCCAGGGGGAGGAGTAAGGCTGGGGGGGCTTGCTCCTTCACTATCCACACCACCACTGGTTGCCTTTAGTAACGGTAGTGTCTAGATCCCCTTCAGTTTTGACAATTTTCACATCATGCCCTGGGTCCACGTATACCTGGAGGTGAATATAAATCTGTGGTGAGCGAAGCGAGTCACCGTGCCCGAAGCGTGCAAGTGTAGCGAGCCCGCAAGGGTACAATACAGCAAATATAAAACAAAATAACCGACACCTAAGTGAATTATAGATAAAATAAAAAACGTTGTGAGGGCATCGAACAACTTCCGCCCTCACTGAACATCAAATCCTGTAATCAAAACTCATCATTGGAATGCGATGCCGGGGCGGTGACATCGCATTGCGGTACCCTGCAATACCGCCGGGATGTATCATCTGGCAGGCGCAGGGACAGGGCTCCGAAAGGAGCCCGTCCCTGCGATGCCTGGAGCCGCGAGATCAGCGCATGCGCGGTTATGCGCTGACCCCCGCCGACCCCTCTTACTGCACTGCCCTGCTCGGGCAGTGCGAAGTGTAGCCATTGGGCTATCGCCATGCCATCCC
Source organism: Crinia signifera (assembly GCF_055691185.1). NCBI lineage: Eukaryota > Metazoa > Chordata > Amphibia > Anura > Myobatrachidae > Crinia > Crinia signifera. The sequence continues at coordinate 207,793,699 of NC_139222.1, forward strand.
AGAATGGCGATAGCCCAGGGCTGCGATGCCGGGCTGCCCGATGTTGATACATCGGGCAGCTTCGCATCCCCCATAGAGACCTATGGGGGATGCGGCCGGCAGCGCTGCAGGGAGAATCGCAGCAGGGATCGGAGATGCGGTCCCCCTTTGATACATTTAGGTGAAACTTAATATTTGCGGTTAACCCCCGAAAACTGGTGTTTTCGGGGATTTAGCCGCAAATATTAGTTGATAAATGGGTCCCCTAGTCTCTACCCTTTAGTAACCAGGTGGCGAGCGAAGCGAGCCCGCGAGGGTCCGTTTGGGACCCCTCTTCTGACCTTGCTCCTCCCCTGTGAAGTCAGGAGGTCCTTTAGCCCACTACAATTTAGACCTAACCAGCACCGGCCATTCATCATGCAGCACGCTGACATTCTGCACTCTCTCTCACTCTCACTGGCTGCAGGAGTGCAGGACGCCGACGTGCAAGTTGTGTTGAACTGCGAGATCACGTGACGTGACATAGCAACACCGCCTACAGCCCCTCCCCCATCCAGGTGCGTGCGCTGCTCACCGGGGACACTTCCGCCCAATGTGACGCTACTTCCGCCCCGGGCCTGCCAGCTGGGAACCGGAGAAACAACAACAACAACAGCGGTAAGAGGTCGGCTGTGGCGGCGGTAATGATGTGCTTACAGTCACCGGGGAACTATTCCCAAGCGGAGGTGTGTGCGAGGCCTATGCAAGTGTCACCCGTCACAGCCCCAATCACTGTGTGTTCTCGATGCACTACAAGTCTCAGAATATCTCTCATAGAAGGAAAAGTAATGCGACTATAGCTGAGGCGGCACCATGGCTGTAGTTTGGCTTGTGCCACCTGTGTCTTCCCAGTGTTATGCCCACCTGCTGCCTGGCATGTGAGGGGGATATGCAGGGGTGACCACATCACCGTAACTACACGTGCAGGACCCTGTCACTCTGCCTCCAACTGTTACCCAACCGTAGCTCTCACGTCACCCTGCAGACACTACCAGATCACATCATAGTCCACAGAGTGATGCACCTGCCAAGGTTGGGACAGAGCCCATCCATAGGGAGAGGTAGCCGGAGATGCCATGTTATGCCAGTAACTACTACTGTGTAAACCAGGGCATTGAAGTGTCTCCTATAATCCTCCATTGTCCTAACAATCACTGCACGGCATAAACTCTAATGTTCATGGCTGCAGATTTCTATAGTTCATATGACAGCATGAATACTGTATCCAAGCTCTCCATACTGTTTGTCATTATAAAGGGCAAAGGCGTCACGTGCCTAGCTCTTAATGGTACTATAATATTAACCCACTCTACTGGCTTTATGTAGTGTTTCATACCCAGCCTGATGGATCTAGCACAGGCATTCCCAACCTCAGTCGTCACGTCACACTAAAGCTGACCATACACTACTGCAATTTCTCACACCAGTGTCTGGCCATCCAATCCCCTTGAGCGCCCAGGACCTTCCCAGGGGGCAGGATCGCATGCCGGTACTTCTGCATGTAAATTGTTGCATGCGACTCCGTCCCCTGACACCAAGGGGTTCTAGTCAGATGTGCAGATTGGTCCAACCTCTAAACCGATGCTCACGGGACCGCGGATTGGATGCGATTTATTTTTTATTTATTTACAGTTACTTATATAGCGCAGCAGATTCCATTGCGCTTTACAACGGTTGACAACACTGAAAGAACAAACTTGGTAAGACAGACAGACATAGAGGTTGGAGGGCCCTGCTGCAAACTTGTCAAGCGCATGACATTTGGCCCGTTGGATTCAGTCCAAATCGCTTAAGTGTATGGGGACATTTAAGGTGCGTACACACGGGGTAGATATACTGCTCAGCAATATATTGCTCAGTGTCTCCTTTTCATCAGCGACCAGAGATGGTCGCTGATGAAAGGGAACCTCTGCCAGTGGTGCCACAGAGGTAATCAGCTGGTCGCAGGAGCAAGCTCCTGCGACCAGTGACTAGAACGGGGCTGAAAACAGGAGCGCGCACCTGGCGATTTATCGATCGGGCACACTCCCATCACTGGCAATATGGCGATTTCAGCCCCTATCGCAGCCGTGTGTACACGGCTTCACAGTGTAGGTTTTTACGGATCAAACAGGCTTCATTACAGATGGCTAAATAAAAGCAACTGAGGTACTAATTAAGTCACCTGTGCTAAAGCATGGGTAACAATAAAACCTGGGTCGTTATTGTGCCTTGAGGACTAAGGTTGGGAATGCCTGCTATAGAATGTCTGACCTAGGTACAGGGATTGGCAGGCTTGTTCTGCATTACAAGTAGCTGTAGGTTATCTGCTTCCGTTTTCCTGTCCTATGAGCCTTGATGTGTGTATAGACACTGAGGGTCTTTGTATTCTCTATTTTCTTCTCAGTTTCTCCAGCATTGTACCCAGAAGGTACACATCAGTTTCCAGCCAAATTCCTGACTGCTCAGCAATGACTAGGTGAGTTGGTTTCAGATTATATAGCGTGAAATTGTTGATATTGCTTTTAGCTAATTCAGACTTACTCGACACTCACTAGTTAGTAGTCACTGACATTAATGGCTGTCTTGGTGGGGGGTTTTGGCTGCATTGGCATTCCAGTGTCTGACAACTGATAATGTTTTAGCTCCCCAGTTTCTCGAGTAGTGTATAACGGCAAGCGCCCCACAAGCAGCACACGCTCACCAAGCAGCAGTGAGATATTTACACCAGCTCATGAGGAGAATGTGCGTTTTATTTATGAAGGTAAGAGCTGTTTTGTTCTGAAGATTTTATTTTTGTCCTATTACAGACCTTTCACCATTTACTCTTTCATCTGTAAAATAATTTGTAAAGATGCCCATACACAGGGCCGATTTTGCCTGTTTTCATCCAATTCGGGCCGATATATCGGATGAAAACTATCCAAATCGGAGGTGCTTGACATCAGATCGGATCTGATGAGTGTTCCCATGCGGATCAGATCCTAAGTGCAGCACATAAGATAAATTGGAATCAATCCATCAGCAGCACATCGCGGGTGCTTTTTTTTTTTTTTTTTTTGGGCATAAGATTTCCCTCGAATTCCCCAGGCAGCTCCCTGGGAGTCCTGTGATTTAACGGATGTAAAAAATGGCACATCAAGTGCAAAGTCGGAGGGAGCCCTCTCGTGGAGCTGTCGGGGAAGTTCATGAGAAAACTGGTCTGACAAGTCGGACCGCTGTATGGGCACCTTTAGTGGCAGCTTTATGTGTTCTTTGTCTTATTTGATTTGTGGTGCTGCTGGTATTTTAGCAAGAACCTGTTTTGTATTGTGTAACTCTTGTGTGTTTTCCCATCTAAGCCTGGCAGTGTGTGGAGCGGGACCTAAGAAATCAAGTGTCAGGCGTTGATCGTGGTCTTGTGGAAGAATATGCGGAGAAGCAGCCAAGTAACCTGAAATGTAAGTGCTATCAGGCGTAGCATATTTTCAGTCTCTACACCTGTAGGTATGCCAAAATCAATGTCAAATGCACAATTTGGAACTTTGTAAGACAAATTTGTGTACATCTATTCTGCTGTGTTTTTCTTTTCTACAACAGTGGTTCCCAACCCTGTTCCTCAAGTACCCCCAACAGTGCATGTTTTGCAGGTCTCCACACAAAATCACAAGTGCTATAATCAGCTCCACCTGTGGATCTTTTGAAATGTGCCTGAATAATGCGTGCACCTGCCGGGTGACCTGGAAAACGTGCACTGTTGGGGGTACTTGAGGACCAGGGTTGGGAACCACTGTCCTACACACTTAATGAGCATTGCCAATATATTTTTCTCTATCTAAACCCATATTGGGGCTTCAGGATTTTGTTTGTGCACCATAGGGGTTTCTGGTCTAACAATGCTAGATTTGGGCATGACAATCTGCTAAATAAGAATAAATGCAGCACAGGGACATTACAATAATGAGCAAATTAGAAACTTTCTAAAGTTTCCCACAAAAATAATAATACATTTATTTATATAGCGTTTTTTCTCCATTAGACCTCAAGGTGCTTAATAGAATGAATGTAATACAGCACAGTAACAATGAAGTAAAGAAAAGCTTTTCAGAAAGTAAACTATGCTTAAGATAACTATGCAAATGCTTGAGTAAACAGGAAAGTCTTGAGTGTTTTTGAAGGATTGTAGAGTGAGGGCCTCTCGAACTGTGCGGGGAAGTGAGTTCCATAGATTTAGAACCGCATGGCTAAAAGCTCGACCCCCAGATTAATTATGGGAGATTCTAGGTACTGTTAAAAGTCCTTCATCTACAGATCGCAGTAATCGAGTGGGACAGTATGGAATCAGAAGCTGCTTAAGGTACCTTGGGCCTTGGTCATGTAGGGCTTTGAAACTAAGTAAGTTAATCTTGAAGATGATTTGCGATCTTATAGGCAGCCAGTGGAGGGAGTAGAGAATGGGTGTTATGTTGCTAGAATGGGGCTGGTTGGTTAACAGTCTGGCAGCTGTGTTTTGTCCAGCTGTAATCGGTGCAGTTCTTTTTCTGGGAGACCAAGGTAGAGGGCATTTCAGTACTCTGAGATGACACAAATTGCATGTATGACTTCAGATCTTCAGAAGGGATTAAGTGTTCAATTTTGGCTATGTTCCTCAGATGAAAAAATGAGTATTTGATTGTGGCTGATATCTGATGTTTAAGTGCCAAACCACCATCCAGCACCACGCCAAGATTCTGCACATGATCAGAGTTCTGTAATCCTGTACCCCCAAGTTTTAGTCCAGTTGGGTGGCTATGCTGCAGTCTTGTCCTTTTGATGTTGAGGACAACTGGCACTCATCGACTCCTAGAGCTCAGCTAGATTGCCATTTAGGGTGGTTATTGGGTTCTCGGTGCCCAGAGCAAAGGACAAGTACAGCTGTGTATCATCTGCATAGCAGTGGTAGACCAGACCATGGCGCCTAATTATTTCACCCAGTGGCAGCATGTACACTGCAAAGAGCATGGGGGATAGTATAGAACCTTGTGGCACTGATGGTGATGAGTATAATCCAGATACTTTCTGTGACATGCCAGTGAGAAATGATTTGAACCAACTTAGTACTGTGCCACCCACCAGTCCACATACATTTTTCAGCCGCTCAATCAGAAGCCCATGGTCCACAGTATTGAATGTTGCAGAAAGATCCAGAAGGATTAAGAATGAACCATCACCTCTGTGTCTTGCCATCAGATGATCATTTAGCACACATGCCAGGGCTGTTTCAGTGCTATGTCTTCTCCTGGATCCTGATTGGAATGGATCATACATGTCCTAATTATCACCAAAAGGTGTACAAAAATTAATGACCATAGACACAAGGGATGTACAGCAGCACTCACAGGACACAAATGGAATAAGTCACAACCACACAGCATTCTTTATCTCTTCGACCCAGGTGTTCCCGTTCACTCTAAAATAACAGCTGTGTTGAAAGGCAAATTACCAGGTCGACCAAGAGGAGAGATTGGTCGCACAAGACTACACAATAAGTGTCTTAACTGACCCCCAAAGTAGACAAAATTTAGTTTAATGTAATTATGACTGAAGAAGGAGGTGTGCTACCCCAGGACAGTAAGATATGTCACAGAGAAAGAAAAACAGGAATGTCCTGTCTATACGGGTGCACCTATCTTAATTAAAATTTATACTTTTATTAGGTATACTTTAAGAAATACTGCGAAATGTTTAAAAAATAGGGAGAATGGACAGACAACAATTAAAGTAGGAAATCACAAATAGTAAAATAAAGGTGGCAGACAGGCTGCTCTCTCTAAGTTCACTTGTATAATAAGGACGGATTGGTGTGTGTGAGTATAGAAGGTGTTTGGTGTATTATCACATTAGATGTCTTCACCATTAGTATTCATATAAGAGGTAATATCACTGTTCCTACTCAATGTATGGGGAACACGCACTGAGTTAGTCACCCTATTACCCAGATAATAACTGGGAAGGCGATGGGTGTTAGGATAAATGATATACAGGCTAGCTTAAAATAGACAATGGTGTCCCAATGATTAGAATTCCAACAAGACTGGTTTGGTATACTGACCCTTTCCACCTTCTAACCTTAACCAAAAGTGCTTAAACATAAATGCCCCCCCCCCCCCCCCCCCCCCCCCCTGCACCATGCCTAAATTAATTAACCCTTTGCTGTGTAGGCTACATTGTTTGCTTACTTACTGTAACTGGATATTGCCTTTTTATATACTGTATACGTTTAAAAGAAACTTTTTATAGTTTTATACTCTTTATAGACGTAAGTATTAATTTACTTCTGTAAGTAAGATGATTCATATTTTAACAGTTATTCCCCTTTGTGTCTCCACAGCTTTTAAACCAGTTGATTTGAATGACCTGAAGAGGAGAGGCACACAGGACCCAAAGAAGTCATAATAAACTTTACACATTTGGTTCATCATTCCTCCCATTGGCTCAGTTTGGACTCAGTTGTCATTCTCTTCCATTTGGTTGTACATTACCATCATAAAGGGACTACTCTGGGACTGTACTGTGTGGACTAGGCAGAGTTGTCTTCCTCTGCTCCCCCCCAACCACCACCATAAATTCCCTCTTCCTATACCGATATGTGTCATGCCATTTACCCCATATATCGGTCCACTTGCTGATGGATCACAACAATCCCTTTTAGCTCCCATTTCATTAACTAAGAAGATAACTCAGTGGGTGGTATCAATGCTGTCTGCTTTGGCTGGGTTAAAAATCACACCACAGAGCTTGACAGTCTATTAAATGGCTCATACCTCTGTGCCCAGCTGTTGTCCTGCAATATCACCACCACTAATCTTGTCCAAAATGCAATCTTCCTGTGCAAGCACAGATGATGTCACACTCACAGTGGCTACAGTGGTGCAAGTATACAGACTGGAGGATAATTGACACTGTACTTCAGTACTCTGTTAATTTGGAGTTTTTAATTGTTAATAGTTTTGTGTGTTCTACCTATTTGTATGTCTTAGTGATAAAATGTTGGAAAGGACATCTGATGCCTGCTTTATCACCTTTTTTCACCTTGAAGTTAACATCTGGATTTAGCTCATAACTACACATTTTCTGCAACTAACAAAGTAAATGCATTCATTTCAAGGTAGAAAATCTTCAGCACTAGAGGCATTCCTAACCTGTGTACTCTACAACAGGCCACCTCTGAGTATGCAGACCTGTCATTCTCAAAGCAAACCAGTTAATAAAAATATCTAATAACTTTGATAATAGTGTGCTAAATGCCATTATCTTTTTATTCTTCCTAAACACTACAGGGGGAATTCAGTTAGCTGAATTTTGTTCCCAAATCAGCCTGCAACTAACTGCCATTTTCCCTTTGAGTCTAAGAAGGCACCCCCCCCCCCCCCCCCCCCCCACTCCCCGTGTTAAATAGCAGCGTTGGCACATAGGTCTGATTTAATGTCCCAAAACAGGTAATTTAATAGGGAAGAAAACAACAAAAGGTTGTGATTAAATAGCTCTGGATGAAAAAGTTTTCACACCCGTTAAATTATTGTGGCTAATTGAATTCCGCCCCTATATTAGTTAACTGCAACAATCCTGCCAGTCCATTCCCTCTTTCTTTTAAAGCTAAAACCATTATATGGGTCATGAGATAGCAATTCCTAGTGATGTGAACACTTGCAATTTTTTTAGTGCTCATTACTGAATCTATATGTTAATTAACAAGTGTTTTAGTTTTCAAATTGATGCTGCTTTATGAGAGAACATCTTGCTTAAGACTCCGTACCACTGAAGGTTGGAATTTTGCTAGCTATATAATAATCTCCTAAAGTCTAGCTTGTCTCCAATGTGCATACTGCCCCTCCAATACGTCTCATTGCAGCAAACTACAGCATTGACCTTTAGGAAAGGGCAAATAATGTACAGTAATGGGAGAGAGGGTAGGATGTGGATGGTAGTAACCTGGCCAATAGACTAGTATGTTCTAAAATTGTTCTGTGTACAGGGTATTTCATAATTCCCTCTGTGGTTTGGGAAGGTTATAGTTAAAAAACTTTAACGAATACAGCAAATAAAGTTTCATATTACTACTGGAAATTGTTTAATTCCCTAGATGGCATCACTTCTAGGAGTCTGTAAAAGCACACTTAGTGAATTCTGACACACATTAAGCTTTTTCTACACCCATACACACAATTTTCTGTTAGAAACTACCTACCATCGTTTGCGCTTTTACCGATTAATTAAAAACTTGAAGTGATTCTCTATAGCGCTAAAAACCTTGACAAATACAGCGAAAAAGTTACAGAACTATAACCTTCCCAAACCCCGGAGGGAATTATGAACCACCCTGTATATTCTCCAAGTGAAGGCACCAAAAAGTTAGCAACAACACATTGCAAATCATATTTGCCCTTATTCAGATCTGATCGCTGTACAAATTTGTTTGGAAAATGGGCAAAACCATGTGCACTGCAGGTGGGGCAGATGTAACATGTGCAGAGAGAGTTACATTTGGGTGAGATGTGTTGAAACTGAAATCTAAATTGCAGTGTAAAAATAATGCAGCCAGTATTTACCCTGCACAGAAACAAAAAAACTCACCCAAATCGAACTCTCTCTGCACATGCTATATCTGCCCCACCTGCAACAAACAGATCTGAATAAAGGCCATTATGATTAGTTAAGAATAATAAACAACAAAACTCTAATGTGAACTTTATAATTGTGTGCCAACATCTGTGAGAGATGTTCAAAATATCCACTAATAAATGCCAGCGTTGTTCACATGTGTTATATAAGATCAAATATGTGTGAAAATAGGTTAGATTACCTATATAAGGTAAATATTGCAGGTCATTATGTGAATACAAGTGTTGGCTTGGCAATTTGTCATCTAGTTTGACAAATTCACTTGGCACTCAAAGGGTTAAAGCTCCCTTTGAATCTGGAGCTAACGAGCATCTGACAAGCAACAGAGATGGAGGGGCAGCCCTTTGTCCTGGGCTGTTTGACTAACAGTGACCCAGAGAAGTATGGGTCATTTGGTTGACCTTGTCCAGGTTAACAGTCAAAAGGTTGCCATGAATAAGGTTGACATGGTAATAGGTCGACAGGAGTTTTTCCAATTTTTCGAGGTGTCTATGTGGACATAGGTCGACATGGACAACATATAAGTGTACCGCGTCCCCTCGCATGGTTAGGCCCACTATTATAAACTAACTATGCCCACTTGAATGGTAAAGTATAAACAAGTCTGTTAAAAAAAATATATGAAAAGCTTATGTCAACCTTTTGACCATGTCAACCTTTTCATGTGTTGACCAACAGTGGTTGACCTTTGATCTGTTGACCTAATCAGCGCATTAGTGCCCATACACTAGTAAGATTTATCTGCAGATCTGGCTGGTTGGAACAAAAACATGGTTATGGATGAGTGACAGTTTGTCAATTTTCCAGCATTTCCAAGCAAATGGTCAACTGTCATTTGCTCTCATCCATAACCAGGTTTTTGCTCCAACCAGACAGATCTGCAGATAAATCTGCGTGTGTATGGCCACCTTTACAGGGGTGGTGTCACTTTGTGGAGGATGAAGCCTGAGCAGGAGCTGCAGTCAGAAGTGGCAATCACCGAGTCACCACCTCAGTCTGTATCTTAATATGTTGAATCAATATAATCATGACTTTGGGCATTATTCTGGTTCACTCTTTCTGGCAAATTCCTTCTTAGATGGCCAAAACCATGTGCACTGCAGGGGGTCAGATGTAAAATGTGCAGAGAGAATTAGATTTGGGTGAGTTATTTTGTTTCTGTGCAGGGAAAATACTGACTGCTTTTTTAACACTGCAATATAGATCTCACTTTGAAGTAAAACCAAATCTAATTCTCTCTTTGCACAATTAACATCTACCCCACCTGCAGTGCACATGGTTTTGTCCATCTAAGAAGGAATTTGCCAGAAAGAGTGAATTAGAATAATTGCACCTACATTGTACTAATATAGAATGTAGGAAATCACACGTTTCATGTGATACATACGGATGACCGGTGGTGGGAATGCCAGCGCTCAGAATACTGACGCTGGCATCCTGTTGGAGGGAGTCCCAACGGGGCATGTTGGTTACTTACCTTCCCCTTGCCCCCTCCCACACCATAACGCTAACCTTCCCTGGCAGCCAAACCGTTCCCCCTTGCAGCCTAACCATCCCTGTTAGAGCCTAACCCCCATACCCAGAAGCCTAAATATAACCCACAGCCTAACCCTCCACCCCCCTAAAAGTTTTAATTCAAGGGCCACCATACCTACCATAAGGTGAATGCTGTATCAGACTATAAACTAAAGCTAAGCTGCTTCTGGATAGGTATATAAACTTTCGTTCACACAGATACATATATAAAGTACAGTTAAAAACTAAGAGGTACAGTACACCAACGTTTGCAGCATTCAGTTTAACGTCAAAGATCCAGACTCCCACTATGTGCATCAGACACAACCAGCCTTTTAGCTACTTTCAATTTAGTGCCCATTTCACTGACGTCCCATCCGTTCCGTGACATCTGAAACTTAAATAACCCCCAAGACCTCAATGATGTCAGGCAGCAATGCTAACTATTACACCATCCATGTTTTCCCCAGGTGGTGCTGTGTTGTCAGGAGATGATGTCATGTATCTAGGTGTGGATATTAAAGCTGTGTAGCATGATACTGACGTCCATTGTCTGTGGAATGTACCAAGCCGTGGACAGAAGATGACTCTATGCTTCAGTCAGATCAGCATGTACTTAAACATTATCACATTGGCTGTCACAAGTAAGGAAAAAAAATCTTGGCAGGGTTACTAACTTTGCTTGGAATTTTCTGAACTAAACTCTGCTCATTACTCGGTGATGAAATAACTTCAAGGAAGATGACAAAAATAGCAGCAGGACTTTACTTACTTTCTTGGCTCAAAACTATTTAATACCTTCTTGCATACCTTCCATATACCCCCACAAAGGAAATGTGTGTGTGGGGGGGGGGGGGGGGGGGGGCAGGTTTGCTATGTGGTCATTCCACCTAAACTGTCACAGCAAGAGACGTGACCTTGTGGACAAAAGGTCATATCCCCCCTTTGGAACACACTCAAGAAATTCCACTGGGATATTAAAATGTTGATATGTAGTTCACTATTTTTAAGTCATAAGATGAAGTTATTTGAATCATTATCTCAGGATACAGATTAGGCATGGATTCTACATCTTGAGAGGTGTCTTCGGTTAAAATAATAAATTTCTGCTATTTCCCACCTCTTTGTAAATGACCTTAGCCACAATTATCTGACCGCTGACCACTCCATAGTGCTGAGTTCTTGCTGGTCAGACTTTAGTGAATTCCTCGGGTTCTGGCTTTGCTATGCACCCTAGCAACTTAAAAGCAATTAGAATTCACTATACGGTGCTTGTTTCCTAGCACGGCGCCCATCGCATCGTATACCATAACACTTAATTTGGTATACGATGGTATGCGATGCGACGCGATATTGTACAATAAAATATCGGATCGTATGACATACAATGCGATGGTATACGAATTTTTATTTTACAAGCACCCTGATGGTCCCTACAATGTTAAATGGCCCCCAATTGTTAACGCCAGCCCCAGGATCAACGCAAACCCGAAGCGTGGTGAGCGCACGTCCTCCGACCTTTTCATACCCCCACTATCCACGTAGTCGTGGAGTTGATTTTAGAGCTACTGAGCCCGAAGCGTGGCGAGCCCAGCGGACACGGAATACATGTACATGTACGCCGACGTGGATAGTGGGGGTATGAAAAGGTCGGAGGATGCGTACTGCCGCCCCTCGCAGGCTTGCTGCGCTCGCCACACTTCGGGTTTGCGCTTTGGGTTTGCGTTGATAGCGGGGGTGGCGTGGGGGTGCATTTAACGGTACTTGTGTATTATAGCGGCGCCCCCGATGTACATCGCGCAATGTTTTTATCGCATCGCATGCCATGCACCCGATGGCATGCGATGCGACGCGATTTTTGCCACCTATGCGATGAAACATTGTATAAGCACCCTAAAGGGTGCTTTTAAGCACCCAAATGGGTGATTACAATGTGAAATGCACCCCCACGCCACCCCCCCACTATAAACATGAACCCGAAGCGTGGCGAGCGGCGGCGGTACGCGTCCTCCGACCTTTTCATACCCCCACTATCCATGTCGGCGTGGAGTGGAGAATAGAAAGTGTGGCGAGCGCAGCGAGCCACTGAGCCCGAAGCTCGCCACGCTTCGGGCTCGGTGGCTCGCTGCGCTCGCCACACTTTATTTTCTCCACTCCACACCGACGTGGATAGTGGGGGTATGAAAAGGTCGGAGGACGCTTACCGCCGCCCCTCGTGGGCTCGCTGCGCTCGCCACGCTTCGGGTTCACGTTTATAGTGGGGCCGTGGCGTGGGGGTGCATTTCACATTGTAAGCACCCATTAGGGTGCTTATACAATTTTTAATCGCATCGCATTGTATGGCAGTGTATGCCATACACAATGTCATACAATTTTAAAATTGTATGACATTGTACAATATCGCGCGATATCGCGTCGCATCGCATACCATCGCATGCCTTATGGAATGCGATGCGATGGGCGCCGCTATAATACACAAGTACCCATTTAACATTGTAAGCACCCGTGCTTGTACAATTAAAAAACGTATTGCATCGCATGCGGCAATATGGCATGCGATGCGATCTGATGCCCTACGATGGACCCACTATACTATTACAGAACAGAAAACTAAAGTTCATAATGTAGTTTATGCCTGTGTAGGACATTATAATCTGTTATAGGTGCCAAGGAATATGAGGGTCGTAAACTGGTAGAATTCTGCACTCGGTATGCCAAGAGACTTCTATCAATACATATATGAGAATGGTAGTGGTGGACAGGGGGAATGAAGGGTCTATAAGGGAACACAACATGGACTCATAAAGGGACGTGACCAGCCCTTAGAGCCAAAATTGCTATTGACAAGTGCGGCCTTGCCAATGAGTATAACTGTCACCACTGCTATCATCTAAATTCCACCTTTGGTTATCTCTGCTGCCTTCATGGCCACCAAAAATGTGAAACAACTGTCCTGGCTCTATAGCCAGACTCACAATGATAAATACTGTAGTGAAAGACACTTAACGGCTGCCAGCAGATGCTGCTGTAACAGTTGTACAGTGATTGGTTTATGTTTCATGTCTCTGCCTTCTGCTGCCTCTCCTTGTTTCGCCAGTACCACACCACTGCTAGCTGCCAATCATCAGTAGCTCCTTTATTATTGGAGATTAAAAATGTCTAACTCTATTACTTAATAAATTAATTGTTTCCCAAACCTTTTATTGGTTAATTGGGGTAGGGTCTTTTCACCTTCTGTTCCATGTCATTTGTGTCATGTCATGAGCCTATAAATGTAAAATGTAATCACTAAGCAGTAATAATGGCTTGATCGCTCCCATTGATATTACTACTATTGTTAGTCTGGTACTGTATGTGGGCCTGACAGTCGGGATTCCGACGGTAAGTGTGCTGACACCGGAATCCCGACCACCGGTACTCCAACAGGGGGGTGAGTGCAAATAAGCTACTGCGCTCTTCACATTGCGGATTTGATAGTACGCTTTGCTCGCCAAAGGTTATCTTCTCCATCTATGGGGGTCGTGGACCCCAACAAAGTATAATAGCCCCTGTCAGTCGGGATCACGACTGTCAGGCATTTGAACAGTTGGGACGCCGTCTGGCACCCGGTTGCTGAAATCTCTCGCATTAGTTATCGATTCATTTTTTAATATTTGTAATCAAGCAATGAGTGATATATTTCATTAGAAACACAACAAGGCACTGTACATAGAAATAGACATTTCCATTAGTCAAACAACACAGGAAAAGTATAGAAAGTAATCAAGTTCTATCGCATTATGTAATTGGAAGCAGACTCTATTGTGACGGGTTTTTTTTTTTTTGTAAGGGTAAAAACAGTGAATGTTGTATTTAATCGAACCTACTGTAATTAGTCATTTCTTTTTTTGCATGATTATTTATTTATTTACCGTTTGTTATATAGCGCAGCATATTCCATTGCTCTTTACAATTGGAAACAACAGTGATTAAACAATCTGGGTAGATACAAACCAACATGGAGGTAGGAGGGCCCTGCTCGCAAGCTTACAATCTATAGGGATATTAGGAGGGATACATAAGGATAGAATTCCATAGCATGGCAGTCCCATCAGATTACAAGACAGTCCTGATGGGGTCCAATTAGATATAAATGCTACTGGAGGTTGTGTGGGGGTCCTGAATATGATAAGCTTGTCTGAAGAGGTGAGTTTTCAGGGAATGCTTGAAATTTTGGAGGCTAGAGTCTTAGTGTGCGTGGAAGGGCATTCCATGAGGTGGGCGCTGCCCGACAAAAATCCTGCAAGTGTAAGTTGGAGCAAGTAATGAGTGTGGATGAGAGACGCAGATCTTGTGCAGAGCGGAGAGGTCGGGTGGGGATATATTTTGAGATAAGCGAAGAGATATAAGTCGGTGTAGTCAGAGTGATGGCTTTGTATGTAAGTAGAAGTATTTTATATTGAATGTGGTAATATACAGGCAACCAATGGAGGGATTGACGGAGCGATTAGCAGACAATGAATGTCTAGCCAGGAAGATCAGCCTCGCAGCTGCATTCAAAATGGATTGTAGCGGTGAGAGTCTTTTCTTAGGAAGACCAGTAAGGAGGCTATTGCAATAGTCAATGGATGATATTTTTATTGGAATACAAATAAGTGAGTTTACAGATGTGTAGTTACATCAATATAAACAACTTCAAAGCCTTTACATTACATCCATCATATAATAAAAAAAGTAACATTATAGTCTAATTCAAAACTAGTATGCATGGCCGGTGTGTGAGGGAGGGAGCAGGGCTGGGGTATGGGTGTGCAAGGGTACCGTTCAAAGATGACAGGGGCTCCATCTGTATGAGAGGGGTCACTGCAGAGGCAATGTGGGAAAACTAAATAGGAGCAATTGACAGTTATGTTATTGTATTATGAGATGATGATCACACCTTTATTAGATTGAGAGGGAAGCTTTGAGGGTTACTGTAGATGCAGAATTTAGGGTGGAGGAAACAGTGAAACTAAAGAAAAACTACGGTACTTGTGTATTATCACGGCGCCCCCGATATTAAGTCGTACAACTTTTAATCGCATCGCATCGCATGCCAAACACCGGATGCACACCGATGCGATTAAAAATTGTATAAGCCCCCTATACGATTTTAAATTGTATAAGCACCCTAATGGGTGCTTATAAGCACCCTAATGGGTGCTTACAATGTTAAATGCACCCCCACGCCACCCCCAGTATGAATGCAAACCCGAAGTGTGGCGAGGGGACGTGTATTACTTTACATGTATTCCGCTCGCCACGCTTCGGGCTCGGTGGCTCGCCACACTATATAAAATCAACTCCATGCCGAAGTGGATAGTGGGGGTATGAAAAGGTCGGAGGACGCGTACCGCCGCCCCTCGTGGCCGCGCTGCGCTCGCCACGCTGCGCTCGCCACGCTTCGGGTTCACGTTCATAGTGGGGGTGGCGTGGGGGTCCATTTAACATTTTAAGCCCCCATTAGGGTTCTTATAGAATTTATAATCGCATTGCATCGCATTGTATGGCATTGTATGCCATATACAATGCCATACAATTTTAACATTGTATGACATCGGGGGACATCGCGGAACATCGCATCGCATACCATCGCATGCCTTATGGTCTGCGATGCGATGGGCGCCGTGATAGTACACAAGTACCAAAACTACAAATGACCTTACTAGCACGAATCGTAGAAACATGTTTTATAGTTAAAAACAGTTTTTATACATTAATTCTGAAATGTTTAAATAAGACAAATGTAAATGACAATGTGGAATTAACCGGTATATTTATCACAATCCGCATCTCAGATGCTTACATTTACAGGGGAAAGATTTTACATTTTAAAGGGGAAGGGCAGACAGACAGGGGTGACAAAGATGGGGTAGAGTAGACAGTGAGCATGGAACAGAGGTATAGGATGAGATTTGGCTGGATTTTATCACATAGGTCCTTATTCAGATCTGATCACAGTACAAATTTGTTTGGAAAATGGGCAAAACCATGTGAACTGCAGGTGGAGCAGATGCAACATGTACAGAGTTAGTTAAATTTGGGTGGTGTGTGTGTTGAAACTGAAATCTAAATTGCAGTGTAAAAATAATGCAGCCAGTATTTACCCTGCACAGAAACAAAATAACTCACACAAATCTAACTCTCTCTGCACATGTTACATCTGCCCCACCTGTAGTGCACATGGTTTTGCCCATTTTGAGAACAAATTTGTACTGCGGTCAGATCTGAATAAAGGCCATAGTAAAAATAATATTGATAAAGATGCCAGAAAGGCTCTTAATTTAAAACCAATTTTTAAGTTAGCAAAGTGTCCACTAGATGGCGAACACGTAGCAATGTTAATGCAGTCTGCGAAAAGTAATTATTTTGAAATGAAAAAGTAAAACCCTCCATACAGTATATGAGGATTATTATAAAGGGACGTCTTGTATCTACATATAATTGATTATTAATATATTTGTATGATCAATTCTGCTGAAACTTTTTCTTTATTTGGCTTACAATGAATTTGTATAAATGGCTTACAATTGTTTGATTCTTAGGTGGGATATCCTATTACCATCATTTTTTTCTTATCGAGCAATCTTATTGGATTGGCTGATAAAATGTCCCACTTTGCACAAAAACATACAGTGAAACCTGTGTGGTATCGCTCAGCCATAGCCTGAAGCAGGGGAACATCATAAAAAAGCAGATGGGCAGGCGGCTGATGTCACATGACAGTGACCACCCCCTCTTCGGCGGACTCCAACGGAAATAAAAGTCAGTTTAGACAAGTAACAGCACCAGGGGTATAACTAGAATTTAGTGGGCCCCATAGCAAAATCTTGAATTAACCAGGTGAAATGGAGTCTTGAAGTCAGCCAGCTACAGAACCGGTGTTATTAATATGTGTCTGGAATTAAAGGGATGAGGTGGTCACCCTAGGGGGGAGTAGGGTAAGAGGGTTAGTACAATTACAGAGCCCTGTCAGGATTCTCCATAATGGGTTGCCACATACTTCCGGGTTATTGTATTTATCCCATAACATGACAGAGATGTCAAGACCAGGGCAGGTGAAGCAGAGAATGGACTGAGGGGATAGGAGTGACAGGAACAGTACAGAGGTGAAAGCAAGGAAGAGAGAGGATAAGGACAGGAGAGGAGTGACAGGGACATGGCAGTACCAGCACAGAGGGTAAGGACAGGGACAGAGACAATAGGGACAGAAGAGAGGATTGACACAGTGGCGTAACAATAGCCCCGCAGCCCCCCCAGCGGCGGGGAGGCGCTGAGTAAAGTGTGGGCGCCGGGGGTCTGCGGGGCTATCGTTCCGCTCCTGCCTGTCTGTTCCACTGCTGCCCCCACCCAGAGAAAAGTTAACCCCCGCCTGCCTTACCCGCTGCCGCTTGCCATCGCATCGCTGCCTATGTAACCGAGACACGCATATCTACTCTGCGGTCCCAGCGCTCCTCCTCGCTCGGCTTGGCTCCTGCTATTATAAAAAAAATCTCCTACACAAAATGTCTGCCTCTTTATAGCAGACAGTTTTTTTAGGATGCTAGAGGAGGCCGCGGCCTCCTCTAGCACCCAAAAAAATGGTCTGCTGTAAGGTGGCACACCAGACCCGGAGTGTATTCTGTTTGGCTCTCTCTCTCTCTCTCTATATATATATATATATATATACAGTATATATATGTGTGTGTATATATGTGTGTACAGTATATGTACATTTACATAGTGGTCTGTTCTGACAGATGTACCGCTTCCCCTGCGCCACACCTTCTCACCTTCAGGCTGTGACAAACCACAGCCCTGGTAAACTCCAGCACCTGGACACGAACACATAGGAAGGAGAGGTGATGAGTCTGGTGCAGACCCATGTGCCCTGTATTCCGCAACGTCTCTACATCGAAAGGCTTCGGGCTCCGGGGAGTGTCATCCTTGGCACGCGGCCTCAGAACCCGGAACGTCACCTATTGGCACTCAAGCACCTAGATGATAGCTTGAACATGCACAGGGATGGGAGAAGGAAGAGACAAACAAACAAAGGTGGACGGACAAGATGACACTCACCATCACTAAACTTGCACCTCCTCCAAGATGTCTTATACCTCCCTCGCTAGAGCTAGCCAGCTCTTACACACAAAATGTTCCCATTACCTACTTAGGGCCTGGATAGCCGCACAGCCTGTCCACCTCCTACCCTAACCTAACCATCTACGGGAAAGTCTCTAATATGGGGAAATCGCAATCCTGGGCCTAGCGACTTTCCCTGTTCACTTGCAGGCCTAGGGGCCTGAATAACACCCACAGGCCTAGTGCCTGTGGGTGTTAGTTATTTTGCTTTCCACCCCTGCTTGCCTCTCCAGGAGCCATCAGCTTCTTTTCTTCTGCTGCTGGCCTGTCCTGGCCAGCAGTGGCGCCGCTTCTTCTCCTCCTGCAGAAGGTGTTGGAGATCTTCTTTCTTGATCCCGGAGTCTCCTGGCCTCTTCAGCTGGAGATGTTCTTTTCTCCACCACCGCTGGGGACACAGCTCCCTCTCCCCCTGCCACTGCTGCTCTGGTGCTGGGAGCAGGAGATCTGTCCCAGCACCGGGGCACATTACTACATGCACCTCTCACTCCCTCATTGCTTGCAGCTCTCCGTCCCCGCCACTCCTGCACCTCTTATATAATATACATTAAAAAAACATAAAAAATACTCCCCAACTCCTGGAACTGTTCTAACCTCAAGCAATGCGGGTATTCAGTGGGTGGGCAGTTAGTGGGCGGGCAGTCAGTGGGCGGGAAACATGTCCTGCCCTCTCTCCGGGGATAGCTTCCACGGCTGGGTCCCTCGTCTCCTTCCCTGCAGCCTGCGTTCCAGCTACTCCAGCGTAGACTGCAACTTCACATAGTGGAGACGTCAGCTGGCTCTGAAGCGCTGGCAGCTGTGATGGCTGTCACTGACTAGAGCAGCTCCGCAGATAAGTTTGGTAACAGAGATCCAATCCGGTGCTGTTGGAGGGGGTCCTTTCAGGGGTGTTCCAGGGGTACTGACCCTCAGAGCACTCCCCCCCCCATTATCTGACTCTGCTTTTAGTACACATTATGTAACACAGTACCCCCTATTCACATTCTGATATAGTGTCCCAAGTTGAAGTGCCACATTACAGTGTCTCCAGTTTATATTAGGCCCCACTATAGTGCTTGATATTGTGTCACATTACACTACCCCGCTACATATTATGTAACATTATAATGCCCCTAGTTCATTTATATCACATTATAAAGAGTAGGTCCGGTGCCAGACTAAACCTTTGTGGCCTGGGTCACTCTCCCTCTTGTCAGTGAAGCCCCCTGGCTGTTTCTGCTGTGTGTGCACCTCCTCCCTCACACCTCCATGAGGCAGCAGCTCCGGTAGTACCTACAGAGGGGATGGACTTTTGGCATTTTGCAGGCCCTGCAGCAGAAATACAGTAGTAAGGCCCAGTACACATCTTGGGGGTTATTCTGGTTGATTCGCAAGGCTGCCAATTCGCAGCCTTGCAAATCCACCAAACCCCTCCCGGCGAATGTCCACCCACCCGTCCCCCCTTCACAGCGCTGGTTTGCCCGCACAGGCTGCAAATGGATGTTTAGCATAAACATCCATTCGCCGATCATGGAAAGTTGTGGAAGGTACACGCATATAAAAGTGACTTTCAAGTCACTTCCATATGTGTGTAAGCTGTGACGGATGTGGGCGGGCAGCTGCCATACGGTGATGTCAGCTGCCTGCCCCCGAACCTGCGTCACCAGCTCATTACCATAAGAACGTCCAGCATTCTCATGGGAACGCCCATGTAATGCTGGGCGTTCCCATATGGTGATGGGGCAGCCCGGCGCCCCCTGCCCTTCTCCACCCGCCGCACGCCGTGTAGGGTGAGTGTGTTTGTGTATAGGGGTTGGGGGGGTCCTCCAATCCATTTTTTGGGGGGAGTCTTTAAAGCTGGTTTGGAGACCCTTAGCTTTTGTACCCAAATATGCAACCATTCATTAAAAAGGAAATGAAGTATGTGTGCATTACAATATGGACCTTATTCTGGTCCACACCCAAAGCTGCACATTCGTGAATGAAACGCCGCCTGCAGGAACGGCCGCCCCCCCCCCCCTTACTCGCCGAGTTCCCCCGCACAGCTGCCAATGGATGTTTAGCATAAACATCCATTCGCAGCCTTGGGTGCAGGGGCAAAATCATTCGATGTTCGGTGACCATCGAATGATTTCTACAGCGCTCGCAGATGTGAGACAACTCTCTGGTGTCTTACATTTGCAGGTACGGTGTGCGGGATGCGGGCGGGCAGCTGACATCCACTGACGGGAAGATCCTTCCTTCGCAGAATTCTGCATACATACGGCGTTAGTAAATGTCGGTATCCTTGCGGTGGCTGGCGGCTTTTTGCGATGCTTTTCTGCATCTCACCCGAGGTCACCAATCACACACATGTAATAAAGGAGGCTTCTCATATACCAAATATGCTCCTTCTTTATGCAACCACCTTCAGTTCACTTTTTGTGGGTAGTAGTGGTGAGCAGAATATGCTATCCTATTTAATGAAAGGCTGGAACTATCAGCTCCTGTGTTACTTGACTATGTGACATTACTGAAGCAAAACACGGGGTACCGCATTCTCTGGAAGTTCTCCCAAGATGGCAGCTCGCCATGGTTCTACTTAAGAGATGAAAGGTTAAGAGCTAAGTGCTGTTCTATTGTTGTGATGAACTGTTGTCTTCTGCATACTTGCCAACAGTCCTTAACGGTGCAGTCCTAGCTAGGGATGGCCATAGACCATCAATGATTAGAAAACATCAATGGTTGATGGTCAATGTCGAATAGTTTTGCCATGGATGGGGGAGAACCAGATTGTTTCCCACCATCGATGTCAAGGTTAAACGAATAGTTTTGATTTCCTTTTTCCTGAGACACAGAGCATAGCTCTGCCCAGGACACCCGTGAAGCCACGCCCCCAAATTCTGATTATCCCACAGGCCAATCAGTCCAAGAAAATGGATGACCATCGAAATGTAAAAACATGGATGGTCATACATTGCATAGTTATGCACCATCGATGGTCAGTTGCACTTTTGCCTTCGATGGTAAACATTGATGGCAAAGGCGATGATGGCCATCCTTAGTCCTGGGTTTTAAAGATATGCCCAGGAAATGGTTATGATTGCCAGTTTAATTTGCTCTTTAACTTTTATTTACAAATGTATACATGTCTTACCAGTGATGAGTTTCCCATTAGGCACGTGAGTAGGGTGACCAACTCATCCCTTTAATCTGGGACACATATTAATTACACAGGTTCTGTGGCAGTTTAAAACCAGGTGAAATGGAGTCTTAAAGTCAGCCAGCCACAGAACCTGTGTAATTAATATGTGTCCCGGATTAAAGGGATGAGTTGGTAACCCTACACGTGAGACACGTGCCAAGGGGCGGCACTTGTTGGGAGGACGGCACTTAGATGCTTGTGTTGGTACTGTCAGCCCAAATCTAACAGTACCTGCAAAATATTTCCTCTACACTGTTCAAAATGTCAGTCATATTGAATGTAGTGTAAAATTGCGGATCAGTATTCAATCACGGTGGTTTTTGCCTGTTTTTTTAGTCCATTTTCTCAGATTCTGTTTACCTGTTTTTTTTTCCTGGGGTGAATTGGCATGGCCGCAAAAACAGATGAAAATAGATAGGTGGATTTGCAGCAAATTCACTGATCTACGCCCAGGCAAAAAATCGGCATGGGGATTGAATAAGGCGAGTCAAATTCACCCAAAAAATGGGCCAGGGATTGAATACCCCCTTAATCTCTTTGTCTTCTCTGGTTTGTTTATAATGCTTGTACTGGGAAGAAAACTACATACAGTTTTAGTTTGACCAATTATTAGTCATGTTATGAAGCTACTTTCTTATGATACAGATGGTAAGCAATGGGGTCGATTCAATTCAGCATGCTGTGAATAGCGCTGGGAGGGAGCTTCCTCTTTGGCGCAAGCAGAAATCTCGCCCCAAAAACTAGGTCCGCAATGCTGTTTTGTGCCTTAATGCAGGGCAAACAGCATTGTGACGGGGCGCTTAAGTTGTAGAATGCCCAGTCTCGTGACTAAACACCTTGTCTAAGTCATGAGTACTGGCATTCTCCGACATAGCAGCATGCTGAATTTAATTGACCCAATTGACTCTACACATGGCAAACTGACAATAACCATAGGTTGCCTTACGTAATAAACTAGTTTGAAATGATGTTTTACTCAAACTATGGCTGTCATCTGATATCTCCATCAAATAATTATATGTATGTATATACAGGGCTATTTTTCAGCAGGCTCCAGCAGGAACTGAGGCCCTTATTCTAGTTCACTCTTTCTGATAAAACATTTCTAATGCTGCCCATACACGCTGCTAAGCGTGCTGAGCCGATGTGTGCTTTGAGGTGCGCGCTCCCGCGCACCTCATCGCACAGTACAAAAAGTATGTACTTGCACATACTTTTTGTACTTAGGTTTAATCAAATTGCATCGCATTGCATGCACAACGCATGCACATGCAATGCAATGCAATGTGATCCCTGCTATTGCAGCCCACAACGCACGCCCGCATCGGAACGTGTATGGGCTGCTTTAGATGGACAAAACCATGTGCACTGCAGGTGAGGCAGGTGTTACTTGTGCAGAGATAATTAGATTTGGGTGGGGTTTTACACCTGCCTCACCTGCAGTGCACATGGTTTTGTCCATCTAAGAAATATTTTGTCAGAAAGAGTTAACTAGAATAAGGGCCTCAGTTCCTGCTGGAGCCTGCTGAAATATAGCCCTGTATATATAGGACCGTTTTATTATAGCCTGTGTGAGTGCCGCTTTTCTGGATTACTATTTGGTTGGATCTATGTTGGATCACATCAAGGAGGGCACCCCAGCAAGTATTCCTCTATTCTGCTTGTCAAGCAATGCTGTTTATTTGAGTGCCGGACTTCCATGCATGTTATATATATATATATATATATATATATATATATATATATATATATATACATACATATAGACAGGGGGGGTACTGTTGCTGTGCTCACACCTCTATGAGGTAAGATTTTTCACGGCAGGCTGTGCTGTCTTCTTAGACCAGTTCCTTTTGGATTGTTCAAAAACAAATCTGTCCGTTTATATGGATGGCTGCTTATTTCTCCTGTTGAGACGTTTGTTGTGGCGTCTTAGGTAAATTCACTGGGAAAAAGGGGTGAGAAAATATATAGTGTAATATGTTTCATAACCATTTTGGATTTAAATGATATTGTGCGTACCGTGTAAAAATAAATATTGTGCTCATCAATCAATTCTTTGTCTGTGTGGGTTTTTACCAGGGTACTACCCGGATTATGCAGTTTCCAAAGAATCCTCTTGGATTGTCCTCCACAGGTTCTTTCAAATCCCGTGCAATTTAGGACCATGTATCCCACAGTGGAAAAGAGAGAAAAACTCCAATTATAATAAAAAAGGAGTTTTTATTGAAAGTGCATCAAAATAAAGTGAACAAAATTTCTTACATGAATAAAATTGGTGCTGGAGTAGTGAACGGTTTTCCCTCAACGCGTTTCATCACTTATGCCATATGCAAGTGGCTGGACTTCGTCAGGAGAGTAATTTTGTTCACTTTATTTTGATGCACTTTCAATAAAAACTCCTTTTTTATTATAATTGGAGTTTTTCTCTCTTTTCCACTGTGGGATACATGGTCCTAAATTGCACGGGATTTGAAAGAACCTGTGGAGGACAATCCAAGAGGATTCTTTGGAAACTGCATAATCCGGGTAGTATCCTGGTAAAAACCCACACAGACAAAGAATTGATTGATGAGCACAATATTTATTTTTACACGGTACGCATAATATCCTTTAAATCCAAAATGGTTATGAAACATATTACACTATAGAGCGCTATTTTCTCACCCCTTTTTCCCAATATATATATATATATATATATATATATATATATATATATATATATATATATAAAAGTAAGCCCGCTCAAAGCAAATGCTTCGAAAGCTAGCCGGCTACCTTGTGATTGCCTCTATGTTTGTGCATATGCGAGCCAACAGATGGCAGTGTTTCGTAGACACACAATCGGACAATAGACATATATATATATATATATATATAGATTATATACCAGTGGAACATAAAGCGGCACTTGGAGACTTCAAAAGGTACAACAAGTGCTTTAATCCTTGTTCAATGTTTCAGGGAATGGAACCCTGATATTGTTCAGTGTGTACACACAATATACGCTGCCCGCAGTTCGCGGTTAATGGAAGCGTACTTAGGGATTTCATTTTTCTAGATGTGCTTCAAAGAACCAAAAATGTACATCTGTTGTACACAGCTTCTACTCGTTTCTGCTGTAGACAGTATTATGTGTCATGTACAGTACTCTGTATTTTTATACAGAGCAACATGTGTCCCTGTCGGTGGGAGTGGGCAGCTCCTGTGTCTAATGACCTGAGCTCAATTTCCCCCTAGGGACTGATTCGTTTACATTTATTTACCACAAACACAATCAGGAGATGGGAGAAAGGTCTATGATGATTTCTTTATGGTCGGTTAATGTAGTTTAATCAGGATTTGCAGCTGTAACCATAATCTATCCCATCAAGTGCCAGCCCCCCTTATGCCTCGGGCTTCCAAAACTGACTTGGGAGTAGACATAGAAAGAAAAGAGAAATCATTTCTTTCTCCTCTTAAAGTTGTACATACTCAGATCATTGCTGTGTAGCTTAGTAAACAGGATGTTCTGATCTCAATTGTTCCGTATGGACCTTTCCAGAAATGTAGTACAGACTCATGGGGGTACATTTACTAAATTGGGGATTCTATTGAAGATGAGATTTTGGCCATAGCAACCAATCAAATTCTATCTACAGCAGGGCCACCGACAGGGGGGTGCGGTGGGTACAGCTGGCCCGGGCAGCTCATTTTGCCCACCGCAACCTATCCCCCCCTTCCCTGACTGCCTCCGTTGTGCTGCCTGCTCCGTGCTCGGTGCACTGAACGAAGCACAGGCTTCTTCAATGCAGGATGCCAGCGGCCAATTAATATGCTGCACCAGCTTTTGAACCAATCACAGCTTGTGTACCGTTAGCCAATCAGAGCGGCTGCCTGTACACAAGCCCTGATTGGCTCACCAGCCAGTGCTGCATTTTAATTGGCCGCAGGCATCCTGCATTGAAGAAGCCTGTGCTTAGGGACCTGCAGGAGGGGATGAGGGAGCAGGAGTAGGGCGGTAAGTGAACAGAGGTGGGGGGATTTGAGGGGGAGGATGGGGGACCGGAGGGGCCCGGACTGGAAATCAGTCCCGTGCCCGAAAAATCCTAGTGGCAGTCCTGATCTACAGTATTATCTTCTAGAAAGTGCTAAATAAATAAGAAGTACAGTAGAATCTGATTAGACGTTACACGGTCAGATGCATGCACACGTCACTCATACCCACTTATATAAAATAAAGACTCTGACAACTGAATTTGGCATGAAAGGGGTCTGCTTTTTATTTATTTGAAGAGGAAGGCCTATTTATAACTAACTCTTTAATAGAAAGGTCCCTTCCTCTAAACTAAGGTGGCGGTGAAAAGAACAGTTTAAAAAATGGACAAAAATTTATGCAGAAATAAAATAAATTAAAAATAAGAAAAAGGGGACCAACTGCCCTGATGGCTAAGGATAGACCTTCTGCCACTATCCTCGGCCACCCTGAAAAATAAGGATCGGCCTTCTGCCACTATACTTTTCAAACCGGAAAATAACACCAACAATTAAATTAAAATCTACTACCAGACCAACTGCCCCTCAATGGTCAGGGATCAACCTTCTGCCACTATACCCAGACCACGACACAACTCGTAAGGACAGAGCTGATCGCTCAACCCCTACGGGGATAAGAATTGGGCCAACTGCCCCATGGCGATTCATATAGATACGACAGCCAATCATAAAGTGGCACGTGGACCCACCTTGGCCGGTGATGCCCATATTCGTGAACTGATATACATGCCTAGCCACTTATATGACTAAACTGTCCTTCAACCAATACTTTAAATATAAACAAAACATATAACCGTTCTGAACTGGCCACCAATAAAGCCGACACAATGATTCAAACATAAAAAAAACCAACCACTTGGGGCGGGAGGGTGGCCAACGAATCTGACTGAAAAGAGATAGAACCTTCCAGACATAGGCATATATTAGATATAGAACCACTCCCATGATATTCCATCCACCAATCAAATCGGTACTCCCCTCACACAGCGTTCCTCCCCTTAAAAGCTCAACCCCCAAATGCCAGTGTCTATGATTCCATGTTACATGCCCATGTTGGTAAGTTGATGTTGCTCCAGATAAACTAGTTATCCTCTGCAATCTTGATTAGACACTGTGCACATGTGTACACCAGGGGGACACCCCCCCCCCGCCTTAGGATACTGCTACACGTGGGTGAGACAGTGACACAGTCCCAAAGAAATGGGACTGCCCCTATAAAAATCAGTTGTAAGGTATGTGATATTACTGAATACTTCTTACTCTCCTAGTATGTCCAGTAGACTCCTGAACCTTGGATAACAATGGAAAATGCCTGGAAGAATGGCAAGACTCAGTGATGGCCACTTCCCAAATGACGTGGATGGTCCGAGATTCACACTGAATCATACAATCATGATCCCACCTTTACTACTTTACAATGCCATTAATAGCTTACAGGGGGCAGCTGTAAAGTTAAAAATCCCTGGGATCACATGGGGTCCTAGTAACTTGCAAAATAAGAACTTATAAAAGTGCTATCTTCTAACTTGGATACAAACTGCCCAGACCTGAGTTGTTCAATTATTAGGATAATAGCAGCATTGGTTGTGAAATGTGAATAGAGAGAGGTATTGTCAGAAGAGATTTACCATGTAATGATAATAATAGACATTGAGCAGAATGTTTTTCTTTCCGACTGATTTTTAGATTTTGTCCTCTGGTAATGAGCTTAAGCCAGTATAAAACTTCAGTTTCAATCACTGCATTATGTGCTTACTAGCTGCTGCTAGATGTAGGACTCAATAGTAATGGCTATTAACTGCGGAATAATCTACTAGATGTAGAACTCAATATAATGGCTATTTACTGCAGAATAATCTATACTTGTGTTCTATTGCTTCATTAGAAGATCCCAAAACTGTTTTATTTACACTACAGATATACAATCTTTATTTCTACAATAATGGTAAATGAAATGGTTTACTTGCAGGCAATACATTGCGGATGATTATAAATAAAGGTAATGTAGTTTGTTTGGATTGTAGACAATGGCCCTTATTCTGATCTGATCGCAGTACAAATTTGTTCTCAAAATGGACAAAACCATGTGCACTGCAGGTGGGGCAGATGTAACATGGGACAAAACCATGTGCACTGCAGGTGGGGCAGATGTAACAGTAGCACTGCAGGTGGGGCAGATGTAACAAGATTTTACATCTGCCCCACTGCAGGTGGGGCAAATGTAACATCCAAAAGGATGAGAGCTTTGGTACATTGGGGAGTAGATGGTCCATAAGGGTCATACACACAGCCCAAAAAAACAGTGACACACTACATAAAACGTGAAAAGTGAATGAACGTGAGAAGAGAAATAAATAATAAAGAGACCCCAGCCAGAAGGCCGGGGTGGTGGTGTCCTACCCCAGCCAAAAGGCCCAGGGTAAGGACATGATGCCTAACCTAGAGGGAATGTGCGCAGTACAAGCACACACATGGTGATGGGGATCACCCGTGCAGGTTCAGGCACCCCCGAGTTTCCTGGGAGCACAGTGCAGCCTTGGACTCCAGGCAGCCAGCCAGTCAGCCTCTGACCAAGTGTTTCTCTGCTCCAGCAGGTACTTTGCGGCCCCCGGCATGCGAATGGATACACCACCGGGCTTTTCGCTGAGTCTTCCCCGCATCGGCCAAATAGACCAACTGAAGGAGAAGAAAACACCTACTCTGTTCCGACGTTTCGCCTTGCCCAGGGATTGAGTACTAGGCTGGGCTTTTCGCTGTCTCTCTGAGGGCATGCAGGCCCCCAGACCCTAGACCAATCTACTCGGTCCCAGCTTTTCCCGTCTTCCTGGGGTTGGATACTAGACCAGGCTTTTCAAGTGACTCTCCCTCAGAGGCTATAGACCCCCGAAAAAGAGCCCCAACTACTAAGCCCGATGCTTCTCCCCTCCCTACCAGCAGAAAGAATGGTATTCCCTCCCCAAGCAGGGTGTAGATACTCAGCCAAAACCTTGCACTTGCCGAGAACATGAGGCTCTCAGGCTTCCTCAGCTCAGTAGCAAGATGGTTTAGTCAGGCCTTTCTCTATTCTCTGCCAGACCCAACTGATAAGAACAGATACTACACTTGAGCTTACCCAATAGGGTACATCTACCCCACCTGCAGTGCACATGGTTTTGCCCATTTTGAGAACAAATTTGTACTGCAATCAGATCTGAATAAGGGCCAATGTCGCTGATGGTGATTCTAATGCATCTCTAGCTGCTTTTCCTCATGGTCACAGGAGTCTACTCACTAGGAAATAGAAACTGGTCAGAAACAAGCTGTCTCTAATTCACTGGTCTCAAGGGCTACACGTTGCAACTGTCGTTACAGGGAACTGTGCATATCTATCCCCCCAAAAAAACTACAAGCAAAACATATAGAAAGTCAACAGGCAATAAATTTAGTCTGTATCATTTATACATAATGGGCCTGATTCAGATAGGTAAACGCTGCCCGGCCGAACTACCGCCTCCCCCAGCCATGCAAATCCCCTCGCTAGCATGCGATGGAATGTGTACGGCATGACAGAAAAATCATTCATTCAAATAATTTTTTGCTGTTCGCTAATAAAAGGCAGTCTACACTGACTTGTATTATGCCCGCCGATCGGCAAAAAGTGGGCCCTGACGTCATGTGACACCAGCCATCAGCCCTGAGCAGGCATCGCCATGTCGGCGTATGCAGGGGAACCCCCAGCATTTTTCTGGAGACGACCATAAAATGCTGGCGTTCAGTGATCAGAGCTCCTGGAGAGCTGCTGGTCACTGGGGCTCCCTGACGCTTTGACCCTATGTAACAGAAGTATACACGAAGCTTAATTTTACATTTTTCAAGAAACTGGTAGGTTCCAAAAAGAGGTTCCAAGCAATTCAAGAAGGAATGATATCTAGAGATTGCTTGTTTCTCTATTCTACATACCCTATTATTCCTACATAACATCATCTCCCCAAAAGTCATTACTCCCTTATTAACCTCTCAGGCCACCCAATCACCTCTGGTATCAGGTCTTTAACATCGGATCTTTCAGTATTTTTTAGATTTGTACTTAACCCTTTGATGCCACGTGAATTTGTCAAATTAAGTGTGAAAATTGCCAAGCCAACATTTGTATCATCATAATGACCTGTAATTTTACCTTATATAGGAAATAGAATATTTTTTTTACACAGCATTTTTTATTTGAATTTATATATCAAATGTGAGCGACACTGGCATCTTTTATGGATATTTTGAACATCTCTCACAGAGATTTTGGCACTCAAAGGGCTATTTCACATGCTCCGGCTCTTGCCGGGCGGCAAAACCCCGCACGGGCAAAAGCCGTGCCGCACACAGTAGTTAATAATGGACACAATTGTGTCCGTTCACACGGGACGGCTACGGCCCGGCCGCAGCCGGATCCCACCACTGGAAGGGACGGTTGCTGGGCTGTGGCAATCCCCTCCATTGTAAACTTCTCAGTGCGGCACGGCTTCTTGGCTGTGCAGGGTTTCGCCGCCCGGCAGTAGAGATGCCAATCCCAGGGCATTTTTTCAATCCCGGGATCCGGGATTGAAAAATGCTCAATCAACTCATTAGTTGGCATCCCTACTATTAACATGCAGCATGTCTCATACACATCCCCACACCGGCCGACCCGCACATTTATTTACATTAGCGGGCGGGTGTCCGGGAGTGGGTTTGGAGGTACACGGTGCCTCAGGCAGAGGAGAAGTGGCAGGTGGGCAGGCGGAGGAGAAGAGGCGGACGGGCAGAGGAGAAGAGGCAGGCAGGTGGGCGGAGGAGAAGAGGCAGGCGGGCGGGCGGAGGAGATGAGTCGGGCAGGCAGAGGAGAGTGGAAGGGGGCGGGCACAGGAGCAGAGGCTGCACCAGAGTGGGCGGTGACGGTGTGGCCTGCGCAGCGTGACCTTCACTGTCACGCTACGAAGGCCGCACGCCGGGGTCGGGATTCGGGAACAGCCGGGCAGCGTCTGAGCGGGTGCTCAGGTGAGCGGGTGCTCAGACGCTGCTACTCCAATCCCGGGATTGAAATACCGGACTTTTTGAAGCCAAATCCCGGGATCCCGCCGATCCCGGGATTGGCCACCCTACCCGGCAGGAGCTGGAGCGTGTTAAATAGCCCAAAGGTTAAGGCTACAGCCCTTCACCACCATGTTGAAATTAGAGATGTGCACCGGCCACTTTTCGGGTTTTGGGTTCTGATTACCTTGAGGTTTTGGGTTCTAATGGGTTTTGCCAAAACACCTCCTAAGTGTTTTGTGTTTGGATTTCTTGGGTTTTGGGTTCTGAATTTTTTGTTAAAAAAGCATAAAAAAACTTTTTTTTGCTCCTACGCTATATTAACCTCAATAACATTCATTTCCACTCATTTACAGTCTATTCTGAACAGCTCACACCTTACAATATTGTTTTTAGGGCAAAAGGTTGCACCGAGGTAGCTGGATAACTATGATAAGCCACACAAGTGTGCGGCACAAACACTAGACTGATATGGCACACTTAGCATACCCTCTAGGCTGATACTGCACACCTAGAATTACCCCTGGACTGATATGGCACAGGTAGCATCACCCCTGGACTGATATGGCACATTTAGCATCACCCCTAGACTGATATGGCACACTTAGCATCCCCCCTAGTCTGATACGGCACACCTAGCATCACCCCTGGACTGATATGGCACAGGTAGCATCACTCCTGGACTGATACGGCACATTTAGCATCACCCCTGGACTGATATGGCACACTTAGCATCCCCCCTAGTCTGATACAGCACACCTAGCATCACCCCTGGACTGATATGGCACGCTTAGCATCACCCCTGGACTAATACAGCACACTTGGCAGCACCCCATGAATTATACAGCAGACTTGGCTTACCCCAGGAATTATACGGCACAGATAGTGGCACCCCTGACCTGATACAGCACACATGGAATTATACGGCACAGATGGCGGCACCCCTGGACTGTTACGGCACACATGGCGGCAGGCATGGAATTATACGGCAGACAAATTCCTGCAGTAAAAATAAAAATGTGTATTCTTTTAATTATAAAAAAGAGCAGCACACCTTAAATAGCAACACCCCATGAATTATACAGCACTCTTGGCTCACCCCTGGACTACAGCGCATTTAACAGCCCTTGCAGTAAAAAAAAAAAAAAACACCTTAATTTTATTTTCATTAAAAAAAAGGGCAGCTCTCCTGGTCTGATATGGGACACATGGGGCACCCCTGGAATTATACGGCACACATGCGGGCACCCCAGGACTGATACAGGACACATGGGGGCACCCCCTGGACAAATACAGCACACATGTGGGCACCCCTGGATGGATACAGCACACATGTGGGCACCCCTGGACTGATAGTACTGGTAGCCAGTGGAAACAGCAGATTGGAATTATATACTGCAATAAATACTGGTAGCCAGTGGCAACAGACTTGTTTCCTAGCACGGCCACAACGATCATAATCGCGGTCATCGGGGGTAAAATCGGGGCCATCGCGGGCATCGCATGCGCAAAAAAATCGGGTGCGATGGGCCAGACGCGATGCCCGCGATTTCCCCATAGAGAACAATGTTAAATGCCTCAATTTACCCGCGATGACCACGATTTCCCATAGGAAACAATGTGAAATGGCTCAATTTACCCAAATTATCATAGGAACAATGGTAAATGGGCCAAAAACACCCCTGAACATTGAAATGTCCCCCCAAAAGTAGTTTACGCCACTACGTGATCAACGTGAACCCGAAGCGTGGCGAGCGCAGCGAGCCCGTGAGGGGCGGCGGTACGCGTCCTCCGACCCTTTCATACCCCTACTATCCACTAGGGCGTGGAGTTGAGAATAGAATAGTGTGGCGAGCGCAGCGAGCCACCGAGCCCGAAGCGTGGCGAGCGCACGCGAATACCTGTGAAGCCCGCGAAGGGACGCGTTTACCTGTGAAGGTATCCGCGTCCCCTCGCGGGGCTCGCTGCGCTTGCCACGCTTCGGGCTCGGTGGCTCGCTGCGCTCGCCACACTATTCTATTCTCAACTCCACGCCCTAGTGGATAGTGGGGGTATGAAAAGGTCGGAGGACGCGTACCGCCGCCCCTCGCGGACTCACTGCGCTCGCCACGCTTCGGGTTCACGTTCATCGCGGGGTGGCGTGAACTACTTTTGGGGGGACATTTCACTGGTCAGGGGTTTTTTTTGGCCTTTCTGGCCCATTTACCATTCTTCCCTATGATGATTTGGGTAAATTGACCCATTTAACATTGTTTCCTATGGGAAATCGGGGTAATCGCGGGTAAATTGAGGCATTTAACATTGTTCCCTATGGGGAAATCGCGGACATCGCGGGTGGACCATTTAAGCATTTTTAGGCGCACACGACGCGACCGACCCGATTTTTCACTGTTTTCAATGCATTTCAATGGAAAAATCGGGGGCATCGCTTCGGTCGCGTCGCAGGCCACTAAAATTACCCCCGATGGCCAAGATTTGTGGCCGTGCTAGGAAACAAGTACCGAATTATATACTGCGATAAATACTGGTAGCCAGTGGAAACAGCAGACTGGATTTTTATATACTGTGATAAATAATACTGGTAGCCAGCGGCAACAGCAGACTGGAATTATATACTGCGATAAATACTGGTAGCCAGTGGAAACAGCAGACTGGATTTATATACTGTGATAAATAATACTGGTAGCCAGCAGCAACAGCAGACTGGAATTATATACTGCGATAAATACTGGTAGCCAGTGGCAACAGCAGACTAGAATTATATACTGCAATAAATAAAATACTGGTAGCCACTGCCAGTGGCAACAGCAAACTGGAATTATATACTGTGATAGGTACTGGTAGCCAGGGGCAACAGCACACTGGAATTATACACTGCAATAGGTACTGGTAGGCACTAGCCAGTGGCAACAGCAGAGAGCAGACTGCAGCAGACACTAGGCAGTGCAGGGCAGGCAGTGGCACTAGCAGCACCAGTGGACTATCACACTGTGACTGACTATACAGGAGCAGACTCAGCAGAGGCAGGCCCCAGCACAAAGGAGAGACAGAACACAGCACCAGTCATCCTTGCAATGGTGATGTCTTGATCACTGAGCAGAGACACAGTACACAGCAGCACAGGCCCCAGCAGAGACCACACACAGCAGCAGCACACCCTTCCCTACCCTTCTCCGAGATTGGAGTGAAGATGGCGGCGCGAGGTTGCGGAATTTAAGGGTTCCGTGATCTCGCGAGAATCCGACGCTGGGCGATGACGTTTTGCCCGTGCGCCCGGATTCGAGTAAGGCGGGAAGCGCCGAGCGCTGCTCGTATCCGGGCCCGGATTGCTGACGTCCGTGCTGGCTCGGATCTGAGGAATCCGAGCCCGCACATCTCTAGTTGAAATCACACATTTTTGTATTTAAAACATGTACAAGGTTTGAATTCAAATATTCCACACTACTTTGGAATTGAAGCATTTAGGGCGGGATGTACCAAGCATTTGTGGTACATCCCACCGCACATTGCATTGATACTAATTGCATATGTACTAACATCACCTGCCTTCAGAACACTGAATCATCGAAAGGTTGGGTATGGATCATTAGGTCACCAGCATGTTGGGTGACAGTCATTAGGTTGACACCATTAGGTTGGCATGCATTTAGGTTGACATGCAGGAAGGTCGACATGAGTCTATGTCGACATGGGGGTAGGTCGACAGTCAAAAGATCAACATGAGGTTTTTAAAAATATTTGTCCCGAATGGCAATACAGTCGACATGAACACTGAGACGTAGCACCGTGTCCCCTCGCATGGCTCGCCATGCTTCGGGTGCGATGCCTCGCTATGATCAGCACACTATTTTATTCTCCCATGAAATACCGCCTGTCGGCACATGTCGGCTCAAAACAAAAGTGAAAAACCCCATGACGACCTTTTGACTGTCGACCTAACCCATGTCGACCTAATGATGACCCTGTCGACCTAACCCATGTCGACCTAGACTCATGTCAACCTTCCTGCATGTCGACCTAGACTCAGGTCGACTTAAATGCATGTCAGTCTAATGCCCTTGACCTAATGACTGTCAACCAACGTGCTGGTGACCCAATGACCGTATCCCGAAAGGTTCAGGATGCTGAGGTAATGTTGGTCATTTATGGAAAGTTATTGGCATAACCTGTTGGGTGCTTTTCTTTTAATTTGGAACACACACATACATATTCCTCCAGCACCAAAGCAGATTCACTATTGATCCCCTCCTCCTGCAGGTGCCAGTGGTGCCAGGCAGTGACTACATTACTTCAAATCAGCTTTATTCAGGTTCATTGCCAACTAGCTGCCTGTATGGACATCTATGATTGCTATTCTGTATAACATTTGGGTACTTGTTTCCTAGCACGGCGCCCGTCGTAGGTTATCGCATACTTTAACTTAAGGTATGTGATGGACGCGACCGACGCGATTTTAAGGCTATTTGTAGCCTTTTCTCCAACAATTAAAAAATCGCGTCCATCGTGTCCATCGCATGCCTTAAGTTAAGGCATGCGATGCGACCGATGCAATGGACGCGATTTTACATAGGGAAGAATGTTAAATGGGCCAATGGACCCGATTTTTCATTGTATACCCACCCTTATTGGTACTTTACATGAGCAATGCCCCCCCATTGTTAACGCCACCCCGCGATGAACGCCAACCCGAAGCGCGGCGAGCGCAGCGAGCCCGCGAGGGGCGGCGATACGCGTCTTCCGACCTTTTCATACCCCCACTATCCACGTCGGCTTGGAGTTGATTTTATATAGTGTGGCGAGCGCAGCGAGCCACTGAGCCCGAAGCGTGGCGAGCGCAGCGAGCCCCACGAGGGGACGCGTAATATCTGTGAAGTGATGCACGTCCCCTCGCGGGGCTCGCTGCGCTCGCCACGCTTCGGGCTCCGTGGCTCGCTGCGCTCGCCACACTATATAAAATCAACTCCACACCAACGTGGATAGTGGGGGTAGAAAAGGTCTGAAGACACGTACCGCCGCCCCTCGCGGGCTCATTGCGCTCGCCACGCTTCGGGTTGGCATTCATCGTGGGGTGGCGTTAACAATGGGGGGGCATTTGAGCCATCAGGGTTGGGGTCTGGGGGCCATTCAACATTGATTCCAAAGTAAAAATCGCGTCGATCGCGTCAAGCTCATCGCATGCAATTTGGTTGCATGCAATGCGGTCAACGCGATTTTTGGGGTCCCAATGGATACAATTTTTAGGTACTTGTGTAGTTTCATGGCGCCAGCATGGCGCCGTGCGTCTGAGTCCCCTTGCGGGGCTCGCTTCGCTTGCCCACGCTGCGGGCTTGGTGGCTCGCTACGCTATTTAAAATCAACTCCATGCCAACATGGATAGTGGAGGTATGAACTATCCATGTTGGCATGGAGTTAAGTTACTTTATTTGACATAGTTTGTGGCGAGCGTAGAACCTGGAAGTAGCACGGCGTCATGCTGGCGCCGTGAAACTACACAAGTACCAATTTTTATCGCTGGCACCGTGCTAGGAAACAAGTACCAACATTTGCTGGGAAATAATAAATGCCTGCATAAAATCTATATTTAAAATATTTAAAGGCCGATCAAGCTGCGTGGTTTGGGGCACTGCGTCACTGTAGCTACAAATCTGTATATGCAGGGTCCAGCTTCGGTGCATGCAATCATCAGATATATGGGCAAACATTGGGATGATACATCTCTAAATTAGAACGCGTATGGGCATCATAATTTAGGGGATTAGGGGCCTGATTTAGAGGTAGACGCAATGCTGTTTGTGGAGATTAGGGATTATTTATTATTTAGTGGGCATGTGTATGAGATTGCTTACCTGTGGTGCAGAGTGATTGACAGTCAGTGGTAACCGGGGGGAGGGGCGGGGTAGTTCGTTAAATCACAGCCAATTGTACTGGGCTCAGTGGCTTTGGCTTTTAGACCTGGGTAATAAACCCAGGTCGGCGTGCGGAGTGTAAGCACCAAAGTTTATAACCCCACTCAGGTTATACGAAGGGTTAAACCCGGGTCACTGTCTTTATAATGGGTGCGACATGTGGAAGTGACTCAGAATAGATATTTAATATTTGGGGCTAAATACACGAAAACACCTGTTTTCAGGGGTTATTAACAAATATTAAGTATTTGGGGGAATGGGATGCTGCCTGATGTAATATCGGGCAGCATCGGGTCCCTGGGCTTACCTTACACCATTCCATACCTCCCAACTGTCACGATTCCGTCGGGACAGTCCCGATTTTCGGGTCCTGTCCCGACGTCCCACCCGCGGCAGGCATTGTCCCGCTGCGGGGGGTGGCAGTTGGGAGACCCCCCCAATCTAGTAGAATAGACGCTGTGCGCATGCGCACAGCGTCTATTCTCGTATGAAAATGAGGTCGCGGCTAATTAGCATAAGCCGCACCCTCATTTGCATACGCCCCGCCCCCTTTTTGCGCGAGTGTCCCTATTTCCTCCGGACTAAAGTTGGGAGGTATGCCATTCTGAGATGGTGGTAGCCCATTGCAGCCTATGGGCTACAGACTGCACTGCCGGTGGGGCAGTGGGGCCAGCAGGGTCAGCATAGGCCCTTCGACACCCGGCTGAGTGCATCACAGGGATGGGCTCCTTTCAGAGCCCTGTCCCTGTGCGCACAGAGAGATACATCCCAGCGATATACTGTATTATAATGCAATCCTGTGCGGTAATAATCCACCCAAATTGTATATGCAATCCTTCTTGAATGGGTCCCAAAGGGAGATGCATAACTCAGCTACAGGATGCTGAAGAAGGTAATTATATTATTGAGGAATTAAACTTTACATTATGCTCCAAACGCCCCATAGACTTGTCACCAGCAGAGGGCAGAATAGATCAATCACTTCCACAATACTGTTTGACTGTCCCTGTTTGTTTAAACTTGAACTTTATTGATCCAATGCCCTGTTACATGTTAACATTTGTATAACAGATATTACTTAATCATTAATAATCATTTGTCTCCTGATAGAATTTGTGCTTGTTCACTACCCACCCAGTTTAGTATTTTTAACACTACTATTTATCTCACATGTCGCTATATCATACCTCCCAACATTGATAGCAGTGGAGAAGGGACAGGAGCCAGTAATTTGGGAGCATGGCCTCCTGATCAAGGGTGTGGTCTATGTCTGCAGCACTCCTACAAGGCCATGCCCCCCATTTCCGCTAAACAGAGCACAGATAGCAGGGGGGATTTCCAACGGCCCCTCACCAACCACCGCGGGACACTCAGATTAAGGAGAAGGGGGGCTCACTACCCCCGGGCCCCTCTGTATCTAAGATGCCACTATGGCTGGCATGTATTTTTAAATATATATATATTTTTTTTTAGCTAAAGATTTTGTGGATGGGAGTGGGGTAGTGCTGTAGCTTCACCTATTTGCCGATGCGACAATGATTAATGGTGCTGAGCATCCGGATCTGAGGCATACAAGTGTGCAGTGCATTACTGGGAGTTGACTAAATCCCATGAGACTTTGCACAAGAGGTTAGAGGCTGAAAGGCTTGTGCTGAGCTCTGATTGGTGGAGCTCATCACATACTTCTCAGACCTGCGGTGGACAGCAGCAGTAGCCTCGTCATGGGAGGGTTTTTAATCAGAGGCAGTGTTGAGCCTGTGAGGTCGCCTACATAGCAAGGTACAGAGGGACAAACACAGGCTTTTCATGTGGTGTATATATATATTTTTCTCCCCCCGGCAGTTACCCATTGACCATTGTTCCTTTAACCTGAGCCCATTTATGGGCACATCCCCATTAGAGCTTTCAGATTATAATCCTGTTGTACATTCTCGATCCCACAAGACATCTAAGTTTGTACACACTCTCCCATGTCCTTTTTTCCTATTCATTCTGACCACCTCCAGTTGTAGACCACATATATTATGGGTACAACTCTCTGACAATCCAGATGCCCTGGCTAGCACGCTTACCTATGGAGTTTACATGTACTCTCCCGGCAACTTTGTACTTTCTTAGCACAATGTTCCTACCTTTGCTTTATAACACATCCTTACATTTGAACTTGCCTCCTAGTTTATTTGAACTAGTCAGTGACATTATACATATGTATGAGCTACATGCAGAGCTGTGCTGCTAATATTGCCACTTGCTTTTATCTGCCATTTTAGAGAATCTTTAAGTTTATACTGCCTGCCCCGGGCGGGATGCAGGGCCGTCCCCAAAAAACAGGACTGTTCCTCAAAAATTGGGACAGTTCCAAAACAACAGGGACAGCAGGGGCAAACGATTTTCAGAAGGGGGTTTCCAGAGGGGCGGAGCAAAGCACGGAGATGGACACTTAGGTGACCCAGTATATGCCGGGTCAGTTAAAGTATTGTAGATAGACCAAATGTATATAAATAATAATAATAATAATAATAATAATAATAATAAAATATATATACATACAGGGGCATCAACAGCAGTGTAGACCCCTGGGCATAGCAATGTATTGGGGCCCCTACCGATCCTCCAGCGGTAGGGGTGGGGGAAGCTTTGATGTCCTCCGGGTGGTAGGGGGTATTATATATACCGCTCAGCATGTAGGGCCTGGATCAGTAATTTCCACTAATTACCCCTTTACTGCACAGATGGTGGGAGATGGGGTGGCAGAAGGGGTCATTGGGCTGAATGAAGGGGCCCTGATGCATAAATTCCAGGGTGGTAGAGGATGTTTAATATGCAGAGGAGGGGTGTATAGTGGAGTGGGCTTATTATTCATAATCTTCTGGTGGGAGAACAGCTTGCTTGACTGCAGTTATCTCCAGTTCCCGGAAATACATTTCTTAGATTTGAATGGAATTAAAAACCAGAGAATCCCTCCTACCAAATGGTATTGGGGACTAGGGGATCAGCGTTCAGGAGGCAGAGCAATCTGCCAATGAGAATATAAAACTACATACCAGGTGTGTGGAGCTGGAGCAGTAACCAGCTGCTGGAAGGCTGATATCTCAGGTTCTGGGAAGAGTAGAGACAAGCTACTAGTGTCCATCAAACGGGGAGAGTCCCAGCTTTTGGAATGTACCCTCAGAAAAACTCAAGTCAGACAGAACCTGAAATATCTGACTGGGAAGACCAATTAACAGGCTTGGATGGGGACCACTGCTTTGAAGTCAGATATCTCCGGTTCCCCAGGGCTGATTTTTAAAATTCTTGTACCTATGGAAAGAGGGGACCCTCAGCTTTCAGCCTAGTGCCCTTAGACTACTGGGGGGTTTCTGGGTACTCAGAACCCCCCCCCCCCCATGCGTGCGCTACTGGACAGGTATGCTATTTATTATCCAGGAGCACATATTAATCAAACATACAGATGCCACTTGAATTGTGACTCCACCTATTGTTATGAAATGCCTATACCAGTTCATCCTCGCTTGCCTTGCAAGAAACATAGCGTGCATGCGCAAGACAAAATTGTGACAAAAGAAATAGTGAAAATATCTAACAATCACAATTTGACAAAGAAGATGAAGAAGGGAATTCCGATCAAGTTAGGAAGTGGGTTCCTTCCCCACAATTATTTTATTTTTCCATTATTTAATATTATTTAATATTTAATATTATTTAAAATTATCGTGCATCATTATGCCCAATTTCTTAGGCCATGCCCTCTTCTTTACCAGTTAGCGGCATGGCTCTCTACACCCCTACCTCCGATAATCACTTCACAGTTCCCCCCTGCCTACTTCAATTACCATCCCACAGAAATCTCCCTCCTGGTCCCTTAAGTGTCCACATTTTTAGGCATCCCCAAAGGTGTAGCATGCAGTGAAAACATAGTTGCCGACTTTTCTGCTGCCCACTCCGGGAGAGAGCAGCCAGCTCACTGTAGCAGGGGGGCGGGTCCATCGCCTGGAAGGGAAAAGGGGTGGTCCTGGGGTGGGGCCACAGACAGCTGCACTATTGGGGTCGTGTCTAACGTGATCACGTCATTTTAGCCCCACCCCCGCAGTGCAATGCCTGTATATGCGGGATGGTTGCCCCCTTTCCGGGGGGCCGGGATGGGGACCCGATTTCCGGGACCCTCCCGGCCATTCTGGGAGGGTAGACAACCCTGAGTGTAAACACCCCAGAACAGACTCATGTTATGACCCCCTTCCCTCACTCATATATAGGTGATAATTCAGCCCTGATCGCACATCCGAGAATTCACACCATAGATGATTATCGGTACATTGTGTATCCGAACAGCCCGTAGTGGCCGATGTAAAAATTATTCGATGGTGGGCCTGTTACGATGGATTTTGGACATATTCGCTTGTCTGCGAATAAATTTGTAGCCATACACATTCATTGGCACAGAGATTACATTAATTCACAAAGTGTGATTTCACTCTAGTGGGTCAGCGGCTTAATTGAATGCTGGCTGTTGCGAATTCACGACCGCGCGGTCAGGTGTGAATTAGCCCCATTAATCACACACACATACACATATACACAGACATATACACACAACCACAAACATGCACAGACATATTCACACACATATATACACATAAACACACATATGCACAGCATACCTCCCAACATTTTGAGAATGGGAAGCAGGACTCTCGAAAAGGGGATGTGGCCTGCCTACCCTGAGTCCCGACTCCCAGGGCAGGATGTACTAATGGGAAAATGCGGTAAAACCCCTGTTTTACCGCATTTTCCTATGTATTAAAATGCCGGCGCCACGATACCGCATTGTAGGGTATCACCAACTTTGGGTGGCGGTACCCTATGGGCTTCTTTTTGCCGCCCGACGCCTCCGCCGCAAACCCGCCGACCCCCTGTCCCCCTCCCTCTGGCTTACCTTAGTTCCCAGAAGGTAAGCCCTTCCTCCCCCTAGTAACGCAGCCGGACGTCCTTCCGGCTGCAGGGGGGAGAAGGAGGCGCCGGGGACAGCCTGCTTAGCTGTCCCCGGCGTGAGGGGAGCAGGAGATGGCAGGGAGGTGACGGAGACCCCCGCACA
Organism: Crinia signifera; assembly: GCF_055691185.1. Classification (NCBI taxonomy): domain Eukaryota; kingdom Metazoa; phylum Chordata; class Amphibia; order Anura; family Myobatrachidae; genus Crinia; species Crinia signifera. Next base: position 207,835,223 of record NC_139222.1, read on the forward strand.
CCACAGTGCAGATATCGCAGCGTGTCTCCGTCACGGGACCGTGATGCCAGTCGCATATCTTAGTACATATGCGCTGGCATCGCGGTGGACGGCGATGTATATTAATACATCTAGCCCCCAACCTGTTACTATCTGTCCCTGTCAAAGCCAGTAGCTCAAGCTCCACTCATACTTACCAACTTGTGTCTGGTACCTGCGGCATTGGCGAACATGCGTAGTAAGTAGTACATTGTGTAGGAGGTACTACTGCAAGATCTGTGGCAGTGATCAAATCTAACAGAGACAGAGCAAACTCAGAGTGCTGCTGATCTTCTTTGGAAAAAGAAGCAGAAATGCCTGGGGCTGCATAGGGGTGCCGGATCACGGTCTGGATCCCAACAGTCAGTATACCAACATTGAAATCCCATCTGTTCAACTGCGCGACAGTCGGGATCCTGACCAACAGGGGCTATTATCCCTCGTGGGGGTCCACAACCCCCATAGAGGGAGAAAAGGACGTCGGTGGGAGTCAGGTAACATTCATATAATTTACAGGTGCCCCAACTTATTTTGTGCAAAAGTGTTTATACTATGTCATAGCCAAGATCTGTGTTTACTTGAAGCATTAGGATTTTAAGTAGGAGTTTGAGCCTGGATGATAAATGCTATTTATATATACTTTCTGTGTTGTATTTCCTGCCAGCATCCATAAAAATATTGGTAGTTTAATCAGTTTATGATTAACTTGGGAAGAAGAAAGTATTCGCTAGGAATAAACAGGCGCTTGACAATGAGCTGTCTCTGCAATTTAAGCAGCTGCTTTGATGTGAGGGTAGTCACTCCTCACTTTAAGAAACAAGAAAAGGGGGGGGGGGGGGGGGGGAGTCCCCCCCTTTTCTTATGATTAACTTGGTCCTGGTGTGTGTTTTTATGTGCCAATGGTAATAAACCTCATAACGGGTAATAATTGTCTTGTGTATTTGTCACCTGAATAATAATTTATCAGCGATTACAACACAGAGGGTGAAATTTACTAAGATGTGTATTCTACTTCACATGTGATGTTGCCATGGGCAACCAATCAGAATCTACTTTTTATTTATTTTGCTCCCTCGTCTAGAAGATAGTAGACAGGATCTGATTGGTTGCCCATAGCAACATCACATGTGCTGTAGAATACACATCTTAGTAAATTCCCCCCGAGACATAATATGGCGGAAAATACCATTTTTGTATTGATAACTATGGGGGTTATTCTAGTTCATTCTTTCTGACAAAATCCTTCTTAGATGGACAAAACCATGTGCACTGCGGGTGGGGCAGATGTAACTTGTGCAGAGAGAATTAGATTTGGGTGGGGTTTTTCTTCAAAGTGAGATCTATATTGCAGTGTAAAATAAAGCAGTCAGTATTTTCCCTGCACAGAAACAAAATAACTCACCCAAATCTAATTCTATCTGCACATGTTACATCTGCCCCCCCTGCAGTGCACATGGTTTTGTCCATCTAAGAAGGATTTTGTCAGAAAGAATGAACTAGAATAAACCCCCAAATTAATGTATGGTTGCAAAGAGATGATAGGCAGCTAGAAGAGAAAGCCAAAACAATACAAAAGTGAAACAAGAACCGGAAAGGTAGAGTACTGGGGTGATGCAGCCTTTCTTTGTATAATAACGAAGATGAGTGCACCCAAACAAACTAACTGCACAGAAGGACCCTGATCTATCATTCTATCCAGCTGAAAAATAACTGTCAATAATCTACCATCAACACAACACAGATGGTTCAATGCAGCAATGCAATGTAATGATACATCACATCTGGCATACCTACAATATAATCCTCTGTATGATGGTGTGATGCTGCATGTAATACACCCGCAATAGCTGTGGAATGCTCCCATTGGATGTGCAGCACATTGAGCTTAAGGCCCCCATACACTATGCGATTTGGGCACTATTTCACCCGATTCGGATGAATCGGGCTGTGAAATCGGCCCAAATCGCACTTGCAGACACCCCCTCCGATCCGATGCCCGGTCCCGTGCGCATCGGATCGGGGTCGGACGGGCTGCACATAAGATTTGCTAAATCTTATGTGCAGCCCAGCCCTGGAGCCGTGCGGGGGATGACAGCGGCATGAGCCGGGAGGAACAGATAACTTGAAAAAAAAAAAAAAGCCCATACAGATGACTAGCAAGCCATTGATTGGCTGAGACCTCTCTCAGCCAATCGCTGATTGGCTGAGAGAGGTCTCAGCCAATCAATGGCTTGCTAGTCATCTGTATGGGCTTTTTTTTTTTCAAATTATCTGTTCCTCCCGGGCCGGCTCCCGCCGCTGCCCGGCAGCCAGCGTGCGTCATCCTCCCTGCCCGGCGCTCTGCTCCCGCTGTCACCCCACCACAACAGCCTCCTCCTGCCCGGCTCGCTATGCAGCCTCCCCCTGCTCCGCTCTCTATTAGCCGGCATCCCCCGCCCGCTGATGTCCCCCGCATGGCTCCCTCCTCCTGCAGCTCCCCGGGGACTGCATATGATAAATCCATGCGATTTATCATATGCAAACATTGGCACATCAAGTGCCTAATCATGTGTCCCCCTCCCGGGGAGCTGCAGGGTGAAATCAGGTCCGACTTGTCCCTAGGACAAGTCGGACTAATGTATGTGTAAGTGAACGGCTCAGTAAACTTTTTGTAGACACGAGGCAGGCCCCTAATATACCCAAAGGGTTGCTGCCATTGATTGTCGGGGAACATAGGCGAATCTAGAATTATGGTAATGGGTGGTCCCAGATCTAGACATAACAGAAGCTGACCTTTGCGCTGCGCAGTTGCACGACAAAAAGGGGGTGTGGCCTCGTGGGAAGGAGGCGTGACATCACAAAAAGGGGTGTGGTATTACACTTTAGACCAGGCATGTCCAGCCTTGGCCCTCCAGTTGTTGTGAAACTACACATCCCAGCATGCCTTGAAATAGTTTTAGCATTCCCTAATAGCAAAACTGTGGCAAAGCATGATGGGTAGTTTCACAACAGCTGGAGGGCCAAGGTTGGACCTGTCTGCTTTAGACCATACACAGTAATGCCCATTACACATTTTAGCAAACTTCGTAATACCCATTACACATAAAGCCACACACCATAATGCCCATTACACATTGTGCCACACATCATGATGCCCATTACATATTTGCCACATAAGTGCTGCTTACCTACGTGCTCATTGCTAGGGGGTTCTTGCTTGATGGCACCATAGTACCCATTACACATGATGCTGCACACAATAGTACCCATTACACAAGATGCCGCACACCATAGTACCCATTACACATGATGCCGCACACCATAGTACCCATTACACATGATGCCGTGCACCATAGTACCCATTACACATGATGCTGCATAATGTCCCTTATACATGATGCTGCACACATAATGCCCCTTACACATGATGCTGCACACCGTAATGCCCCTTACACATTAAGCCACACATTAGGCGTAATGCCCCCACATACCGCCACTTGTAGCGTCCCTTAAGCAATGCCCCCAAAAGTGCCACTTACTGTAAATTTTTATATGAGCCTTCGCTGCTGCTGCAGGGAGAGATGGAGAGCGGTGCAGATGCTTCTATGGGGAGAGAAGCAGAGCGCAGCACAGAGCACGCTCCCACTCTCCTCCTGGTGTCCCCTCTAGCCGAGTGGATATTTGAAATATTGTGCGCACTGTTGTTGTGCGTGACGTTGGGGGAGCACGCCGGGCGCCGGCACCACATGATTAAAGGGTGGGGGGGCGGGCTCAGGTGAAAGCGGGGAGAAGAATTGGAGCGAAATCCCATGTTATCCTATAGGGAAAACGTTCCAGCTTTGCCTGGCAGTATCTCCGGTTCCCAGGGGACTAGAGACACGGGGCTGGGCTCGTTGGAAAGCCCCATCCCTCAGCTACAGAATGGGCTAATGGGTGGTCCGGTGCACCCCCAGACCATCCCCTAGATTCGCCTATGTCGGGGAAGGAGGGTTAGCAGATCTCACACTGGCCAAATAAAAATTTTCCCATATCCAAGATGGCGGCACTGGCCTCCCAGGCAAAATGAGGCATGGTAAGATGACCTATGTAGGAATGACAGGTCCACTTTAAAAACCTACCTCCCAACATGACCCTCTCCAGGAGGGAAACATTGCTCTGTTTCTGGACTTCCCTCTTAATGTATGATTGCCATCACCTGTGTTGAAACATCTTTCTTATCAATTAACCTCTTTAAAACAGGTGATGACAATCATACATTAAGAGGGAAGTCCAGAAACAGAGCAATGTGTCCCTCCTGGAGAGGGTCATGTTGGGAGGTATGTAAAAATAACATCTTATCATGTAAATAATGAAAGAAGCTGATGTCTGGCATGTGCCTGCTTGGTGGGGTGTGTGATGGTACAAGGTGTGGGATGTTTGCCAGAGTAGGACGTGTGTGTCAGAGAGATAGTAAGTGTGCCAAAGGGAGTGCAGCAAGAGCAGGATGCATGGTGTTTGTAAGTCAGGGTTGCCGACCCTTCCGGAATTTCCGGGAGTCTCCCGAAAATCGGGTCCCCCTCCTGGCCCCCCGGAAGGGTGGGCAACCCTCCCGGATTCAGGGAGGGTTGCCGCAATCATCGGGACTCAGAGGAGGGGGCGGGGCTTTAACGGCACAATCGCGTCATTTTACCCCCGCCCCCTCCACAGAGATCCGTGAATTCGCTGGTTTAACATCATGGGGGCAGGGCTTAGTGATGTCACTCTTAAGCCCCACCCCCTGAGCGGCTGCTGAAACTCTCCTCTCCGGGAGAAGCCTGAATAATAAAGTCGACAACCCTGTTGTAAGTTGTCCAGGATGATATGCTTGGGAGAAGGTGATTGTGCCAAATATTGTGCTATATATAGTATGCCCAGCAATCACAACAGCACACCAGAAAGCACACACAAATATGAACAATTATTACAAACATACAGCAGATGTACCCGTAGAAAACCCACACAAGCGCAGGGGAAGGAGGGATTGCCTCCTTAAAAAAATGTCCAAGAACAGCCGGCAACCTGCATGGCCACTTTTACATCCAGCCCCAAATGTGAACCCTAACAGAACATTGCGAGAGGACACTTTACACTAATTGAGGGGTCCATATCAACATATGCCGACATAGACTTAAAAAAACTGTGAAAACCTCATGTTGACCTTTAGCCATACTTGCCAACTTTTGAAAACTAGTTTCAGGGAGATTATAGTTTGTAGAAGAGCTTTGCACAGTGCCCCATTGAAGGAGCGTGTCATGCTCCACCCACAGGGCATGTCTACTTCTATATATGGAGACATTATGAAAAGAGATTCTTGACCTGCCACCTAGAAGCGTGGGTGTGTACTGCTACGTCTAAGAGGAATATTTTATAATGACTTCTATCCAAATATAGATGAGCCCCAAAGCAGTTAATAAGATATGCTACACTTGGTAAAGTGCTGGGAAATGGTGCTGATGATTCAATAGAAATTAATCTGTCTCTCATCCCTTTTTTCCCCAAAAAATGTAACAGTGTAATGTGGGCTAGGTGCAATGAGGGAGATTGCTAAACTAATGAGGGAGAGAGGGAGATTGCTGCTCTTTCAGGGAGTCTCCTGCAGAATGCAGGGAGGGTGGTAACTATGGGCGGGATGTTGTAACATCCGCGCCCATTATCGCCGGCTACCACATTATTAATAACGGCATATGTTGTAACATATGCCGTTATTAACGCAAGGGACAGCTCTTGCGATAACAGCTGTCCCGGCACTGGACTTCCGGGTATGTGACCCGGGAGTCCATCTGCGCATGCGCAGAGTGACGCGCCGGCCGCAGGGCATGCTGGGAGGGATCCGTGACGGATCCTCAAACAGCGCTGAGGTAAGAAGCCCATAGGCTTTTGCAGGGAATCGCCAGCTTTTGCTGGCAATTCCCTCCGCTGCGCTGGCACTGCGGAGGCGCCATATAGCATATAGAAATGCGGTAAAAACCCTGAAAACTGGGTTTTTACCGCATTTCTGCTTTACAGAATCTCCCCCTATGCCTTTAGCTGTGTCGAACTTTTCCATATCTACCTTCTCCTTGTTTTGTTTGTCAGTATGGACGTATAGCATGTCGACCTTTTGATGTGTCAACCTTTTGCTTGTTGACCAATAGCGGTCCACCAATTGACTGTCAATCTAGACACTGTCGACACAATCCTCAACACCCACTCCATACAGTGAGCTGTGGGGTGTGATGTATTGTTGTTCTAGGAAGGTGATATTTGCTGCTTCAGTACTGGGTTGGTTAATGATGTGCTATGTTTAATGATACAGAAGAGATAAGAATGTACATAAATGCAGCAAGATTTCCTGATTAGTTTAATTTTAAAATAAATTATCCTTTTAATCCATCTGTCAACCTACCTTTGTCCTGCTGATCTGCTCCTCTTTGTTTGCTCTGTGTATCATCTGTTCACACAAACCTACCATCATATACCCTTGAATCTCTGGGTGAGATTTAATAGGATGAGAGATTCAGAAAGTGAGAGATTTGGGAAGAAATCTCCAGTTTTTTTTAAAAGCGTCCATCATCTACACTGCAAAATCAAACTGGTTAAATGATTTCCGCTTTAAAAAAAAAAAAAACCTGGAGATTTCTTCCCAAATCTCTCACTTTCTGAATCTCTCATCCTATTAAATCTCACCCGCAGTTTCTGTTCTGAGGTTTCTGAAGTGCCTGCTGAATATTACCAAACTAATTCTGGGCTTGGAATATGGAGAAAGAGAACGTGTGTCTTGTTTGTGGTGCACCAGAGAGAATTAATTAGAATCAGTAAAAATTAACCTTTAATTTATTTATTAAAAACTGCGAAATATATAAAACCAAAACACAAAAATTGAATATCAATTAATTATCTCAATAAGAGGGGGCCTTCATTTATATCTAAGTACATAACCACCAATCCTGTGCGGAGGACTACCCAACTCTGTTTTTTGCTAATTCTGGGCTTGTGCAGCTGAGCACTGCCTGCCGGAGCTGGGTTATTATCAAGGTATCGTTTACAGTCAACTCATACTCTTAAAGGGTTTGAATCATTGGGTAGACAGCAACTAGGTCGACAAGCATCAAGTCGGCACCACTAGGTCAACATGCATTAAGGTCAACATGACTGAAGGTGGACATGCAGGAAGGTCGACATGGGTGAGGTCGACAGGTAATTAGGTTGACACAAGTATTAGGTCGACATGGGAAAGGTCAACAGTCAAAAGGTTGACATGGGTTTTTACCTTTTTTTTGTCACAAATTTTCACATACTGTAGTTGACATGGTCACTGAAATGTAGCACTGCGGTGATTTGCTTGTGATAAAGTACCAGACACTTTGGGGCAGATGAGTATTAAGCCTTAACAAGAGATAAATGCAAGGGTGATAAAGAGAGATAAACGTCCAGCCAATCACCTGCTAACTGCCATGTTACAGCCTGTGTTTGAAAAAAGTCAGTAAGGAGCTGATTGGCTGGACCTTTATCTCTCCTTATCACCCTTGCATTTATCTCTTATTAAGGCTTAATACATCTGCCCCAATCACTTATCACTTCCTTATCACTGCTTCATACTTCTACCCCTCTATTAGTGTTGGATAACTCAGCTGGTTTAAGAATGTTCATAGGAGAACTGTCTATGGTTAATCCGTGGACTACAGGCCAATCAGAATTCACCATCGAATGAGTTTCCCCGTTTGCAGCGCTGAGTGAGCCAGGACTTACTCAGCGCTGCAAAGGCTGTGGGAAGATTAAGGCCGCTGATGACGTCAACAGCCCTCACTATCAACGGCTGGGGATTGTCTACATTTTTTGGGGAACGCCCATAAAATGCCGGTAGCATGTCCCCAAATGTCCACAGGGTGATTGAGCAGTGAGCAAAGGCTGGCTTTTGGGGGGACGGCTCAGCGTACCATGTGCGGTCATTCAATAATTGACGAATTTGTAGCCCAGGGTGTGGGCCTAACTCGGTCCTATTATGTGTTGTCATCATAATACCCCAAAGCCTCACTCTACTGAATAACAAATTCCGCTTGCCATGGCGCTACGGCATGGCGCTGCAGATTGTATTTTGTATATTGTATCCTTCCTCTTTAAATACAGCACTGGACAATGCAGCCACAACGTCCATGTAACAGTATCTGCTTCACTCTTCCTGTTACCTCTCCTCATGTTCATTGGGAGCACAAGCAGTCATGATTTCATTGTCTCTTTCTGCAGACAGATAATTACAATGCAATTATTTAAAGAGCCTTTTTTAGTAAATAGATTTGAGAATGTTGAAAGCCAATTCCATTAACTACATGCAACTTCCGTTTGTTCTCTCTTGTGTAAAACCTTTTACACATGTTTACGTCGTCTGTCTACCCTTAATGTTTGGGATCAGCGATCAGTCATTGCACCTGCATGCATCATGCTCAGTCATACGTGGGCCTTTCCTATATGGGCAGCTTTGGGAAATTACCATTTTTGATAATGATGTGCTGCTGCCCTTCCTATTTAAAATACATATAATAGACTTGTTCCAAAGTTCCCTGTTACTATAGTGAATGCAAAGATGAACAGACCATTTGACAAAATTCAGTTCTCCCTCAAAAGTAGTGCCTGATTATCAGGGATGTGCAGTCAGGGGAGGCAGTGCCTCACCTGTAATAATTGACTAAAAAAATACAAAGATATTTATTACACATATACTGTGTAATAAATATCTTATTTGTATTTTTTTTCAATAAGTTATGAGGTGAGACACTGTGTGGGGAGGCTGCAATCATCCCGCTGATAATTGAAAACTGTCAGCATCGGGGGGCAGGGCTAAGCCATGGGGAGAAAAAGGGACCGCAAAGCGCATTGAAAATCAATGGGGAAGCGGCATCTATACATCTGCCTCAGTGACAGGGAAGTCACTGAGGCAGATGTGATAGGACAGCGGATCACGCTGTCACACACTGACAGCCTGTATCCGCTGTCACTGAGTCTGCAGTGCGGCTGGCGAAACCCTGCATCGCTCACCCTTGCCCTCCCTCCCCGTTTATCCCTGCTTAATGTGTTACTGGCGGTGGTGGCCGCTGCTCCTGTCTGTGTGACAGAGATGCTGGGGAACCCTGCAGCGCCGCCATTTCCCTCCCTCCCCCGCTTGTCATTGTTTGTGTGCTGGCAGCCGGTGCTGTTTCTGTCAAGCTATATGACAGACAGCGGCGGCGCCGGAGAACCCTGCAGCAGCCATCCTTGCCCTCCCTCCCAGCTGGGGAACCTTGCAGCAGCCGTCCTTGCCCTCCCTCCCCACTGGAGAACCCTGCAGCGGCCGTCCTTGCCTTTCCTCCCCGCTGGGGAACCCTGCAGTGCCCTTCCTTCCCCTCTTTCCTGCTTAAGGGACTCTTACCGAGCTCTGGCTCCTCCCATTACTGAAAAGTACTAGCAGCCAGGGTTTTGGGGCTCAGCGCACCTGCGGCCCCTGTCATGACTGTTGCAGGCAAGTGAGGTAGCTGACCCGGCATTACAGCATCTCAGCCGCCGCACGGCTGGCTATGACTACCTAACCTTGGCCAGCTCCGCCTCCTGCCTCTACACTTCCCTTTGTGAGGAGCGCTGACAACAGGAAACAGCACATCTGGAGGAACAGGCCCAGCCACATTCAAGCCTAAAAATGGTAAATCATAATGTGATATGGGCATTACGGTAGGAGGCATAATGTGATATGGGCATTACAGTGTGTGGCATAATGTGATATGGGCATTACAGTGTGCGGCATAATGTGTAAGGGGCATTACAGTGTTTTTGGTACAATTATGTGGCCACGTCCCTTCCCCATGAAGCCACACCCTTAAAATGTTGGTGCACACCTTGCCTGTTTTCACTGTAGGGGGCACCAATTCTTACCGGTGCAGGGCACCAAAATGTCTAGTTATGGCACTGGTGGGACTCGTTCCCATTTCGCAAAAGCGCCTGCCTCACCTTTCACTAACCTCACCGCACATCACTGCTGATTATTCAATAGGCTGATTAGGCTGCAGTCTAAGGTGCCAAGACTGGGAGGGGGAGGGGGGGGGGGGTGCACCTTGCAGGTGACAACTGAGGAATGATATTAAGGCCTAATTTATTATATGCTTCTTGGCTATCATCTGTACTGATGTACTGTGGGGAATGAAGTTCTTAAGGTAACTGCAAGATGGCTGTTCCAATGTAACTTATAGTGTGTGAGATTTAGAAAGCAAGAGGTTTACCTTTTTTTTTTTAAAGCGGCAATCAATTACATGTCAAAATCAACCTGGTATCTCAGTGTTTAAAATGATTACCGCTTTAAAACAATGGGAAAACTCCCTCAAAATCTCTCACTTTCTGATTCTCGCACCCTAGTACATTTGGCCCACATGCATTAGATCCTACATGCTAATTGCTTACTTACATGCACATGGGCAGTATGACTACTGAGTCCCTGAGCACGTGTTTAGCAGCATTACAAGGGGAGCTACATGTGTATTAGCCAAGGGCACCTGGAGCCTTTAACCAGACCCTGCTCAAAAAGTATCATTATGTAAAGAAAAAGAGGTTAATATGAAATTTATGTGTAACATAATTGTAGATTTTCCTTCTACATTAGGTTATATGCAGTGATTTCACAGTGGCCTGCTGGAAAATGTTGGAAACACTGTGAGACACTGTGGAAATATGGTTTTCTTATCTATGACTATCTTATCTACTTAACTCTCAGGCGATTGTCTTCACCATACTGTATTTAAACCTTCCATCCAAAGTTACAATGCAGAGATCTGTTATAAGACTTTTATACCAAAACTGCCGGGTCGCACCCGGGTTTTTGGACCCAGATGCGACCCAGCAGTTGTTCCCTTTTACACTGGCGTCCCCCGGGATTATGCTGGATGGGCGATGCCGGTTAAGTCGGGCCCTGATGACATCCCCTGGCACTGGTCTAGGCTCTGCCTAATGAGGGGGGGGGGGGGGGGTCATTAGGGAAAAGGGGTTCTTATGTAATATCTGGACTCCCATTTTTCTTATGAGACCGCGTCCCCTCGCGGGGCTCGCTGTTCTCACCACGCTTCAGGCACGGTGGCTCGCTGCGCTCGCCACACTATATAAAATCAAATCCATGCGTAGTTGGATAGTAGGGGTATGAAAAAATGGGGTGCATTTAACATGGGAGTCCAGATAATACATAAGTACCAGGAAAGGATTTCCACCACTTCTCCAGGACCATTTAACCCCTGCTGACAGCACAGTGGGACTTTGAGCACTAGGAGACCCTAGTGCTGTTCCAGAGTTCTATCAGGGAAAATTTTCCCAGCGATTTCCAGTAGGGTAAGTATTCAATAGATTGGTGCAGTGTGGGCCATCCTGGACCTTGAGACCCATGAGTACCGCACACGTTGCACCCCTTATAGATATGCCAGTGCTCTATAGGGTTTTATGCAGAGGGCCAGATGTTCTGAGCTTGAAAAGTGATAAAATAGAGAGTGATAAAGTGCAGGTAGGTGCTGATTGGTTGGGGGCTTTCACTCTCCATTTTATCACTTTTCAAGGATTAGTACATGTTGCCCTGAGAGAGAAAAGTGTGACTTCAGAAGTGTTCTCACAATCCTAGCTTCCCCACCTCATGCAATCCACTGCAACCCGCAACACAAGCTGATCACTCACCTCCCCAGGATCCGGTGTTCGCTGCTCCTTCTTGGCGCTATTCATATTGGGCCTTACTCTAGTTCACTCTTTCTGACAAAATCCTTCTTAGATGGACAAAACCATGTGCACTGCAGGGGGCAGATGTAACATGTGCAGAGAGAATTAGACTTGGGTGGGGTTTTACTTCAAAGTGAGATCTATATTGCAGTGTAAAAATAAAGCAGGCAGTATTTTCCCTGCACAGAAACAAAATAACTCAGCCAAATCTAATTTTCTCTGCACATTTTACATCTGCCCCATCTGCAGTGTACATGGTTTTGTCCATCTAAGAAGGATTTTGTCAGAACTCAATTAAACTCAATTAACCACAAACTAGAATAAGGCCCTTTGTGTTTAATTGAGTTTGATGTAATTGATATTTGGGATAATGGGATGTAATTGGTATTAATGCAACTCAATAATTTATTTGCCCAAAAAGCACCTAAAGACTGTAGAAGACAGCTTGTCTAACTGAAAGCAGCATAAACTCACCAGGCTTTGGAAGGAATCCTTAGCTTGCACACTGGAGTTAGGCTGAGGGGTTTGGCTTGCTTGATTGACAGGTGGCTGATTTGCATGTAGATCATTGATAGGCTGGTTTGAAGTCAGAGGCGTGGATTGATGGATAGATGATCCTGCTTCCAGAAAATTCTGCCTCTTTCTTCTGGAATCGTTGCCCTCCCTATCGCCCCAATTATTAGTTGGAATTAATTTTAGGAGTTTTCTTTAGCAGTTTTTTCATTTAGTTGTTGCCGGCTTATTGTGGCGGAAAGAACAGTAGTTTAAATTCTAGCGGTATTTACATTTAGCTGGTGGTTGGTGTCGAGATCCAGGTGGGCCCACATCTGGACCTTAAAGGGGCATACACACGTAGAGATCTGTGCTAAGCTGTTTTGCTAAGCAATTTTGCTGGTGTCAAGATCTCCCATGGGGAGCACATACACATGCAGAGATTTGTGCTAAGTGATTTTGCTAAGCGATTTTGCTAAGCGATTTTGCTTAAGCAAAAAAAGGCCGGGTAATGGTTCAGAATGAGAGATTGTGATCAGTATCTCTTATTCTGTACACACAGAGAGATTTGCAGTCATTTGCTAAGCAATCTGACTAGATTGTGACTGCATGCACTGACTTAGTTAGCAAGAGATATTTAATCTCTCGAAGCATACACACAGAGAGATCTGTGCTTACTTTCTAAGCAATCTAGTCAGATTGCTTAGAAAATAGCACAAATTTGCTCCGTGTGTACACCCCTTAACAATCATTTACTTCGGATAGGCGAAATTTTTGCGGACATTTTGTATGTTAGGGCAGGTGGCCCAATTTTTTCTGGCTCGGGCAGAGTGGTGAGCTCTGTCTTAGTGATATATGCGAGGTCAGGGGCAGAGGCAGAAGGTCAACTCCTGGCCTTAAGGGCAGATGGCCCTTTGGGAAGTCCGCATATACATTTTTTCTGTTGCCAAGGACGCTGGCAGTTGGCCGGTCCTAGGCAAAAGGGCAGGAGGCCCTTGGATCCGGAGTTTATTATTTTCATTACTTTTTTATTTTACTAGCTGATGTGATTTATTGCATGCCGTTCTTTGCCTGCCACCTTAGTTAGAGCAGGGACGTAAATTTCAGTAAGCTTCAAATAGGCCGCCCCTGCTCAAAATAAATAAGCCGTCCCCTTTAAGCCCAATTCGGTTGTATGCGTCATTATTTCATAGATAAGTGGTGTGGATGAATGCCTATGACTGTGTGGAGTTTACTAATTTTCTACTTTCGTTATTATATTTTTTCAAGAATTAGTACAATGTATATTTGTAACAAATACAGTTATAGCTATAAAAGGTTATATTTTATCAGTACATTTTTCCCTATAAGCCTGCACCACAAAAAGTCTTACCGGTACTTATGTATTATCTGGGCGCCCAATTTTTTCATTGTAAAGACCCGATTTTTAATTGTACAGTCACCCATGGGTGATTTCATACCCCCACTATCCAACTACGCATGGAGTTGATTTTATATAGTGTGGCGAGCGGACGCGGATGACTTTACACGCTTTGGGCTCGGTGGCTCGCTGCGCTCACCACACTATATAAAATCAACTCCATGCGTAGTTGGATAGTGGGGGTATGAAATCACCCATGGGTGACTATACAATTAAAAATCGGGTCTTTACAATTAAAAATCGCATTGCATGAATTGTATGCCACTATATTGCATGCGATGCGATGCGATGCAAAAATCCGGCGCCCAGATATTACATAAGTACTGTCTTACCTTAGTGCACCTTAGTACCAGTTAGTGCACCAACAACACATTTGGGCCCTTAGTCTGGTCCATTTGCAGCAGGGCTGCATTTGCATTGGGACCGATGTTTTTGTACTGTGCATGCGCATTTCTGCTGGGCATTCTCATGCTAGTGAGCCATGACATGGGTGCGGGGGTGAGCAGCTGACATCACCAGATGTCAGCTGCCTGCCCACTCCCCTCCTGAGCATCCACGTATATATGACTTCACATTGAATAGGCGGATCCCACAAGGCTATGAATGGATGTTACTGTGTAACATCTATTCACAAGCCCCTGCGAGCGAGACGCCCATAGGAATGGGCAGGGATAAGTCGTGGCCTAAAAAAAGCCCATAAAAAAAAAAAAAAAAAAAAAAAAAAACAGCAAAAACTGCACTTCTAGAAATGCTTCATTGACAGGGGTTTCTGAGATTGGACAGAAGATCCAGCTGCTGTCCAATCTCAGCAGCCCCTGTCAATTAAGCTTCTAGAAGTGCGGCTTTTACCTGGCTCTACCCCCTCCCCTGTCACATGTACCCCGGCTACTGAAACACAGTTCCCGGCTCCCTGCCAAGGCTCTCCCTTGGTGCGGTGAGTAAAACGTTTTCCAGATGGGCAGCAGTGCAGGGGGGGGGGCACTTTGGGTGGCGGTGACGGGAGGGATATATGGGTGTCGGTGATGGTGGGTTGATGTGACAGTGCCTCTCTGTACACAGCCACCACCGCACGTCACTGATATAGGTTTGACAGTAATCTTTAGGCAGCTGAATGTTTCACATTAAGTAGTTTGCTTGATTAGGCCTCTCACTGAGCAGAAGCGTAATCCTACATTACCGTTACCCTGACGATCTGGACAAGATAATAATGAGTAATTATATTTACCTGGCCAGAAAGTGCCTGGTGCTGCGCTTATTTACTTCAATTACACCCTGTTTCCATGTGAAAGCTGTGATCAGGTTTAAAGGGTACAAATACATATCACTCCCACTTTGGAAATGCCTGGGAAAGACAATCTGGGTGGGAGGCCGAATGCACTAAAAGAACATAGCAAAAACCTCATGCTATCCCATCTGGATGTTGGATTTTGCACGGAGTAGATCCCTACAATGATGGGTGGTCTCTCAGTGCAGGGGTGTGGTATGGGACTCCGACAGTCGGGATCCCGACAGTCATTATCCCGACGTCGGGATCCCGACTGGCTAGAGTCAGACAGCATGGCGAGTGCAAAAAAGCCCCTTGCAGGCTCGCTGCGCTCGCCACGCTGCGGGCACGGTGGCTCGCTACGCGAGCCGTCTATTCTATTCTCCCTCTATGGGGGTCGTGGACCCCCACGAGGGAAAATAGCGGGTGGCCGTCGGGCACCCGGCTGTCAGCGTTTTGACAGTCGGGATCCCGACGTCGGGTAAATGATTATCGGGATCCCGACCGTCGGGAACCCGTCCGGCACCCGCGCAGAGCAGGCTCTAGTTATAGGCAATCTAGGCAAGTGGGGGCAGGTATTGCAAGCTTAGTACTGGCTTAGCAGCCTGGTATGTGTGGCATGAGTGGAGTGACCAACCCCCCCCCTCCTCCAGTTATGGCATAAAGGGTTGACAGTGTCTGGGTCTTAATTTTTATGTCGATACTGTTTTTTAGTTTTTTTCAGTGTAGTCTGTGGATATGGCATCTTTAATTTTTAAAAAAATTTTTTAGTAGACCTGGCTTTTTTCTGTATTTTAAGTGGAATGTCTTGTTTTTCAATGTATTATGTGGATCTGGCTTTTTCCTGTTGCAACGACCCCCCTTCACCGCTGAACATACTCAACTGCCCATTGATCGGCTCTTGGAGGGATTCCGGTCCTTGGGGCTTCCTGCTTCTGTGAGTTCCCCAGTGCTGTAAAGTGATTCTACTGCACTGGGGGTCACAGGAGTAGTCCCGATGACTGTCAAACCCTGGGTAGGTGAGTATCATTTTTTTTACACTGTGATCAGCTTGCGTGTCATCACTCTGGTCAAGGTCCCTACAGTTCTTTCCCTGCCTAGGGGCAGATAAAGCTTTGCCTGGGTAGGAGATTCGCAATGAGCCCTGTGTATTCGCCAGCTTGCGTTAGTTAATAACACGCCACTCACTGCAGGTTTTGCTTAAAAAAAAAAATGAAATAATTATGGGAAATGCAATCTGGTTATTAAAACATATGTGAATGAAAGGGTTTGTTTGGTAAGTTTTTCATGAAAACTGATGTAAAAGCCCTTTAATGCATTAAGGTGATACTAAGATAATGTAAAAAAGGGTGTGAAAAATATTTTGAATAAAATTGGCCCTTAAATGTTTGTTACATTAGTCCTATATCAACACCAGTGAACTCTGCGTACAGCTATCAGTGCACATTTTGCCTATAAGCCATGTTGTTTTTATTTTTATTTATTTTTATTTGTAATTTATTTTTTGTCCCGAATGTTGACATAGTGGACATGGACACGGACAAAGTGTACCGCTGCGCTCGCCATGCTTTGGGCAGGGTGCACTCGGCACACTATTCTATCCTCCCTCCACGCCCTAGTGCATGGGTCTTCAAACTGTGGCCCTCCAGATGTTGTGATACTACAAATCCCAGCATGCCTTGCCACAGTTTTGCTATAAGGGAGTGTTAAAACTGTGGCAAGGCATGCTGGGATTTGTAGTTTCACAACATCTGGAGGGCCACAGTTTGAAGACCCATGCCCTAGTGGATAGTAGAGCATGAAATGTGAAAACGGCATTCGACCTTTTGACTGTCGACCTTGCCATTCTCAACCTAATGCTTGTGTCGACCTTACAACCCTGTCAATCTTAGCCATGTCGACCTATTCCGGGTGATGACCTAAGGCCTGACGACCTTTAGTGGTTAGCCCAATGCATGTCAACCTAATGACGTATCCCGTCTATAAAACATCGCCTTCATGGGCTTGCTTGTGTTCAGTTGCCTTCACTGCCGCTTATATCCATAAGCTAAGTAGAATCTTCACATCCCAAGGCACAATGTTGTCTTGCTGTTCCTTCCCTGCAGGGATTGTCCACTTACAGGGATATTGGGACAATTCTCTGCTAATTGAATAATCTTCGAGGAAAGTGGTAAAATGTCCAAAGCGGATTCAGGTCAATGAGACATTTTCTGAAGTAATATGATTATAGTTCACTTCAAACATCTGGTACCAAGGAGACCCATTCATAGCAATGCTGTGACGCAAGTGCTATTAACTGTTTGCAGGTATACAGTGTCACAGATTGTGAGGCTTAACTCCTTTCAGAGCTTTGTTTTATTCTGTAAGAAATGCATTAATCCTCTCTACTACAACTCAGCTGGAAATTGTTCAGGACCTGGTCCAACCCTCCTTCCCATTGCACAAAATATAAATCCAAATAGCAACTACAGTATTATAGTCCCTACGTGCTGTACAAAACATGGATTTGTCAGTATCCTCACACAAGCACTGATTCATTTCATGATACAAGCGGTACTCGAGGTAATGTCACAGAGAGTGGGTCATGTGATGTAGGTGCCACTAAAGGTGGGGATGCCAGTTTATTCACAACTAATATTTTTATTCATCTAGCATTACTGCAACTTCTGGGCAACCAGAAACCCCCCCCCCTGCGTTTGTCTTTGACGCTGTATATTATTGGAGCTGCTCTTTATTGGATATTTCCCTCCATTCATGAACAATATTGTTTACGTTTGAAATAGCGAAATTGAAATTTTTATTGTTGTGTATTATGATGTTTTATATAAATTAGTTAATAAATATATTTTGTCATTTTGTTTATGCGCCCCCTTGGTGATATGTATTACCAGTTAAAATATTTCCTCATCAAATTGTGGCAATATGGTGGGGTGCTGTATTTTTATAGTAGTCGATGTTTATAATAGTGTAAGCCCCCAGACTTTATCTTTTGTTGTGTGAACACCCCTCCGCTGCCCCAGCCCATGTTCACAGTCATCAATATGGCAGAATGTGACAGGGAAAAAACAGACGGTAACAGGTAGAGAGTGACAGGGGCAGCAGTGGGCCCCATAGTCCTCTGGGGCCCCGGTGCACTGCACCTGCTGTACCAATGGTAGCTCCACCTCTGATATACAGATAAATACAGGGCTGGTGCAAGGCACCGGAGCGCCCCAGGCGAGTCGGGGTGGGGGCGCCCCGGTGCCGGGGGGGGGGGGGGGTACCTGTCCTGCGACGCTGTGTATTTAAATCTGGCGGCGGGGGTCCCTGCAGTCCATTAGAAATCACGAGCGCTATCCGCCGGGCTATGCGGAAGCGCTTCTAGTGTGAAAACACTGGCAGCACGCTGATTGGCTGAGATCAGCGTGCGCCGTGCTGCCAGAGTTTTCACACTAGAAGCGCTTCCGCATAGCCCGGCGGATAGCGCTCGTGATTTCTAATGGACTGCAGGGACCCCCGCTGCCTCCGCCGCCAGATTTAAATACACAGCGCCGTAGGACAGGTACCCGGGCGGCACAAAATGCCACCCTCCAGTGGTCGGCGCCCTAGGCAAATGCCTAGATTTGCCTAGTGGTGGCACCGGCCCTGGATAAATAACATAACAATAATCCAACCTGTTGCCAGAGTGTTGCGGTGTTTGGGTGCTGTTAATCCACACAACAGAATATAATCAGAACGTTGGTTTATTAAGTATCCACGAGATAAAAGCAGTAGAAGATATAAGAGGTTCTGCATCAACACATACGTAGCAAGGTAGAGACAGTGACTATGCTGCACCTAAGTGGTGGAAAGGGCGACAGTGGGTGGCTTTTCTGCTTGCCCAGCTGACAGCTGCACCTGCTAAAAGGAACAGGTATCCCATATAAGATTTTCATATGTAATTTATTCACTGCTATTTTTCCCCCCGGGCATTGCGATCACAACGCATCGCATTGCATGCGCTCTCATTGCATGTGATCTCATTGCATGCGATCGCATTGCACCGCAAATGCGATTGTATAGGGTGAGATGCCATTTACTTTACAGTTGTATGAGATGCAATGAGATTGAGGCACCCCCCCAGTATCCACGGCACCCCGAAGCGTGGCGAGCACGGATTACGTTACATGTATTCCGTGTCCCCCGCGGGGCTCGCTGCCCTCGCCACACTATATAAAATCAACTCCACACCGACATGGATAGTGGGGGTATGCAAAGGTCAGGAGGACACGTTCCACCGCCGCTTGCCACGCTTCGGGGTGGCGTGGATACTGGGGAGGGTGCCTCAATCTCATTGCAACTGTATAGTAAAGTAAATGGCATTACACAGTATACAATCGCATGCGATTTTGCAGTGCAATGCGATCGCACCGCCCGGGGAAAAAAATAGCAGTGAATAAATTACATAGGAAAAATCGCATCGCATGCGATCGCATCGCATGGAAAAACACGTATGAAATGTAATGCGATTTCACTACAGTACCGTACGTAGTGAAACTGGGCGCCCTGCTAGGAAACAAGTACCCTCATTATTTATTCACTACAATCCAGTGTTGCCTCCCAGGATTGATCGCAAACTGGCTTGCCCTGCTCAATGCATGTGTGATGTCAGGGCGAGTCCCAATACTTGCATACATCAAACTACCAACTGATAAGGAACTTCTTTCATCTCCTCTATCTCCCTTTGGTAAGTGGTGACATGGTTTTAACCATTTTTAAGGCACCCACACACTAGAACAATTTTTTGCCCGATTGTCCGATTTCCGACCGATCGTCCGATATAATTTTTTATTGATAATCGGCAATAATCGGCCGATTATTGCAGATTATCAAGAAAAAAATTGTCCGATATATCGGACGATTGGCCAAAAAATTGTTCTAGTGTGTGGGGGCCTTAACACTTTTGTCAATAGGAGTGCTTACTGGTTTTGCATCAGACATTCCATATTTGGTGAGTATTGCTTCAATGTTTGTTTGCTGATCAATTGTAACAGTCCCCTCTTTCAGGTTTTGTACAATCCTCATGCCTAACAAATGAGTTGCGGGGCTTAGAACTTTTAATTAGAATCTGAGTTTCAGCTGGTGTTTTACACTATCAATGTGCTTTTCTGGGCCTAATAGAAGTAGATTGTCCACGTACACAACTATGATGAACAACTTTTCGTCTAGTTTTGTGGTATGAGATGAAAAAACGAATCTCTAGCAACACAGCATCCAACTTCACATACCAACAACAACTACTTTGTTTCAAGCAGTATACAGATTTTTCAAGAAGCAAACTTTACCTGTTTGGAATGTCCTTTCATCATAATGTTCCATATAAATCTCCTCAACTAACTCTCCATTCAAGAATGCAGAATCAAAGTATATTTGGTAATTATACCAAGGTGATATACTTCGCAACAGGTGAGTAAATTTCTCCATAATCAATGCCAGATCTTTGCGTGTATCCCTTGGCAACAAGGTGGACTTTGTAACGAGCAACTGTCCAGTCTGAATTTAATTTCTTGCAAAAGACCTACTTGTTCTTGATTGTTTTATGGTTACTTGGCCTATCAACTACTCCATATATTGTTATCCTCCAGAGCTGACAACTCTGTATCAATAGCTGGCTTCCATTCTGTCCAGTCTCTGCTTGATTTTGCTTCTTGGATATTTTGAGGATCGAGTAGGCTGCTGTATGTTTGCATATTCCTCAATGTACTTCTTGGGTGGAATACCTTTGTTACTCCTTATGGAACTCCTGTTTCTATTTGGGTGTCCGCATGAACAGGAGCGTAATCTTATATTTATAGGCCCCATAGCAAAGGTTTGTAAGGGCACCTATTTATCAACTGATGATGACAAAATGTATGTAACACATATTACTTAGACAGTAAAGATGGGCCCCCTTCAGCTCTGGGCCCCATAGCAGCTGCACCCCTTGCACCTATGGTAGTTATGCCCTTGCACATGAACATTCTCATACATGCTTTCTGCTGCCTGTATATCCAATAATGGATGTTGCTGCTTGTTTTAGTGTCCCAGTTAATGGTACTGTTTCAGGGAACACCACATCTCCGGTTTTTCAAAAATGTCCCAAAGCCTGTATATTTTGATTTCTTCACAGTATCTGAGCATAATGCATTCAACTGGTTTGGATCTAACTTTCTTATTTTCTCTATAGGTATATGTGCAAAAGCTTTACAGTCAAAGACACAAAGATAACTGACACTTGGCTTTTCATTGGACCATGTCTCTAGTGGCATTTTACCTTTCACTGCTACTGTAGGTGCACGATTTTAGAGGTATACAGCAGTAGATACTGCATCTGCCCAAAATCTATTTTCCAGGCCTGTGTCCTTAACATACTTCGTGTTCTTTCAACACTTGTGCAGTTCGCCGCCTACTAACTCCATTCTGCTCTGGTGTGTAGGCAATTGTTAACTGATGCGTTATGCCATATTTATTCAGGAATGCGGCAAAACCTTTATTTTCATAGTCTCTGCCGTTGTCAGATCTCAGACCTATCTGTGTCTCTAATAAGCTCTGGTTCTCTACAATTTTGCTGACAACTTCACTTTTAGCTTTAAAGAAATATACATGTGTCATTCTTGTGTTATCATGAATTTGAGTCATGAAATATCTGTAGCCACTGATTGATTCAACCTCCATTGGACCACATACATCAGTGTGCACTAAAGCTAGAGGTGTCTCTGCTCTACTAACTGACTTTGGAAATGGATTGCAAACCTGTTTTCCCTTTATGCAACTCTCACACACAGGTCTCTCATTGTTACTCAGTGATTCCTGTCGCCATTTCATCTAGTAGTTTCTGGACGTTGTCATATTCCAGATAATCTAGTCGTCTGTGCCATATATCCATAGACTTTTTTGAAAAAGTCATCATTACAGAACACTCCTCTGTGTCCAGGACATACAGTTGGTTGCACCGGGTTGCTGAAGCAATTACAGTCTCCTTCTCATTCTGCACCATACCCTTCTCCTTCGCAAATTGGACTCGGTAACCATTCTTTTCTAGAACGCTGATAGCAATAAGATTACTTCCTAAATCTGGAACAAACAAGACATCTTGGATATTCATAATGAATGTTTAACCTTCATTTCTCAGACGCACTGTGATGGTCCCAACTTGTGCAGCAGTAAGGACTTTATTTCCAAACCCTTTAACTAATATTGGTTCACATGCTGTCAAAGATTTAAACCATTCTCTATTACAACTTAAATGTCTAGTGGCACCCGAGTCCATGTACCAGCAATTCTTCTTGTGACTGCTACATTTAGTGCTGATTCGTTTGGTTTGTCACACTGTTTCTACGCACCATGGAATTTCTCAATTTGCAATCTAAAGCCTTATGGCCATTGTTGTGACATACAAAAGCATTTGAATTTGAGCTTTCTGGACTTTGTACCTTTTGTCAGTAAGGCAGAACCCTCAGCATTTGTCTCGGCAGGAATATGTTCTTGGAACTGTAGTAGCTTGGCCCTTACAATGTCTGTTGTGAGCTTGGTATCATTAGATTCCAATGCAACCACCAGGAAATCAAATTTTGGCGTCAGATTTTGTAACATCACCATTGTGACCTCC
Source organism: Crinia signifera (assembly GCF_055691185.1). NCBI lineage: Eukaryota > Metazoa > Chordata > Amphibia > Anura > Myobatrachidae > Crinia > Crinia signifera. The sequence goes on from NC_139222.1 coordinate 207,857,711, forward strand.
TTGTCTTCTATCTGTGCCCCCACAGATGCCAACTGCTGAGATATTGACAACAGTTTATCAATGTAATCGTTCATGTCTTTGCAGGTACTTAACTTGTCCCATATAGCATGCATCTCAGGCTTATCCGTCTCATCAGACCTCTGTCTTCATACACCGTCTGCAGGGCTGTCCACATCTCCTTTGCGGATTCTTTTATAATGGAGTATACATGGTGTTCCACATCTAAACCTATAGTTCCGATGGCTCTATTCACCTCATCAGTGTTTGGACTTGCTCCTAGATAAATTGTGACTTTCAACAACTTTTTGCGTTTACGCTGCATCTCCATGGTAAATTTCCATGAAGTGTAAATTTCTGAGCCTTTCAGCTTTGCAAAGTTCATAGTGTTGCGTTGTTTGGGTGATGTTAATCCACATAACAAGATGTAATCAAAAAGTTGATTTATCTATAAGATAACAGAAGTAGAACATAAATAAGAGAATCTGTAGCAGTACGAGGATCAGAACATGCACAGCAAGGCAGAGACAGTGACTATGCAGCAGCTTGTACTAAGCGTAATGCGCCGGGTATATGACAGTGACTCACGCTTGTAGTGGTGACAGACTGCATAGCCGTGCAGTCTGATACTGTCTGGTATAAGCCGCAGTGAGATCGCGCCAGCCTCTGCTCAGCAGCATCACACTTCTCTCTCAGAAAGTGGAGGAAGAAACTCAGGGGCAGATTTATTTAACTTGGTGAAGTGATAAAGTGTCTGGTTTTTATCACCGGCCAATCAGCCTCTATCTGTGAAGTTACAGGCTTGGTTTGAAAAATGATAGGTTGGAGCTGATTGGCCGGTGAAAATAAACCTGACACTTTATCACTTCACCGAGCTTAATAAATTTACCCCTGAGTCATCAGGTTCCTTTCTGCACAGACCTAACACTAGGGGACTAACTAGAGCATGCTCAGTGCTGCCTAGTGGACCCAGGGGACCAGATGAAGAGAGCTCTAGTCTCCAAACACAACCTACTTAATAGATTACAGATATCTGCTTTGACTGGATGTAGTCTGATGTGTGCAAAGAGTATTTGTCATCTAGTACTGAGATTTTCTCATTAGGTCAGCAATTTAATGTTTAATCTAGATGACTTTCCTGGTAGCATTTAAATGCTGAGTTAAAGCAATTTCTTGGTATAGAATTAAGCACCACTTCTCAAACTCTGTGTCATGATACCTGATACCCCTTTTCCACTAAACATCCCCCCAACCTAAGTAGTTGAACATGATTTCAGGCCGTGCCACAGCAGCTGCAAATCCCATTCACATTGCAGGGGGGCCATGATAGTGGCAAGTCTTCCTATGATGGTACTTGGAGATGACAAATAATATCCCTTTTCCAATGATGATTAAACTCAGGTTATTGTCATGATAACTGGGAGCGGCTCAGTGGAAACGGGTTACCGATCCAGTGACTCAGCAATCCATCCCGTCTAGCTTTTAGGCTTTCCCGAGAAGTGCCGGGCTGTGTTTGTGTGCTGTGATTTCACCATCCCTGCAATACGCCAGTTCCTGCCACTGGCCTGAAAGGGGTCTCAGTTAGGTTGCATTTAGGTTGGTGCCCTGTTCAAAATTCTGGGTGAGACCCAGAATTTTGATGTAAAAGCAGTATAGGTTTGGTGGAAATGGGGTATGAGTATTTCTACAGTTTGCCCCTGGAGTGGATTGGGATGGAATACCAGCCCAGGAAATTTGATGTTTGCAGCCATCCTTGTGCCTTTTCTTGCAGTTGTTTCTGCTAATTCCACTACAATATCCTTCCCTGGTGTCATGGGTGGATTGGTGGAATAAAGTGGCCATTGAAAATTTTCTAAAATGTGGCCCCCTTACATGCCCACAAAGCAACCTGCTACCTTCTGCCCCCTAATACACCCACACCAGCACTTCACCCTCTACCTGCTTCCAGTTGGCTCGACTCCCTGCTCTTCTGAATACTGCATGGTCTTGACAAAAGATAGTACCATTTGGCCTCTGGCTTCCTAGAGAATCAGGGTGGAGCTAGGAGAAGGCTTCAAAGAGAAACAGAGAGACTCCTGCAGAGACTTGGAGGTAGAGTTACAGCATTAAACCTTCTAGACAGAGGTGGTGGTCCCCATAGTAGCCAATCAGATTCTGTCTAATATTCTAGAAGTCTGCTATAACACCACCACTTGTATGTTCCAGAAGCTTAAGTGAACCCACCCCTTGATTACAGAAATAACACCAGACTGCTATCTTTCTTGTCAATCACTAGTACCACTAGTGCTTTCTGAAATACCTAGCTCTGTGCGTTATTGAAGCCACTTTGCTGATAAACGGAGTGGAGTTTATTCTATCACAGAGATAAAGAGCTTTTAAGGAGCATGGAGAACTATGTTTCACAAAGCCAATATAAATATATAAATGGCATTAAATAGCATGTTACAAACAAAGGAAGCAAAAAGAAAATGAAATTTACAATAGAATGCCTTACATAAGCAATCGCTACGTGGACATATCTACATTTCATCTCAGTAATAAAATAAACATATACAATATAGTCGCCACTACTTTCAAAGTCCACTTTGGCGCCATTTGTTATTTATATTGGCTCTGTGGAATACTTCTGTATGTTTAATAAAGTTTCCTTTGAGTGAAATATTGCCGATGTTTATCGTTGTGATGGAATTAACTACTACACTCCCAATAGTTACACCTTCAACTGCCCCGGCCCATATGGTCTTTCTATGGACACCAAAGGGCCTATTCAGCCAAAAGAGAGTTCACTGTTTGGTTTCTTTACAGAGGCAAAAAAGGTAGCTACACCGACGAGATGTATAAACGAGTGTGGATCATAAGGTTGACACTGGCACAAGTTTGACAGTGAAAAAAGTTGACATGTCATGGGTTGACATAAACAAAATATCAACACATGCACAATAGGTTGAAATGAAAATGGTCGACAGATGAAAAGGTTGACCTGAAATTTTCTCCTTTTTGTATCCATATTGACATGGGCCCCCAGTTAGTATAGCACGTACCCTCACGTGACTCGCTTTGCTTGGGCTATCACACACTTTATTGCCCCCAATTGTCCATGGGGACCATAAAGCATGAAAAAGTCCAACGAAAGAAATATATTTTGAAAAACTCATGTCAACCATTTCATCTGCCGACCATTGCCATGTTGACTTATTGCTTGTCTCGACTTTTTATCAAAGTGCATTTCGACTTTTTGTCTATGTTGACCTTGTGTAAATCGACCATTCATGGTGGTCCTATTCATGGTAATCAAATCAGCGCTCAGTGAGTCTCCTCTCTGCTCCCTCCCTCCATGCAGTAGCATGATTCAAGGTTCCTACTGGCCTCCGGCTACAGAGGTGTGTGTGTGACAGTTGGGTGCTTATAGAAGGGGAGCCACGACGTGGAGGTCATTTTCCAGAAAAGCGGGTGAAAGGCTTTTTTTGGGGTATCTATCTATAAACATATATCTACATACAGAGGCAGAACTGTGGGAGGCAATGGAGACATCTGCCGCCGGGCTCCTGCTCCCAAGGGGGCACCTCTCCTCCCCCTGGAAGTTTAATTCAGTTATTTAAAAGCCAACAATATTGCTTCTGTGGCTGGAGTCTGAAATATATATATGTGTTCTCTATCTATCTATATTTTTGAACAGACATATATATTTTATACTAGGTGATTCATCACGCCCTCCGGGAGCTCTTCACACCGTCATGAGGGGCTTCGCCCCATTAGAAGTAGAAATATATGTGAGTGTGAGATATTTGTGTAATTTGCTGAATGATGTGCTTGAAGTGCATTTGAGCGAGAGCAGAAATGTTGTTAAATCAAAGTGCATATAATTGCAAAGGGGGTGTAGTCTGTGATAGTGTTATGAAGATTGGTATTTTACAGAAATGTAACCTAATCTATTTGTACGAAATATTTATTTGAATATAAATATTTTTTAAAAAGAATTTGAAAACAGCTACAACATTGTGATGCATTTATTGTAAACATTTAAAAAAAATTTGACTGTGGGTTCATAAAAATAAAGTTAGTAAAGTCACATATTGTATTACTACGACATGTTACATTTGAAATACTTCTTGAAAACCACATTTTTAGTAAATTGTCTTTTGTAAGAAAGTAGTTGTCCTTGTTCTTCATTTGGGGTAATGTGGACTTTGACTTGATTTGGTTGTCTCGATCTTGATAAACCCACGTAAAGTTGACCATGTGAGTAGACTGAAGTTTGCAGATGAATTCCAACGTGAATGAATGTTTGTCCTTGGGATTTGTTAATAGTGATTGCATAGGCTGGAATGATTTGAAATTGTCTACGTTTTGGGTGGGTGCTGGGTGCCACGCAGCAGGTACTGCCCTGAAACGTAAGGGAGATGTGTTTGGAGATTTGTTGGTGGTGTAGTGGTATGGGCTGGTGGGTAGTACTTACAGTTGGGTGGGGTAGAGTTGTGTTCTGCGGCAGGCGTCCGGTCAAGTTGAGGTCGGCGGAGAAGATAGGGGAAAATGGTAGAGGGTGCGCACAAATAGATGGGGTGCAGCTTAAGAGTGGGTGCAAAAAAAGTGACATCCAGTACACTTTTGCAACTATACAATGTGAAAAAAATATGCACACAAACAATAAAGCGCTCCCAAATGACACCATGGGCCAAATGTAATAGGGTGAGAGTTTCAGAAAGTGAGAGATTTTGGGAGAGTTTGCCCATGTTTTTTAAAGCAGCAATCAATTACACTGCAAAACCAGGCTGATTTTGCCATGTAATGGATTGCTGCTTTAAAAAACATGGGAAAACTCTCCCAAAATCTCCCACTTTCTGAAACTCTCAACCTATTACATTTGGCCCCATGTGTAAATTGAATAAATTAATACTGTCCCTTCAAGGAGGTTTTTCTTTTTGATCTCCAATTCAAGATCTGAAATAAGAACTTGGTTCTATGCAGCCCATATCGCATGCATATTGCCAAGGATAAAAAACACTAATTAAGTGCAGATGATATTACACTTGAGTGGAGTTACACGACATACTAATACACTCACACTATCCAGTAGAATAATTGAGCATTCAAGGTCTCCCACTGGCAAAACAGCAAATCTCCCTTCCAGAAGCTTTGATAACATGGAGTGGATAAAAAGGAAACAGTGATAGTGCAGATTGATAAAACACTGAACCTTTTAATACATATTACACTCACATGAAGAAGACATAAAACATAGCATGTGTGTCCCCGGGGCAAACTGGAATCACGTCCCACCAAACAGCTCCCTGGAATAGTTGTAGAATTTCACTGACCCTCAGGAAAGGTCAGACTCAGGAAACCAATGGAGGCACACATCCAGTAGGTCCAAAAAAACGGGGTCCACACAGTCCTGGTTACGCTAAACGCATTTCGAATTTCACCTTTTTCAATAGCGTGCTGAAAGACTCTCCCCACGTTGTATTTATCAGCCCGGTGATTGCGCTCACTTGCGGCACCTGCCGCTTCCTGCACATGCGCATTACAATATCCAAAATGGCGGTGCGTTTCAAAGACCCGGAAGTTCCGGGTTCTATGCGTTCCACCGTCCGTTTCCTTATTTACATGGATTTTAAAAACCGGGCATTTCATCTAGATAGAAAAACACATCAGATAAAAACTACATACAAATAAAGTGGACATATTTAGAAAAGGAGAGAGGAAAGAATTAGGTGAGAAAGTGCTTTAATTCGAATTCACCATTGAGCCCCCCTGGAACGAGGGTTCCCAAACGGTGGATCCATCGCATTTCATTTTGTGCAAGTCTTTTCTCGATATCTCTGACTTTCCATCTCGCTGTAATTTGTTGAATGCCCCAAAAATTTATAATATTGATTTCTTTAAAATCATGATGGGATTTAAAATGGGCAGAGACTGTATGTATGGGCAATCCTTTTCTAATATTATAGATATGTTCTGCCATACGTACTTTCAACTGTCTCGATGTCCTTCCTACATAAAACAAACCACATGAACACTCCAAAACATAAATAATATTCTTGGAGTGGCATGTTATAAAATTATTTATTTTAAAACTTTCTTTTTTAACATTAAAATGGGTGAATTTTCTCTCTTTACTTTTTACTGTCTTGCACATTAGGCAAGAGCCACACCGGTGGAATCCATTGGTGCGCTCACTGTGTCTTAACTCTACCTCCGTATTACTTCTTATCAGATGATCTTTTAATGACGGAGCCTTGCGATAAATAAAAGATGGTTGAGGTGGTAGGATTTCAGTTAAAATTGGATCTTGTTTTAAGAGTTTCCAATTATTCCTAAAAACTTGTTCTGGTACTTGTGTATTTTGGCGGCGCCCAGTACGCTATTTGAGTACAGGGCTATTCTGCGTAAGTAAATCGCATCACATCAAATGCCGTATACAATGCTGTGCGATGTATACAATACACATCGCGTCGCATTGTACATCATTGTATACGGTATTCGATGCGATGCGATGAGAGCAAAAATTGTACAAGCACCCATCACATTTGTGCTTTTGAGCACCCTAATTGGTGCTTACAATGTGAAATGCACCCCCACGCCACCCCCCCACTATAAACGTGAACCCGAAGCGTGGCGAGCGCAGCGAGCCCGCGAGGGGCGGCGGTACGCGTCCTACGACCTTTTCATACCCCTACTATCCACGTCGGCGTGGAGTTGAGAATAGATTAGTGTGGCGAGCGCAGCGAGCCACCGAGCCCGAAGCGTGGCGAGCGCAGCGAGCCCCGCGAGGGGACGCGGATACCTTCACAGGTATCCGCGTCCCCTGGTGGGCCTCACAGGTGTCCGAGTCCCCTCGCCATGCGGACACCTGTGAAGCCCGCCAGGGGACGCGGATACCTGTGAAGGTATCCGCTCGCGGCGCTCGCCACGCTTCGGGCTCGGTGGCTCGCTGCGCTCGCCAGACTAATCTATTCTCAACTCCACGCTGACGTGGATAGTAGGGGTATGAAAAGGTCGTAGGACGCGTACCGCCGCCCCTCGCGGCCTCGCTGCGCTCGCCACGCTTCGGGTTCACGTTTATAGTGGGGGTGCTTTTAACATTGTAAGCACCCATTAGGGTGCTGAACATTGTATAAGCACCCATTAGGGTGCTTATACAATGTTTAATCGCATCGCATCGTATGGCATTGTATGCCATGTACAATGGCATACAATTCGAAAATTGTATGCCATTGCACACTATGCAACGAAATCGCATCGCATATCATCGCATGCGTTATGGTATGCGATGCGATGGGCGCCGCCAAAATACACAAGTACCCATTTGTTTTGAAAAGTGTGAGTATGGCCCAAAGTGTGCCTGAAAGTGTGGTTTTTTTTGCGTGCAGCGCCCAAAGCGTGCCGAGCGCTGTACGCAAACAGTGGCTACGCAAACAGATGTGCAAACTAATGAATTGTACAAGCACACATTGCAATTACTGTGATGGGTGCTTGTACAATGACACCCTATCATTTCAGTTTTGCGTGCAACGCCCAAAGTGTGGCGAGTGCTGCACCCAAACAGATGTGCAAACAGCTGAAAACTTGTGGAAGCATCCATCACATATGCTGTGATTACAACTTGTGGAAGCACCCATCACATATGCTGTGATGGGTGCTTCTACAATGACACCGCAGCATCTGGTCGTGATGGGTGCTTGTACATTGGAGGATCTGTTCTGCCACCCCTCTCTTACCCATAGTACCTGAGGGAATAAATAATACAATTAGAGACATCAATTCTTACAACCAACAATTAATAACACTACAATTCTAAAATAAGTACACACGACTCTTTTTTTTAAATATAACTTAATTTTTTTATTTAAGCTTTTTTTTGTTTTTTTTTTTGTAAAAGGGGATGTTTTCAACTTTAGGGGGGGACCTGGGATCAATCATTGAAATGTACAAGGAGAACAGCTGCCTTTGTGGAAGGGAATACCGTAACCAGTGGCATCTCAATCAGGCATACCAGGATTGGCTGATATAGTAGGGCGTCACCGTGCTGCAAACTTCACCTGGTTTCGTAAGAAGTTGCAAATCTGCCAAACAGTGGTGGTCAAAGGAGCACAACAAGTCCGGGCATCAGAATGTTCAGAAGTCCCAGACTGTGACCATAACAAACCGAAATTGTGATACCAACGAGCATCAAACTTTATCGTCGAACAATTCAGGGAGAAGAACAAGGGCATTGCTGTCAGTACTTAAACTATAATGAAAACAAATTCAGTGACAATTTACCAGGAACTATTGTTATCTGGTGCCGGGGACTGTGTACACATCAAAGATGTGTACATGACACCAGGTAACGACGAGGGATCATGAGAGGTGGTGGCTGCAGGGGGTCCTGCAGGGGGTACCGGCGCATAAAAAGTAGGGTGAGGCGGCGGGTTAACCGGCGCAGAGTGCATATGGGGGTGTTGTGGGTAGTTGGGCAGTGGGGGTAATTGTGTGGGGGCTGATGGTGCTTCCAGTATGGTACTCGCAGCAGTCAAGTTTCCTTGTGATGCGCGTAACAAACCAAGATGCACCACACGCTTGAAGAAGCAGAACTGGTCGGGAGCCATGTTCCGCATCTCCCCGCCAATGTGGGTTCCAAATTGAGAGAAATAATCAGGAGGATTCCTGAGTGCCTCCGCCGCGTACAGACAGCAATACTTCCTACTAAAATCAGCCATTTTCTGGTATGCCTGATTACGTTTCTCCGGGTTACGGTATTCCCTGTGACTTTTCTTCCACAAGCAGCGGTTCTCCTTGTACATGTCAATAAATTGACCCCAGAAGCGATTGTCCATCGCCCGTGACATGGCTAAAAAATAGAAAGAAAACAACATCATTGAAGGCTATGTATTACGTCAAATACCATGAACTGCAATGGTTAATATTACAAATACAAGTGTAAAAAGAATTTAATAAAAATGACCAAATCTCTGGAAAGGGGAAAATTCGAAAAAAATGGGGATTTTCAACCTGATAACAGCGTCTACAAAAGAAAAGTGAAAAACAAAAAAATACATATTAATATGTTAGTACAATTTTGAAAATCTACCGCAGATTAAATTGAACCACATGCTACTCCACCAGTCAAATAAAATTATGTACTTGTAGGTACTATCCTATTAAAAACATGCACAGCAATCCGCAATAACACCATGACAACACAGTATGCTACAGCAGTAAAATAATAAGATCATAAAACAGCAACCTTCGCTTTTAAACTGCAATGAAAATCTTACAACTCGCCTAATTTAAAAGTAAAATACAGATGGCGCGGGTCTTATTATTGCCGCCTATGGCGATGTTTCCGACACACGCCATGGCGCATACATGTAGCGAATCGCCGTGGCGCTTCACGACGAGTGCAATATCACAGACCAACCACCAGATGTCACTTTTAAAAACCTCATTTGCGCATGCGTAAGATTTGTGCTTCAGCGCGTGCATGATGCGCAGGAATTACATGAACTTTATTATACGATGAGCACCTCTCTAATGCCGCTGGCACGAGCGTGATCCAGTCTCTTCAGCCGAGAGTGCATCATGCTGATGCGGACAGAGAGTGTCGTACATGTACGTCATGGCCGGGAGGTACTTCCCGACACATGACGTACATGTACGTCATGGCTTCTAACTGTCACTGCGTCTATAGACGCAGTGACAGTTAGGAGATGTAGCCGCACAGACGCTAATGCGTAACATCAAACACCGTACTGTAGTTCTAAAGGTTGTACGACACGGACGCTATGCGTCTCAGTATACAGTACAGTATTGTTCTAAAGGCGGTCACAATATTGGAAACTTGGTCACAATATGGTTTTGCAGCATTACATTCACAGTATTGTGCGGTAAGTTACTGATGGGTAGATTTACAGTATGAAGCGGTGATAAGGGAGGAGAAGTGGAAAATGCCGTCCAATCAGCTCCTGACTGTTAAGCTACAGGCTGGGTGTAGAATCAGTCATGGTAGTATAGTAGTCATTACACTGTACAGTTCTTGGCTGTAGTGTAGTGGTTATCTGCATGGTGTTTCACGCCGGAGACCCGTGTTCGATTACGGCGTTAAACCTTTAATATTATAGTATCAAATTTTACAGTTTTAACTAAGATATAATTATTGACAATATACTGTGTGATTAAAATATAATTATTTATATTTACAGTATAGTATTACATTTTACAGTATATTGTATAAGTAATGTATTACAGTATATAAAAACTACTGATAAACTACTGATAAACTACTGTACCCACTACTCAGCGGCGGGCGCACAGAATGGGACGCTGTTCCGCACAGGACGCACGGCGCATAGGACGCACGGCGCATAGGACGCACGGCGCATAGGACGCACGGCGCACACGCTATTGCAGTATACTGTAGGCGCCATTATCAGTATCGCTAGTACTGTACCTGGACCTGTTCAGTATGTCGGACACTGGCAGAGTCAGGAGGGCAAGGCCCTTTGGCAGAGGGGAGCTCCTCACCCTGGTGGCTTGGCGGGACAGGCTCCTGGTCTCTAATCGGGAGATTGTGGAGGCCTACCAGGGGGCCCGTCAAGCCATCAGGGTGAGGTTCCATAGAGACAGGCCAGTTAGGAGCCTCCAGAGGAGATGGTCCGACCTGGTCCGTCGGGACCCTCAACTGCTGGACTCCCTCAGGCAAAGTAAGTACTGTACATACCTGTACAATGTTGAGTGCTATTGTATACAGTATTTTTTTACTTGTTGCCATGGGGGATTTTACAGTATACTGTACCTGTATTTTTTTTTAATGTGCTGATTGCTGTACAACTGTTCAGGTAGATTTTACAGAACTTGCTATTAGAATTAGAATTTAGAATTAGGGGGTGTGTCATTCTCCACCTGAAGGGTGTGTCTACAGTACTTCCATACAGTACACTACTGTACTGTACATGGAGATACTGTATTGTGTGTGGGGGGGGCGCTGACCTGGACAGAGAGGTTTTTTGGACCGGGTCTGAGAGCGCCAGAGTCAGCTGTTCAGCAGTGGTATTGATACAGATTTGGGGGGAGCAGTATTAGACAGGTCCTTCTGAGCATTGTTCCGCTCTCCAACTCCAGGGCCTGGACCCCACTTCTTACATTCCCATTCCTGCAGCCACCAGACCTGGTTTCCAGCCCATGGTTGGGGTGATGTCAACATGTTAACCCCCGGAATCCCTGGCAGATCATGTACTGTACAGTAAATTCTTTGCAATGAGCATGTTAATCCCTTCCAGAGTGTGCAACACCTGGAAGACCAGGTTCATCCCATGGCAACAAGCATGTTAACCCCCTAATATGCAATGAGCATTATAGTGTGTGTAGTAATGGGTAATGGACATTATGGAATGTGGTAAAATACTGTACATACTGTACTGTAATACAGTAGGTACAGTATTTTGGTGTACAGTATGGCATAATGTGTAGGACTAATGAGAGAGAGATGGAGATTGCTGCTACAGTACTGTGCAGTATTTCAGGGAGTCTCCTGCTGAAGAGGGAAGGCAACTACTGTATGCTGTACAGTACATGCTTGTTGCCATGGGTGATTTCCTACAGCATTGGTTTTCATGACATACTGTACAGTACTGTACAGTAAATTGTGGGCCCTTACAAACTTTTGATATGGGGCCTACAAATACTGTATCTGCAGTAATTACAGTATGCCTTACGCACTGTATTTCTTATTTTTCCAGGTATCAGCAGGATGACGCTGCGGGAGAGACAGCACCGCCACTGTAAGTACAGTACAGTATACTGTATACAGTACAGAGCGGAACATTGCATATTGACTTTCAAACATGTGGGATACTGTACAGGACCACAGCATTTCATCCCTCCTGGAATGGGTCATTTTGGCAGGTACTGTACTGTACTGTACTGTTATGTACTGCACAGTACAGTATGTACTGTAGTGTTGATACAGTACCTTAACACATTGTACTTTATAGTACAGTATGTTCGTGTTAGAGAATATACAGTACTGTACAGCACAGTAGTTTTTTTGTGTGCTTTTCCGCAGTCCCAGTGGATGTCGCAGCTCCAGAAGGCCTCCCTGCCGCCACCCAGGAGGAGAGGGCCACCTCTGCCCCCACCCAGCTGGAGGAGGAGTCTCTGAGCGCGGTTGGTAAGTATTGTACAGTATAACACCAGGGCTCTCACCATCTGTACCGGAAAAGTATTTTTGAACAGGCTCCAGCATGTACTGAGGCCCTTGTTCTTCTTCACTCTCTGACAAAATCCTTCTTGGATGGACAAACCCATGTGCACTGCAGGTGAGGCAGGTGTTACTGGACTTGCGCAGAGAGAATTACAGTATGTACTGTACAGTAGATTTGGGTGTGTCATTTTGCACTGCCTCGCCTGCTGTGCACATGGGTTTGTCCATCTACTGTGGGGAGGATTTTGTCAGAGAGTGAAGCAGAGTAAGGGCATCAGTTCCTGCTGGAGCCTGTTCAAAAATACCCCTGCTTGCACGATACAGCCTCTTTATTTTGTCCTTTTTTTTTTTGACATTTGCAGCTCCAGAAAGCCTCCCTGCCGCCACCCAGGAGGAGAGGGCCACCTCTGCCCCCACCCAGCTGGAGGAGGAGTCTCTGAGCGCGGTTGGTAAGTATTGTACAGTATAACACCAGGGCTCTCACCATCTGTACCGGAAAAGTATTTTTGAACAGGCTCCAGCATGTACTGAGGCCCTTGTTCTTCTTCACTCTCTGACAAAATCCTTCTTGGATGGACAAACCCATGTGCACTGCAGGTGAGGCAGGTGTTACTGGACTTGCGCAGAGAGAATTACAGTATGTACTGTACAGTAGATTTGGGTGTGTCATTTTGCACTGCCTCGCCTGCTGTGCACATGGGTTTGTCCATCTACTGTGGGGAGGATTTTGTCAGAGAGTGAAGCAGAGTAAGGGCATCAGCTCCTGCTGGAGCCTGTTCAAAAATACCCCTGCTTGCACGATACAGCCTCTTTATTTTGTCCTTTTTTTTTTTTGACATTTGCAGCTCCAGAAAGCCTCCCTGCCGCCACCCAGGAGGAGAGGGCCACCTCTGCCCCCACCCAGCTGGAGGAGGAGTCTCTGAGCGCGGTTGGTAAGTATTGTACAGTATAACACCAGGGCTCTCACCATCTGTACCGGAAAAGTATTTTTGAACAGGCTCCAGCATGTACTGAGGCCCTTGTTCTTCTTCACTCTCTGACAAAATCCTTCTTGGATGGACAAACCCATGTGCACTGCAGGTGAGGCAGGTGTTACTGGACTTGCGCAGAGAGAATTACAGTATGTACTGTACAGTAGATTTGGGTGTGTCATTTTGCACTGCCTCGCCTGCTGTGCACATGGGTTTGTCCATCTACTGTGGGGAGGATTTTGTCAGAGAGTGAAGCAGAGTAAGGGCATCAGTTCCTGCTGGAGCCTGTTCAAAAATACCCCTGCTTGCACGATACAGCCTCTTTATTTTGTCCTTTTTTTTTTGACATTTGCAGCTCCAGAAAGCCTCCCTGCCGCCACCCAGGAGGAGAGGGCCACCTCTGCCCCCACCCAGCTGGAGGAGGAGTCTCTGAGCGCGGTTGGTAAGTATTGTACAGTATAACACCAGGGCTCTCACCATCTGTACCGGAAAAGTATTTTTGAACAGGCTCCAGCATGTACTGAGGCCCTTGTTCTTCTTCACTCTCTGACAAAATCCTTCTTGGATGGACAAACCCATGTGCACTGCAGGTGAGGCAGGTGTTACTGGACTTGCGCAGAGAGAATTACAGTATGTACTGTACAGTAGATTTGGGTGTGTCATTTTGCACTGCCTCGCCTGCTGTGCACATGGGTTTGTCCATCTACTGTGGGGAGGATTTTGTCAGAGAGTATACTGTACACACTGTATTCCAATAGAAAAAACCCTGAGGATGGCCCGCCAGCTCTGGAAGCACGTCTGGCACGGCCCGCCCCTTCGTGGATTCTTTGCTCTGCAGGAGATGTTGAAGTGTAATGACCTGTATTAGCCGACCCCCTCCACCCCTGGGGGGAGGGGAGGAGGCGCTTGACTTCATTACTCCTTGCAAGAGACAATACAGTATTGCAGCGTGTGAAACAGGGCTTTCTTAAACCAGTCACCCCCGGCAAACCTCGCACTGGACGCTTCAACTCATACTGTAACTCTTGGTCCTCGCGGAGGTTCAGTCGCATTAGCGGCTAAATCTCCCGAGTGTACTATCTAGATTCGGCCGCAGATGCGCCTGAACCTCCGTGAAGTCTGGTCTGTCAGGACTCGGCTTGTGAATCCTTCAGTACACATTTAGTGGTCTACGCTAGCTTTATTGATTACTGTGCATTTATAAATAAATAAATAAATAAATAAATAAATAAATGAATGAATGAATGAATGAATAAATAAATAAACATCAAAATTATCTTACAACCCCCTCCCCTCCGTAATCGAACTCGGGCCTCCTGCTTGGATTGCCGCGCAGCTAACCACTAGACTACTGTACGGTCATGTAACCCGTGGCAGGATGTGATGGCAAAACCAGTACCCCTGCAGCCTCTGAGACGCCCCCCTGGCGAGAACCCCGAGGACGGCACGGCCCGCCCCTTCGTGGATTCTTTGCTCTGCAGGAGATGTTGAAGTGTAATGACCTGTATTAGCCGACCCCCTCCACCCCTGGGGGGAGGGGAGGAGGCGCTTGACTTCATTACTCCTTGCAAGAGACAATACAGTATTGCAGCGTGTGAAATAGGGCTTTCTTAAACCAGTCACCCCCGGCAAACCTCGCACTGGACGCTTCAACTCATACTGTAACTCTTGGTCCTCGCGGAGGTTCAGTCGCATTAGCGGCTAAATCTCCCGAGTGTACTATCTAGATTCGGCCGCAGATGCGCCTGAACCTCCGTGAAGTCTGGTCTGTCAGGACTCGGCTTGTGAATCCTTCAGTACACATTTAGTGGTCTACGCTAGCTTTATTGATTACTGTGCATTTATAAATAAATAAATAAATAAATAAATAAATGAATGAATGAATGAATAAATAAATAAATATCAAAATTATCTTACAACCCCCTCCCCTCCGTAATCGAACTCGGGCCTCCTGCTTGGGTTGCCGCGCAGCTAACCACTAGACTACTGTACGGTCATGTAACCCGTGGCAGGATGTGATGGCAAAACCAGTACCCCTGCAGCCTCTGAGACGCCCCCCTGGCGAGAACCCCGAGGACGGCACGGCCCGCCCCTTCGTGGATTCTTTGCTCTGCAGGAGATGTTGAAGTGTAATGACCTGTATTAGCCGACCCCCTCCACCCCTGGGGGGAGGGGAGGAGGCGCTTGACTTCATTACTCCTTGCAAGAGACAATACAGTATTGCAGCGTGTGAAATAGGGCTTTCTTAAACCAGTCACCCCCGGCAAACCTCGCACTGGACGCTTCAACTCATACTGTAACTCTTGGTCCTCGCGGAGGTTCAGTCGCATTAGCGGCTAAATCTCCCGAGTGTACTATCTAGATTCGGCCGCAGATGCGCCTGAACCTCCGTGAAGTCTAGTCTGTCAGGACTCGGCTTGTGAATCCTTCAGTACACATTTAGTGGTCTACGCTAGCTTTATTGATTACTGTGCATTTATAAATAAATAAATAAATAAATAAATAAATAAATGAATGAATGAATAAATAAATAAACATCAAAATTATCTTACAACCCCCTCCCCTCCGTAATCGAACTCGGGCCTCCTGCTTGGATTGCCGCGCAGCTAACCACTAGACTACTGTACGGTCATGTAACCCGTGGCAGGATGTGATGGCAAAACCAGTACCCCTGCAGCCTCTGAGACGCCCCCCTGGCGAGAACCCCGAGGACGGCACGGCCCGCCCCTTCGTGGATTCTTTGCTCTGCAGGAGATGTTGAAGTGTAATGACCTGTATTAGCCGACCCCCTCCACCCCTGGGGGGAGGGGAGGAGGCGCTTGACTTCATTACTCCTTGCAAGAGACAATACAGTATTGCAGCGTGTGAAATAGGGCTTTCTTAAACCAGTCACCCCCGGCAAACCTCGCACTGGACGCTTCAACTCATACTGTAACTCTTGGTCCTCGCGGAGGTTCAGTCGCATTAGCGGCTAAATCTCCCGAGTGTACTATCTAGATTCGGCCGCAGATGCGCCTGAACCTCCGTGAAGTCTGGTCTGTCAGGACTCGGCTTGTGAATCCTTCAGTACACATTTAGTGGTCTACGCTAGCTTTATTGATTACTGTGCATTTATACATAAATAAATAAATAAATAAATGAATGAATAAATAAATAAATAAACATCAAAATTATCTTACAACCCCCTCCCCTCCGTAATCGAACTCGGGCCTCCTGCTTGGATTGCCGCGCAGCTAACCACTAGACTACTGTACAGTCATGTAACCCGCGGCAGGATGTGATGGCAAAACCAGTACCCCTGCAGCCTCTGAGACGCCCCCCTGGCGAGAACCCCGAGGACGGCCCGCCAGCGTCTGATACCTGTAGTTCTTTCATGGATTGTCTGAGTTTGTCCTTTCATAGATTAGTGCTGTCATGTACTGTAGTACTGTACTTTATTTTAGCGCAAGTCGATACCGTCCAACTCTGGAAAGGCAGGAGGCACTTTGACTTCAGCGCCTCCTCCATTTGCTCACTTGTACTGTATTGTACGTTCACTAGTGTCTCATTTTAATTTACTTTACTGTACTGTACTGTACTTTATCATTTCCCACGAGCACCTCATCGTGCATGAGCGTCTAATCGCGCACGAGCTTCTCATACAGTATAGTAATACGGCGAATGGAGGAATCACTCCGACTGTATCTTGATGGAGCATTAGCCACCCAGTGGTGGCAGATTGTATTACATGGCGAGCAACCATGTCGCTTGGCGGACGCCAGCGCCATAAAAATATCGATGCGCCAGAACCTCCGCCATGGCGTCCAGGCGGCAATAATAAGGCCGGCGTTATCTGTACCACATTACTGACCGTAGCATAAAACTGCAGTCTGCTACAACAGTCCAATAATGGTGTGCCCAGACGGTGAGATATGGCTTCCGATGTTGGCGATATAGTCAACATCGGAAGCCTTGTCACATGCACTTCACATTTTATTTTTAGGCCTTGCGACCCAAATGTTCCACCAATGTGCACAAATTGTTAACTGCCACCGTGTGTACACACCTTATAAATAACATAACACAGCAAACACAATATAAAGTAGACATTAAAGTCGGTACTTGTGCATTTTGGCGGCGCCCATCGCATCGCATACCATAAGGCATGCGATGCGATATCGCGCGATACTGTACAATATCATACAATTTTACAATTGTATGACATTGTATATGGCATACAATACCATGCGATGAGATTAAACATTGTATAAGCACCCTAATGGGTGCTTACAATGTGAAATGCACCCCCACGCCACCCCCCCACTATAAACGTGAGCCCGAAGCGTGGCGAGCGCAGCGAGCCCGCGAGGGGCGGCGTTACGCGTCCTCCGACCTTTTCATACCCCCACTATCCACGTTGGCGTGGAGTTGAGAATAGAATAGTGTGGCGAGCGCAGCGAGCCTCCGAGCCCGAAGCGTGGCGAGCGCAGCGAGCCCCGCGAGGGGACGCTGATACCTTCACAGGTATCGGAGTCCCCTCGCAGGCTTCACAGGTATCCGCTGCGCTCGCCACGCTTCGGGCTCGGTGGCTCGCTGCGCTCACCAAACTTTCTATTCTCAACTCCACGCCGACGTGGATAGTGGGGGTATGAAAAGGTCGGAGGACGCGTAACGCCGCCCCTCGCCAAGCTTTGGATTCACGTTTATAGTGTGGGGGTGCATTTCACATTGTACCTTAATAACAACACATCACAGCACATCAATAGCACCCCTACACATTCTGACCATTATACACACTCTGCACATATCTCCCTGGACATGAACAGCCCTGCACTTCCTCACCATTAAACACACCCTGCACACAATCATCATTAAACACACAGTGCACACAATCATTATTAAGCACACACTGCACACAATCATCATTAAGCACTCACTGCACATGAAACACATGGTTACAAAACCCCCACCCTGCACTTGATCCCCCCACCCCACCTGCACATCAACCCCCCCTTCCCCCACCCCACCTGCACATGATCCCCCCATCCACCCCCCTGCACATGATCCCCCCATCCACCCCCCTGCACATGATCCCCCCTTCCACCCCCCTGCACATGATCCCCTCTCACCCCCCCCCGCCCCCCCTCGGCCCCCCCCCTCGGCCCCCCCTCGGCCCCCACCCCCTCCCCTTCATATTATGGACTGGGCTCCACTTACTATTTTTAGCAGCTGCAGGGAGCCCAGTGACCAGCGTGCGTTCTGTCCAGAAAATGGCTGCTGTTGATTTCATTTGGCGCCTTTGCACGCTGGGGGCCGGACGTCGCGTCGCGTATGCCATACGTTTGCGACGCGACGAGATGATCGCATGCTATGTTTGTAATGTATTAAATGGGTGTTCCCATGTAATACATTACATACAATCATCTCGTCGCGTCTCATGGCATTGTATGCCACAAGATGCGATGGTGTACGATGTTACATCGCACCCGAGGTTTGCCATGGCCTATACCCCTAAATGGCACCAGAAATGACATTTAGGGTGTGTCCCCCCACACTCTCTACGCCCACCCCCACTATCCACGCCATCCTGAAGCGTGGCGAGCCCCGCGAGGGGCGGCGGAACGCGTCCTCTGACTTTTTTCATACCCCCACTATCCACGTCGGCATGGAGTTGAGAATAGAATAGTGTGGCGAGCGCAGCGAGCCACCGAGCCTGAAGCGTGGCGAGCGCAGCGAGCCCCGCGAGGGGACGCGGATACCTTCACAGGTCTCTGCGTCCCCTCGCGGGCTTCACAGGTATCCGCGTCCGCTCGCCACGCTTCGGGCTCGGTGGCTTGCTGCGCTCGCCACACTATTCTATTCTCAACTCCACGCCGACATGGATAGTGGGGGTATGAAAAAAGTCGGAGGACGCGTTCCGCCACCCCTCGCGGGGCTCGCTGCGCTCGCCACGCTTTGGGATGGCGTGGATAGTGGGGGTGGGCGTAGAGAGTGGGGGGGACACCCTAAATGTCATTTCTGGTGCCATTTAGGGGTATAGGCCATGGCAAACCTTGGGTGCGATGTAACATCGTACACCATCGCATCTTGTGGCATACAATGCCATGAGACGCAACGAGATGATTGTATGTAATGTATTACATGGGAACACCCATTTAATACATTACAAACATAGCATACGATCATCTCGTCGCATCCCATGGCAAATGTATGCCATACGTTTGCGACGCGACGAGATGATCGCATGCTATGTTTGTAATGTATTAAATGGGTGTTCCCATGTAATACATTACATACAATCATCTCGTCGCGTCTCATGGCATTGTATGCCACAAGATGCGATGGTGTACGATGTTACATCGCACCCGAGGTTTGCCATGGCCTATACCCCTAAATGGCACCAGAAATGACATTTAGGGTGTCCCCCCTATACCACCCCCTACCCAGCACTATCCACACAACCCCCCCCTCCACTATCCACGGCCACCCGCAGTATCCACGCCATCCCGAAGCGTGGCGAAAGGCGGCGGAACGCGTCCGCCGACTTTTTACAAACCCCCACTATCCACATCAACTCCACATTCACACCGTAAATATCATTCTTCTGACACAGTAACCACAAAAAATTTGAACGGTAAACAGTATAAATTTAGTAAAATTGGAACATAATGAATAAAGAACATTTGAATGACAAGAAATAACTGATTTGAAAACATTCATGAATGAATAAGTAGAAAGTCTATATTTAAATTAAAGTCAGTGCCTGCAGAATGCGCTCAAACGGCTTGTCTCTCGCCAAACACTTCCTCCACATGAACTCTTCTAAATATGACTGCAGATGTTGGCGTGCAGTCCCCCTTTGGCGCTTGTTACGCCATTTAGCAGCTCCCCAAAGATGTTCAATCGTCTGCGTATGTGCGCCTGTTTCAGGGTCCACAAAATTGAAGTGATGATTCACACGGGCATGTGTGTACCCAGCCTGCTCAAGTTGTGTCGTGCTGTACCCTCTCCAGCAGTCCGACATTATGGTTGTGCCTGGCTCCACATTGTCTCTAATTACAGCCATTAGAGTCACTGCATCCCGGGTAGCCACT
The DNA here is from genome assembly GCF_055691185.1 of Crinia signifera. Taxonomy (NCBI): domain Eukaryota; kingdom Metazoa; phylum Chordata; class Amphibia; order Anura; family Myobatrachidae; genus Crinia; species Crinia signifera. The sequence continues at coordinate 207,877,933 of NC_139222.1, forward strand.
TGTGCAAGAAAGCACATTCCACTTTCGCGGCATATACCTCCGAAGACCCATTGTTGGGGAAGTACATGGCCAACATTGTATTTACGTTTTACGTAAAGTGTCTCGTCAACCTCGACTATGAGTCCAGGGCCACCAATGCGCCGCTGCGGCTGGGCTAACAAGTCTGCAGTACAGGCCTCTCTCATCCACCTGTTGTACTGCACAACAGTTTTGTTGGATAGCTTCAGTTCCTTGTCAGAAAATGCTATGGAGGTCAGCTCCTGGGACCAGAAGTAGGTGAACCTGACAATGGTGTACAAAGGGAGTCGGCAGCCAGAGAAGAAAGTCCCCTCTCTGACGCTCACCTTGGCTCTGCAGGACTTGATATGGCACTGCCACATTCCCTCCTTCACTGCGAGCCGCATAGGGTGCCCATTCTTGCAGGTCCGCGTCTGCGGTAGAAGGTTATGCACCTGCAGGAATCCAATAGCCTCCTCATCATCCTTAGGGAGGTTATAGATGCTTGGGGGGGGGGGGGGGGGGAGGTACAGCCGATTCTGCCATCCTGTAGAAGTATCAGCAGTCTTGTACCAGTATCAGCAAGTCAGCAAACCAGTGTCAGCAAATCAGGAAACAGCAGCAAATATAGAAACACCGGCAAATGCAGAAACAGCAGCAAATATAATCCAAAAATCAATCCAGCTCTCAGTAACTCTCAAACAACACCTTCTCTGTCAACAACTAACCCACAAAGAAATTGCAGGACAGATGTGAGAAGGGGCTGGGTTGCCAGAGAAAAAATATAAATATTGACACATATCTGTGGGCAAATCAAAAGTCTGTTACTGTGCACACTTGATATGGCCACATTATCTGTGGCCGTATCAAAACTCAGTTACTGTGCAGATGTTTTGTTATGTGGGTAAATATAGCCCATTTGTACAGATGGGCCTACTTGCGGGGGACATAAAGAGCGGGAACGGGGAAATTTCGTCGCGTCGCATCGCATGGCGTTGCATGGCATAGATACGATCGTACGCGACGCGATGCGACGCGATTTCACTACGCTTGCGTACGTAGCAAATGTGGGCGCCGCCAAAATACACAAGTACCCTTGTTCTATTTGTTTGTGCATACCTGTGTATTGGGAGATAAAAGAAAGTTGATGTCTACTATTATCAGTATTTATTTTTACCTTTTCACATAGAAGGGTTTGTCTATCTGTATTCTCAATTCTTTTTCTAGCTTTTTCGATTGTGTTGTCATTATATCCCCTTGCCAACAGTCTATCAGAAACCTCTTTGATTTGTTCACTGCAAATGGTGTTATCCGTGCAGTTCCGTTTAATTCTTGAAAATTGACTAAAGGGGATAGAGTCTAGACAGTTTTTATGGTATTGGCTAGACCTCTCAATGTAACTGTTCGAATCGGTTTCTTTTCGATAGGTTTTTGTTTTCAGTTTACCTTCGTCTACATATATACTTAAATCGAGAAAAGTGACTACTGCTTGGCTTGTAGTAAAAGTTAATTTAATATTAAAATTATTAATGTTTAGCGTGTCACAAAAAGATTTTAAAATATCGGCATCACCTCTCCATATAAAGAGTACATCATCGATAAAACTATGCCAGTACACCAGGCTCGCCACCAGCTCTTCGGAGTGCCAAATGGTCGACTCCTCCCAGTACGCCATAAACAAGTTGGCGTAGCTGGGGGCGAACCTGGTACCCATTACCGTTCCGATGCACTGTATATAAAAACACCCTTCATGATAAAAATAATTATTTGTTAAAATAAAGACTATACTTTCAATGATAAAGGATTTGACTTCCTCCTTTAAGCTACTTTTGTTGAGAAAAAAGGAGACTGCCTCCACTCCCTTCTCTTTTGTTATAATTGTATAGAGAGTGCTTACATCCACACTACAGAGAACATCGTTCTCCTCCCACTTATATGTATTTATTTTTCTTAGTACATCGCCTGTATCTTTGACATATGCCTTTGTTTCACAAAAGGTTGTAAATAAAAGTCAATTACAGCAGATAAGTTGCTGGTAATGCTATTACATCCTGCAATTATTGGCCGTCCTGGGGGGTGGAGTGGATCCTTATGTACTTTGGGTAAAACGTAAATGGATGGTATTGATGGTTCCTTTATATTAATGAAATCAAATTCACTTATATTAATAACCAAATTATTATGGGCTTTTGTGGTTAATTCTCCCAATGCCTTAATTATTTTCTCTGTGGGGTCGCTTTTAACTTTTTTATATATGTATCCCCATCTTTCAATTGCCTGTCGATCTCCTTTAGGTACATATCTCTTTTCATAAGGACCACTCCACCCCCTTTATCAGCAGGTTTTATGATTGTGGATTTATCATCCTTCATCTTCTTAAGGGTTTCAAAATCAGGTTTACTTAGATTCAATTTATTCTTGAAACCTGCTCCTTTTTTTACTATTTTGTCTACTTCCTCACACACTACTTTATTGAAGCAGTCGAGAAAACTGCCTCTAAAATGTGTGGGGTATAACGTTGATTGATTATTAAAGGGGTTTTTTGGTATTTCATCATTCGGAATTTCTTCCGATTCTTTGTTATGAAAGAAACGCTTAATTGTTAATTTGCGTATGTACTTCTGAATATCGATGAATAAATCAAATGAATTCGGTTTAACAGAGGGGGAAAATTTTAAACCTTTTTTTCAAAATATTGACCTCTGTAGGTGTAAGGTCTCTCCCAGTTAGATTAAATATTTTCCCTTCGTTTTCTGTGTTTGCTGATATTGTTTTTTTTTTCTTTTTTTGTGTTTTGGGTTTGGTATATTTCTTTTTTACACCTGCCCTTTTTCCCCGTTTGGTTTGGATCTAGGGTTTAGAACCTGTTTCTGCCCGGTGTTTTGTTGCCCCACTGTAAAAAAGGACGTTTATTACCATTGTAGTTGGTATCATTATCATCTAGGGGTAGATATCGATTGGAAGTATTGGTCCTAAATAAATTGTCCTGACGGTCTCTGAATCTAGCAGGATGTTTTGGTGTATACCATCCCTGTTGTCTTTCGTCAGATTCCTGATACCCCGATCTCTGATTGGGACGGTATTTTGGCCGGTTGTACATTCTTTTATTTCTGGGGGTAAATGTCTCATTTTCATATTGATCTCCCCTATTCAAATTTGCACCACGTTGTTTCATTCTATTGAAATAATTTTTGTTTTTTTTGTTTCTCCAGCTCGGAGTTATTGCAGTGGGTTTCGGGTTACTGGGTATAGTGGTTTCACTAGTATGTGTAATCACTACAGTATCTTGTGATTGTATTTTCCCCGAGTTAAGATCCCGTTGGTATTTTGATTTTCTAGTTCTCAATTCTTTGGTACTTTTTTCTATGGCATTGATTAAAGTCCTCTAGATTTTTAAAAGGATGTATAGAATCTGAGAGGATGTTAATTTCAGTATTTAGATCTTTCATTGCTTTAGACCTCTCTTTGATAATAAGATTTGATAATTTTAATATTAAATTAACTTTTACTACAAGCAAAGCACTAGTCACTTTTCTCGATTTAAGTATATATGTAGATGAAGGTAAACTGAAAACAAAAACCTATCGAAAAGAAACCAATTAGAACAGTTACATTGAGAGGTCTAGCCAACACCGTAAAAACTGGCTAGACTCTATCCCCTTTAGCCAATTTTCAAGAATTAAACGGAACTGCACGGATAACACCATTTGCAGTTAACAAATCAAAGAGGTTTCTGATAGACTGTTGGCAGGGGGATATAGTGACAACACAATCGAAAAAGCTAGAAAAAGAATTGAGAATACAGATAGACAAACCCTTCTATGTGAAAAGGTAAAAATAAATACTGATAATAGTAGACATCAACTTTCTTTTATCTCGCAATACACAGGTATGCACAAACATAAATAGAACAAGTTTTTAGGAATAATTGGAAACTCTTAAAACAAGATCCAATTTTAACTGAAATCCTACCACCTCAACCTTATTTTAATTATCGCAAGGCTCCGTCATTAAAAGATCATCTGGTAAGAAGTAATACGGAGGTAGAGTTAAGACACAGTGAGCGCACCAATGGATTCCACCGGTGTGGCTCTTGCCTAATGTGCAAGACAGTAAAAAGTAAAGAGAGAAAATTCACCCATTTTAATGTTAAAAAAGAGAGTTTTAAAATAAATAATTTTATAACATGTCACTCCAAGAATATTATTTATGTTTTGGAGTGTTCATGTGGTTTGTTTTATGTAGGAAGGACATCGAGACAGTTGAAAGTACGTATGGCAGAACATATCTATAATATTAGAAAAGGATTGCCCATACATACAGTCTCTGCCCATTTTAAATCCCATCATGATTCAAGAAATCAATATTGTAAATTTTTGGGGCATTCAACAAATTACAGCGAGATGGAAAGTCAGAGATATCGAGAAAAGACTTGCACAAAATGAAATGCGATGGATCCACCATTTGGGAACCCTCGTTCCAGGGGGGCTCAACGGTGAATTCGAATTAAAGCACTTTTTCACCTAATTCTTTCCTCTCTCTCCTTTTCTAAATATGTCCACTTTATTTGTATGTAGTTTTTATCTGATGTGTGTATGAGGGAACATCGATGTTGACTATATGGTGGTAGCATTGATGTTCTGCCATAGTTACATACTGCATGCACTTTGTAAGCACTTTGTGGTTTTTAAAATAAAAAAGCAACTATTGTTTTTTTATTAAAACTATTTTTCATCTATTTTTAAAGAAGGAATTTTTTTATCTAAAAATTCTTAAAGTGGAAATTGATTAAACCACAATCTGCACTGCATTTTATATTATGTATGTATATATCGCTATCCCCCACTGAATAGTGTTTTTTTATCTAGATGAAATGCCCGGCTTTTAAAATCCATGTAAATAAGGAAACGGACGGTGGAACGCATAGAACCTGGAACTTCCGGGTCTTTGAAACGCACCGCCATTTTGGATATTGTAATGCTTTTATCCTTGGCAATATGAATGTGGCTGCATAGAACCAAGTTCTTATTTCAGATCTTGAATTGGAGATCAAAAAGAAAAACCTCCTTAAAGGGACAGTATCAATTTATTCAATTTACACATGGTGTCATTTGGGAGCGCTTTGTTGTTTGTGTGCATATTTTTTTCAAATTGTAAAGTTGAGGTCGGCGGCAGCAGGGCCTAGAGGGTGTTGCTTGTCGACAGCAGGTCCTGGAGGGTGGCGCTCGGTGGCAGCAGGTCTTGGAGACTGGCGCTTGAGGCAGCAGGTCCTGGAGGCTGTTGGTTGGCGGCAGCAGGTGTCCGAGAGTGGAGTGCGGCAGGAATAAACAGGCGGGGGGCGTGGCTTGGCTATTAAGGACATTAGACTTCCCTGGCCTGCTCATCCTGGCCCCTGATGCCCCCCTGCCGCTGGCAGGCTGTTTGTTGTTGTTAGCGGTGGGACCCCTGGTGCGCTCTCATCTGCCCGGCAGCCTTACTGCGGAGAAGAGTTCGGACCCCAGCGCTACAGTGTTGCCTGGCCGGATCCTCCTCAGCGGCGATCTCCTGTGCCGCTCTGCTAACCCAGCAATAAACAGGAGGTGGCGGCTGGCAGTGGGTCCGTGCGAGTTGGCTGTGTGCAGCTGGCGGCGTCAGGCAGGGGCTGGCGGTGGTCGCTTCAGTTAGTACGGCTGTGGGTGATCCGAGCGGGTGTGGGGGGACGTGCCTTGCACGTGTGGGCAGTAAGGGGCATGGAGGGTGGGCGGTACAGAGTACTATGGTGTTGCGGGGGCGTGGTGTGCAGCCGTGGGGCGGGGTGTGGGGTGTGCTTGGCCAGACATGGGGAGTGGTGGGCGAGGAGGGGGCAGGAGCTTGTGTGTAGGACGTAGGGCAAGGGTGTGCTGTGTAGAACGCCTAACGCAGATTCTGCAGTGTGGACGGGCCTGTCAATCACCCGTGGAACCCCGCCCACCATTATATACACTGCTCTGAGTGATGGATCTGGCTAAATATATAAGATATATATATATATATATTGCACTTTGAGCACTGACTGAAGAACTCAGCTCAGCTGCAAGCCACTCCCCTATTTGGACACAGCTAAGCACTTGGATGAAGCTAGAAGTGTCCTTATGGTGGAGCAGGACACGCCTCCTCAACAGTGTGCCATGCTTCAATCAGCGCATTCTGTTACCACATGCAATCTCCCTAAAACTAGTTTCAAACGTAGGTAAGTAATAGTATACTTCCAGTCACATGAGCCATGACAAACAATACTGAGAGAGACTATCTACCCCTTCAAGGCTAAGACCAGTGGGACTATTCCATGATTTATCTAAATAATGTTCCGACTGACTGAAAATCTCAGTTCCAAGTGATTTAATGTTTCATTATTCGCTAAAGATGATAACATCTGTCAGATGAAATGCCCGAACAGAATGATGTGTTTTTATTGTGCTATAATGACTCGGTGCACATAACGGTCCATGACAGTTACACCGTCTTAGTCATACTGATGACTGCTTGATGTGAAGCAAAATCTGCACATCTAAGCTTCCACAGAACAAACCTAGTTACTTCCCACCTTCTTGTCCAATAAAACAAAATTAGATTTTCTCTAATGAGCTGTTTTGCTTCTGGCTGATTTTACAGCTTTATGTGTAATCTATAGCGCCCTCAGCCTTTTACAAAGAACAATATGTTAAACGTTAAGCTCTGCGTGGCGGGATGGTTTTTCCGGCTGTTATACAACAGAATGTGTTTACTATCACTGAGAGAAATGTCTTGGTGACTGCTATTAGGCTGCTTGTAATGAGTGTGATTAATCTGCACGTGAAGGTGTTTACTACTAAACTTGGTCGGCATAGGGCATAGGGAAAAGGAACATTGTTACCAAAAGAAAACTTTTATATATTGGGATCAGCATTTTAATCTCCCTAATTATCACTAAATAGGTCGGTGTCAATAATTTTACACGTCTGAGTAATAACAGATTAGTCGCAATCCAGTACCAGCATTATACCTTTGTTTTATCCAACATTTCCAAAATACAGACCTTTTTGTCGGGGGTTGCCTAGGCCAGGATCTCCGTCAGAGAGATTTTCCTGCCTTTTGGGTGGAGCTATAATAGCATGTTTGCATGAACTCACGGGTCAAGTAACCAGCCGATGGTGTTGCAGGTGATCAGATGCCTCCTGCTGCATTATCACACTGGTACAGTACACCCAAGTAAGCATCAGTGATGCCAACTCAACAACATCTGAATTAAGCCCTCTTATTCATCCACCGCTGTTGTCTTCCATGGACGTCTAGGCCTTTTATGTTACTGAGCTCACCTGTGCGCCCATTTGGCCACTCCTAACTCAAACTGCTATCTCTCTGATGGATTATAGGTTTTTTGCAGCCTAAAGGGTGAGATTTTGGCAAAAGGTTAGCCACTAAGGGCTGGATGCACAAACTTAGGGTGACATATACAAATAGTAGAGTTCTATTTCACTTGGGATGTCGCTATGGGCAACCAATCAGAATATACTTCTTATTTATTTAGCACCTTCTAGAAGATAATAGTATCTGATTGGTTGCCTATAGCAACATCCCATGTGAAATAGAACTCCCATCTTAGTAAATTTACCCCTTGGAATCAACTCTGGACTTTATGCTTGCTTAATTGATGAAGAAATAACAAAGGAATAGCTGACACCTCTCCATGAAACCACTTTTGAGTGCACCCCGGAGGGTCCCATTGCAATGAAAGATAAAATTATTCAAGAGATCCACAGAATGACTCAATTGGGTGTCATTGCCCCCATAGAGGAAGCAACACAGTGGGTGTCTGCCATGGCGGCTGCATAGAAAAAATGGGACTGTACGTCTTTGTATTGCTCCAGTTCACTTGAACAAAGCAGTACTGCTTCCATATCACCCACTTCCCATCATTGAGCATGTGATTGCTGACATGCCTGGTGCCACAGTCTTCAGTACCCTGGATGCAAAGTGTGGTTTCTGGCAAATCCCTTTGGACAGAGCTTCGTCCCTGCTCACCACTTTCATGACCCCGATAGGGCGGTATGTCTTCCGCCGCATGCCCTATGGAACCACTACGGGCAGTGAGCTCTTCCAGCGTAGTATGGAGCAACTGTTTGCAGGCTATCCCTGTGAAATTACTGTCGATGACATCCTGATATGGTACCAAGGAGAACACTGGCCCTGACAGATAGCTTAGCACATAGCGCTGACTCATTGCTGTGTGCTGAGCAAACTTGTTGAGCATTTTGAGCGATCTAGTATTGCTCAGAAGGCTTGGCGCATCTCCATGTGTGTAGGCCCCTTTAGAAATTAGTAATCTCTAGCGCTTGATAGTCTTTGGTCTTCCGATCGATCATGTCCATCCGAATATATATTATTCTTACAGTTATTTACCGTTAATGCTTGTTTTCTTTTTCTGTAAATTAAAGTTATGTAACGTTTATGTATTGTAGTGTCCAAATGTGACAATTGTATTTTTTATTTGCTCAATCCATAATAAAAAACAATAAAAAAAAATATCTATCTAATCTCTATATACTGGTTTATCTCTTTCCGCAATGCCTGCTTTATGTATATGTCATAATGGTGGTGAGTGGGGAGGGTTGTGAATGCATTGTTTGCATATGTTCTAGATCAAATGATTTTGTTAGACTTCTAAAATATGTAGGGTTCATGATACGCATAAATACTATTTAGAATGTTCTGTATATGGTGTTTCTCTCCAGTAACACTAATGACTTGGGGGGCAGACACAAGATAATGGTATTTCTGGAATTAAAAAAGATGTGCTATGTGTTATTCTATAACATGAACTTATTAATGCAGTGGATCTTTGAGATTACAGTATGTTCTTGATGTTCCTACTGTACATGTCTGCAGGCATGAACATTTTACTGTACTATACACAATCTTTCTCTGTACTCATACTGCACTTCTCAACTTCTCATCTCTAGTTCTCCATTTCTAAAAGCAGGAGGACTTACAGAGAGCACTATACTTACGAGCAAGATGTGGACTTTTGCTTACATTGTATAGCCACTTGCAGATAGATCTGATTCATGCTCTTAAAATCAAGTGGGTTGCCCATTGCCTCGCTGCTCTGCCTTGTTAAACCAGGGGCAAAGGCAGGATTTGCAAGGAGGGGTTTCCAGAGTGGAGTGGAGAGACGCATGGGGTTGAGACTGAGGTGAATTGGTATATACCTGGCTTATTAGACAAGTGTAAATAGATACAAAAATAATATACATAATATCTGGGTGTAATATGATTGGCCAACGGTCGTGATCTCGACGGTCAGTATACCGACATCGGAATCCCGGCCGCCGGTACTCTGACAGAGGGGTAAACGCAAAAAAGCCCTTGCTGGGCAACAAATACAATTCTGAAATGTGATTAATCGCATAATTATTCTGCGATTAATCCCATTGTTGGTGCCACTTAGCTACATGCTTGTTGCCAAGGGGGATTACAGGCTCCCTGTCATAGGCAGTTTCATGCTTATTGCCAAGGGGATTACATGTTCATTGCCATAGGGGGTTACATGCTCATTGCCATAGGGAGTTAAATGCTCATTGTCATGGGGGAATAAAATGCTCGTTGCCCAGGGGGAGTTGAATGCTCATTGCCCAGGCGGAGGTAAATGCTCATTGTCAGGGGGAGGTAAATGCTCATTGTCAGGGGGAGGTAAATGCTCATTGCCCAGGGGGAGGTAAATGTTTTTTTTTTTATTGTGGGGAGGAGTGGCACCACAGAGGCACAGTGTCACTGACAGCATTAGAGACTCTGCGCCCCTCCATAAACTGCCGCCGCCGCCACAAAGGAGACAGCCACTAGAGGTCACCCTGCACCTCTAGCGTCTGTCAGTGCAGGAGTACCTCTAGTGTGTCACACACATATGTATACACTGTATTTAAATACATACATTAATTAAATAAAGCCTCTTACATGTGCCTCTAGGTAGTGGTCAGTAGCAGCGGTGTCAAGTACTTGGAGTGAGGACAGTACAGATCCATGCAGGCATCACAGCAGCAGCTGTGTGTTCTGTTGGCAGGTTATCTGTTTTCTTCACAACCCACAATTCGTGAGTGTTTGAAAAGGGGGTGTGGCTAATTCCAGGGGTGGGGCTTAATCACGGGCCGCGGCAGTGGGTTTAAAAATTATTTAAAACATTTTTTTGTCTGTCAGGGGGGTTTCTGGGTACACAGAAACCGCCCCTGCATGCGCCACTGTAAAGTCACATCTAATTTTCATAGACTGTTTACTGAGCAGGTATTATTTAACAATCTCTATGTGATTGTGTACAATACTAATCTCTACAGTCTTTATGTGAGTCATTGTTTCTTCAAAGGTTCTTGAACATAACAAGTTGTGTACAGTTCTCTGTTACAGTCACTATTTCCCAATAGCTGCTCCACTCTCACTATGTCAGACACCCCCCACCCTAGTCTTTCCGCCACCTTATAGGTGACTATTCCTGTATGAAGCAAGGGTTAATGCAGCAGTAGCATGTAGAGTGGAGTTCATACAGTGCTTGCTATTGCTGTGGTATTAGTGGATTGATGCAAATGTGTGTTGCTGTAGTGCAGGAGGATTCATCTAAACTAAGGAGATATAATCAAGAACATTGAGCGCTAATATATCATAGGAGTCTATACAATTATTATGGCACCTGTAAAATTAGGGATACGGTCACTAGGTTTACAAGCATTAGGTCAACAGTCATTATAAGTCACCAGTCACTAGGACGACACATGAAATAGGTAATCATGCATTAGGTCGACATGGTCATTAGGTCGACTCAAGAATTAGGTCGACCTGGAAAAGGATGACATGAGTTTTTTATTTAAAAAAAATAAAAAAGTGGTTTCATCCAACTGGGCATAGAGTGAGATTTAAATAGTGTACCCGAAGCATGGTGAGCAAAGTGTGCCATGCGAGGGGACGCGGTACACTTATACGGTGTCCATGGCGACTAAAGTTGACATAGACAACCACATTTTTTTTAAAGCTTGTGTCAACCATGTCCATGTCAACCTTTTTCATATCGGTCTAATGCTTGTGTTGACCTAATAACCATGTCGACCTAATGCATGTCGACCTATATCATGTGTTGACCTAGTAACTGTTGACCTATAGTGGTCGACCTAAGTTCTGTTGACGCTATGACCCATACCCTAAAAATAAAGGTTTATAATTAGTAAACTAAGAAGATAATGATCTGTGAAAAAGCTTTGGCCACTCCATTATTACTCTACTGCACAGGTTCTCAAACTCAATCCTCAGGACCCCACACAGTGCATGTTCTCCAGGTCTCCTCACAGTTTGTGAAAATGAAACAAGTGAAATAATTAGCTCCACCTGTGGATCTTTTAAAATGTGTCAAGGACAGGGGCTGGCTGGCAACTTTCAGCCTGGGGGGCAGCACAAGCAAGTGGCCCATCACCATCGCCATCATTTCACCACCCTATCCTCTCCCGTGTAGTATGCAGCAAGGATTAAACAATCCTTCCCCCCACACACACATACAACAGAAACGGGAAAAGTGCGCGCCGAAGGCGCGTAGCAAAAATTTACACTGTAATGTCCATTACACCTAAAGCCATCACTGTAATGCTAATTACATATAATGCCAAACACACCATAATGCCCATTACACATAATGCCACACACCGTAATGCCCATTACACATAAAGCCATCACTGTAATGCTAATTACACATAATGCCACACACCGTAATGCCCATTACAAATAAAGCCATCACAGACGTAATGCCAATTAAACATAATGCCACACCGTAATGCCCATCAAACAATGCCACACCGTAATGTAATGCCAATTACATATAATGCCACACACCGAAATGCCCATTACGCATAATGTCAACACCGTAATGCCCATTACACATAATGCCACACCGTAATGCCCATTACACATAATGCCACACACCGTAATGCCCATTACACATAATGCCCATTATACATAATAACAACAACGTAATGCCCATAAAACATAATGCCAAATGCCATAATGCCCACTAAGCATAATGCTAATACTGTAATGCCCATTAAACTAAATAATTATACCATATAAATGCTGCTTACCTATATCGCTTGTTGCCAGGGGTTACATGCTTCTTGACAGGTGTTTCATTATTGCCATGGGGATTTTTTGCCGGGGGGAGCCAGGGTACATGCTCGTCGCCAAGGGGTTCCATTTAAATAGCGCGCCAGCGCTACCCGAATCAGAACTTCCAGGTAGCGCTGGTCGCGCTGTTCTCTTCTGACAGACACTAGAGGTATAGCAGTACCTCTAGTGTCTGTCTCCTATAAGGCGGCGGCCATTTTGGGAGAGGCCGTCACCCTATATTCATGCGGCCAGGAAGCCGGGGGTGTGCTGAACACACGGAGCGAGGTGGCCGGCGGCTGCGCTGCATCAGTGATGGCTGGGCTGCGGCAGCGTGTGCAAGATGCACACAGCGGCCCAGCCACTAGCTAGTCATACCGGCCTGGGGGGCATGTGGCACTCTACCCCCCGGCCCAGCCCGCCTCTGGTCAAGGAGTAATGAATATGCACATGTGCACTTGTCGGGTGACCTGGAAAACGTGTACTGTGTGGGATCCTGAGGACCTAGTTTGAGAACCCCTGCTCTACGTTTTTTCTCCTCCTGCTCTGCTCTGGTTTTCTGCCTTCATATAGAGGACTAGTTTTCGCAATGTAATCTGCAGCAAGATTCCGGGCTATTATCACAGAGGAATTATTTTCCATCAACACTTTTTTCTTTTTACAAAAAGACCTTCATTTTTTTCTGCCCCCTACCTGAACCATCTCCAGGATCTCCTCTATGGTCATCTTCCTAGAGGAGATCCTCGCAACCCTGCGAAGGGTTGTGTTAGGAAGACACATTCTCGCGCATGTCCCCGCAGCAGGAAAAATCATTAGATGGTCAACATCAGCCGCCCGCCCCGGAAGGCATCAGTCCATCCGCATAACCATGGGAACACCCGGCGTTTCAATGGGGACGGGACGCCCATAAAACGCTGGGCCATGACAAATGTCTCTTCCCAGATGGAACCGTCGTCAGGACACGTCTATCACACTGTTTTGTGTGCTGGTATGTGACCAATAAAGAAGTTCATTTTAAAATGCCCCCTGATATCCCGTCTAGAAGGGAATTAGTCCAGAGAAAGTTTGGAGGCATTAGTTAAATTCGGAGGCGGAGCTTGAACCCGAAGCACTGATGAGTGAGGAATTGGCCCCCTGTGAACAGAGATTATGCAGTGGATACATAAACCGAAGCACAGTCTCGGCAAGTGCCAGGGGCTCCCGCTGTCCACAGTCTGAGGCTCCCCTCCACTCTTCTGTGCATTTAAAAGCAAAGAAATGCAGAGAGCAGTGCTCTCTATGCTGGGTGCCGGATGATCGTCACTAAGGCTGTCACTGTATGTAGAGATGGAGACCGAGCTGTCTCTGTCTCAAAATAACAACTGTTGATACTGAATATCTGAAGGGGTTACAGTACATATAGTATATATAATGGTTTCAGAAAGCAGGTGTCCCCAATGAAGCAGTGTTACTGATCACTACCATCCCAGCCTTTTGCATGGCATATGTGACCTGAGTTCACGCGTGCACACAGCCACAGGGCACTCACTGTGAAGCCAACATTCCTCTGCTCAACCATGGACCTTCTTCAAATATAATTGGAAGGGGGCTCTGGAAATCAATGCCGCCCGGAATCTGTTTTCAGAATTTGCTAAATACTAGGCAGCCCTATCTGGCACCTAATAGTAATAATGAATGTGCCGGTTACTTAAAAAAATGTGTAAACTAGTATTTCTGTATGTGAAACGGGCCCGTTAGTACTAAGGAATAGGCCTCTAAATGAGGAACCAGCACTTTTGGCTTTTCATTGTGCTGCATGTTTTGGTACTTTTTCCATTACTGTGGAGATAGTGGTGCCACATTAATTATTCCTATGTGAAGTAACTAGAGCCATTGTGCCATTTTTCTTTTAATCAACATCTAATTTTTCATGAAATGAGGCGCCTCAGTATTCTAAATATATGTCCACTTAAATAATTCTGTTTTAAGATAGAGGTGATAGAAAATGTCAGCTAGGCTGGTAGCCAATGGGTTTGAAAGGTTACAAGCAACAGCTCTTCTCTTCATTGTTAATGGCGGCAATATTGTTATAATATATACCCTTCTGTCGTTGATCATTTATAAATTTAATGTTTCAGTTATTTGTCTTTCAGTATTTACATTTCTAGATGATCACCTGACCTTAAATGTAACTCTATGGGGCCCCCGTTCCATCCTTCTTTACATACCATTCCTTTCTTAATACTTCCTTTTTTCTACTTTCATTTTGCTTGGGCAAACACTATCCAATTATCTGTCAGACCATCTGTACAATCTGAGTGGTTGGAATGAAAAGGGAACAAATAACAACCATTTGCTCCCAAACATTGGAAAACTGCAAAAACAATAATTCCGAACATATTGGTTAAATCAAACAGATTTAACCATTTGCAGGAATGGCAGTTTTTTTCCATGTTCTAGTTTTTGGGAGCAAATGGTTGTTTGCTCCCATACACTACCAGATTTTCATTCCAAAAAATATATATATAAATGTAACAATATCCACAGCAGGGACCGGCACTCTCCCCATACGGATAATACTGGCTGCGGTGCCTTCCAAGACCTAGCCAGGTCACGAATAGATTTTGGTGTGGGCGGCACTCAAAGCTGACTCACTCCAAGGTGAATAAAAAGCCTTTAATCCTACGGCGTTTCAGGGTAATATACCCCCATTTTCAAGGACAGACAACAAGTGCTCAACACAATGACATTTAAATATACATGTACAAAACCCGCTCCCCTCACACCCCCACACGCCCACACTCACCATCACCGCGATATGCTGTTAGAGACAGTCAGCTGCCGCCAACCTCTGTCAGATTCCCCCGGAACGCTGTAGGAACACCAGGGTTCCCAGTATCATCCAACGGAGCTCCCACTTCCGCGGAGAACGAACAGTTGACCACATGACCTAATCAGCACTCAGTGATGACGCTGCCTGGTCTCTAAGCAACCTGGAACATATTTAAACAAAAATATTAAATAAATAATACACTTATTTAAAAACCCAAATACAAAAACACAAATGGGCATATATCAACTGCATGGTACCAATCCCAAACGTATTTTAATCAATATGGCCATAATGTCCTGCATCCGCAGACACTGTCACATAAAATATTCTACGTTAATCAAGCACAATATAAATAGTATATTAATGGTATGTTACATGGAAACTGCCTGGAACATGCAATGACAAATAGTAATAATGTGGAACCCTCTGATAACTTTTAGCTTATAATCAGGTATAAATGTAACAAGAACAACAATATCTCTAAAATTGCGCTACACTGTTATGATGGTCGCTTAGCCCTCTACTAGTAAGGACTACCACAAAATCTCCAATACCAATAGTGTTTTCTAAGCGCCCAATAACAGTCTCACATAAAACACTTCATTTATTCAGCATAAAAAACATTTATTAATGAAGCAGTTACCCAACGCGTTTCGTTTCAACAAGAAACTTCATCAGGGGTTACACAATTGATCTACAACTGCCAACCCTTTTGGGAATGGACACATGTAAAAGGGAATAATTTCTTCCTTAATTTTGTTGATATATTATTAGTTGATTATCTCCTCCAATGTAGAATAAAGGTGGTATCATTTAATTTACAAGATGTCTCCAATACTTAGACGTATGAATTTTTCTGTATAAAGCAGTTTTGAACGATCTTTTAAACAAGCATTACACACTTGTTGACTGGACACTGAGAGGAGCACACACACCCTAGAACCACTGGAGGAATAGGAGATTAATTCTATCCCACTCTGCATTAAGCGAATACGCTGTCATTAAACGATTTTCCTCAAGGAAAACATTGCCTACATATAACTAAGAGATAAAAAGTTTCATATGCTGGAAAGGCTTGTTTAAAAGATCGTTCAAAACTGCTTTATACAGAAGCCAAGTCAAAAAGAAAGAATTTTTAATAAATGTTTTTTATGCTGAACAAATGAAGTGTTTTATGTGAGACTGTTATTGGGCGCCAAAGAACTGATCGGATGATGACATTTTTATTTATTTATTCATAACTATTAGGTTTAAGATAATGTAACAATAAAAAATCATTAACATATAAAAACTATATATAATTGATAATGCACTTATCCGATATAATAAAGAATTGGTGGGGTCCAAATATTTGCTTAATTGGACCTCTAATGGAATGAATGTCAAATGATTGTGTAGAAGATCATTGGGGCGGTTTATTTTGGTTGGTGTAAATTATTTTATTTAAGCTGCAGTGGACCCTCGTGGGCTCGCTTCGCTCTGCATGCTACACTTGCCACCAATTTCCCCCCCCCTCCAGGTAGATGTGGACCCAGTGCATGATGGGCAAGGTCCTCCCGGCGAAGGAGATCTAACTGCTACCCTGGTGGGACCCTGTAGTTCCAGTGATGCATTACCGGCAGTCTTCAGCTCCATCCTCCATCGAGGAAGGACTGGCCACAAACGTCTCTACAGTGAGATGGCCCCTCCACCCCCGTGCCCCTGGAATGATAGACAAGTCTCCCAACATCCCAGAGCCCTCAAACCCAGTACCAACTGTGTGAGTAAAGTGGGCAGTCCAGGTGACCCTTCATCCCTGTAAGTGTAGGCAAGTCTCTGGACATCCCAGAACCCCTGGACCCAGTGCCCATTTTTAGAGTAAAGTCAACAATTAAAGTCAACAGATTCTTGCTGAATCCCATCATCTTAGCCACACCTCTGTCTGTATAATGCCAGTAATCTCAGCATTATATAGTGGGGGCAAGGCTACAATGTTTTTTCTTGGTCATCATACCCCATACCGCCCTTCTCCTCCCTTGGTGATGCTACACACCCCTCCACTGCTCCCTCCCCCCCCCCCCCCCTACTTCACCGTCCTGGCTATTCTCTCCCAGAGAGAATAGCCAGCAATTCGGCAAGTATGGTGCACTTAATAAATAAGGCCTCTGCATCCGAGTGGGGATGCACTAGGCTAGAATGTCTGCTTATTATGCTTACCAGGGTTCTCTGTGTCTGTCCGGAGTAGCAGTGGTCTCTATATAACTGTTATATAGTGATCACTCTGTAGAGAGTCTGTTATTTGCCCTGTGTAAGATCACAAGTATCCTGTGTTATATCTTCTGTGTGCTGTCATTAATGCATATTTATGTCATGGGGGACTGGGAAACTGTTAAGCATTCTGTGGCTTGTGCCTTTCTTCTCATTAGAAACCTGGCATCTCACTAGACGGAAAGTAGAAAGAAACCCTAATTGGTGACTAATTGGTGTTCAAAATAAATGTCTCTGTTATATTGGCCTTTTATGTCAGAGTCTGCATCAGCATAGATAACTGGAGAATTTCCAGAAAATGGAACCCCGGCACACATTCAGATCCCAACACGCAAGATCTGCGAGAGGGCCTTTACTTTATACAGTCTAAATATTTCTAGTCTTCCAGGATTGTGTTTGGCCCTTGATCATTTGAGCATCTATTTCTTCATTATTTGATTGATTTATAGGAGAAATATACAAATAATCCCAGAAGTGCTGCAATCTATCTCCAGTAATACTGTGGCATGCCAATTTTGGTGCCTGTTGTTATCCCACATATTCTAAGAAATTAGCAGTTACGGATGGATGACAGATGTGTTGACATAAATGACTAAGTACTGAATTATTTGAGAATAGGGCCGAGTTTGTGCTGAAGTGTGTTCTTGTTGATAAAGTAGGAGGGGTCAGGATACGTGTGGCTTGTTTAGATTCTTGGCACTGTGTCTAGATCCTTTGCCTTCCTTATAATTCAGAGAAAGATGGAGGGGGTTCTGTCAGTGTTGGCGATGCTAATGATTAGCAGGGCTTGGGAGACCTTTATTTTTGTTGTTTTGAGATCTTAAATTATATTCCAGACATCTATTAGAAAACATGTTTATTAATTCAAGCCACAAGAGTGCAAAGGCTCCAAGTAAATCAAATGGCAAAATGCCGGGAGCTGCTTCTGTGGCAGCAAGGCGCAGGAATTAGACAGCTCATTAGCAATTCTATTAATTGTTTTCCTCAGAAGACAGCAGTGTTGCGACCTGTATCAGGGATACAATTGTCGCAGTCTGCTGTATTGTTTTATAGAGTTTGCAGACACAAACATAACACCGTAGCTGACGTGCCTCTTCATAGATATCAATGATTGTGTAACTTCTCATTCTAACAGACTATGCTAATGAAGTGTGTGACCTGCAGCATGTAGCATGGTGAACAATGCTACATGCAATTCAGTACAGCTCCAGAACTCTGACAATTGCTGCAAAAGCAGCTGTCCCTGCGACCAGTATCTCTGGTGTCTGTTTGGCCAGCTGCACATGTATGACCTGAGGGATCGGGATCCCAGAACTCTTTCCCATATGAAGGAGCAGCATATTTGCCTACTTTTGAAAACTAGTTTCAGGGAGATTATAGTTGGTAGCAGAATTTTGCACAGTGCCCCATTGAGGGGGCATGTCATGCTCCACTCAAAGGGCGTGTCTAGTTCCATATATGGAGAGATTGTGTAAAGAGATTGTGAACGTGGCACCTAGAATCGTGGGTGTGAACTGCTACATCTGAGAGGAATCTTTTAAAATTACTTATATACAAATGTAGATGAGCCCCAAAGCGGTTATAAAGAGATACTATACTTGGTAAAGTGCTGGGAAATGGTGCTGATGATTCAATGTAAATGTATCTGTCTCTCATTACTTTTTTCCGCCAAAATGTGGGCTAGGTGAAATGAGGGAGATTGGTAGACTAATGAGGGAGAGAGGGAGATTTCTGTTATTTCAGGCAGGTTCCTGCAGAATGCAGGAGGGTAGGCAACTATGAGGAGCAGGGCACTGACAGACAGCACGATATGAAGGCGGAGCTTGTACCCAGAGCACTTATGAGTGAGGAATTGTCCCCCTGTGAACAGAGATTATGCAGTGGATACATGAACCGGAGCACAGTGCAGGCAAGTGCCTGGGGCTCCCGCTGTCCACAGTCTGAGGCTCCCCTCCACTCTCCTGTGCATTTAAAAGCAAAGGAGAGCTGTCTCGGTCTCAAAATAATTAGCTGTTGGTCCATCCAGGGGAGGGGGGGTTTCAGGTGTGGTATGGCACTCCGACAGGGGGGATCCCGGCGGTCAGCATCCCGACATTGGAATCCCAACTGCTGGTGCTCCGACAGAGGGGTGAGCACAAAGAAGCTGCCGATGCATAATGATTAGGCTTTTATGTGCTCAGGAAAAATTGTGAGTCTCCCGGCAATTGCAGGAGAGTAGGCAAGCATGCTCTATACAGCTCTGTATATTGGACAGATGTGTTAGTGGTTGGCGCTGGTCCCAGGGAACTTATTGGTATGTTACACAAACCCAAGCTGCTATACCTCAAAAACAGGGGGGGCCTGGCCCCATGCAGTAATAGAAATTTTGGATGGGGGGGTTTAGAGGTTTGCGCTAAGGGTGTGTGTGGTCGCAAGTGAAGAATCTGAAAAAGTATTAGTGGTAAAAAACTAATTTATTGAAATTACACTAATGGGGTGCAGTAATAAAACACAGGTGGCTATGGGGGGGGGGGGGTGCTGTTAAAGCACTCTGTGATAATGTTAATGTTCCACAGTTCTCAGAGACGCAATGTGATGCACTTAGGTGACAGCAAGGGCTGTTCACTTAATGCATTGGGCTTGCAGATGGTATAGGGTGCCAGAGAACAGGGGAACAAAAGTCAGGGGCGCAAATACACTGCACCTGAGTGGCAGCAAGGGCTGGGCACCGTATGCAGGATGCGTCAGATGGTAACGGTGTTGAAGGTGGTGGGGAAAGTCAGATATGCAAGGTGGGGGGAATAAGGTCACAGGCCAGTGGTGCGGGGGGCTGGCGTCCCGTACCGCCCGCAGTGCACCTCTAACCTGTGGCTGCTGTTAAGTCCAATCCTTGTTCCTTCCTTGTGTATCCGTGATCCTGCTGGGGCTAAGGTCGGCGCCGTGTCCGCACGTCCTGCCGGGCTCCACGGACTCAGCACGGGGCTCGAATTCCGGGATGTGGATGACGCGAATGACGCGATATCCCTGCACCCGAGTCTGAAGTCCCGGCGTCTGCCGTGCGCTCTACTCCCGAGAGGGAGGAGACTTGGGTGAGCGTGTAGTGAGAAGGGAATGTCCTCCAACGCGTTGCGACCCGTTTGGGTCTTCTTCAGGGAGTGATGTTGGCATTGAATTAGTCCTGGGTAACCTTTTGATAGTGACGCGCATTGTCACGGTGGCCATCTTGGATAAGGGCAAGTGCCCGAAAGTCTCATCAATCTGTATGTTGTCCATTGATGTTATGCCCATAATGTTGGGTAATTGTAATCCAAGCATGTTGCATGCCATATGGTCACATAATAGTCAATTGAGTACAAAAGCGCCTACTCATATTAATGATGCAGGATTTGCATAAAAGTTCATATGCGGGATCAGTATTCATGACCTCCTAAGAGGGTCCCTAATGCCTGTCCGTGAGAGTCAGTGACCCGTGGGTTGTCCTGGGCTGAGGGGGCGGGGAGGTGGAAATTGTGTGGGGATGGGGGGTTCTTGAAAAGAGTATTGGTTTCAGGCCGGGGGCGACGGGAGGCCGAAGTCTACCCGCCGGGAACCCCTGGATTGGTCTTGTCATTATTAACTAATCAGTAATGGCTTATTGATCTGATTTCGTTATCGGCATTAAGCCCTCTTGGTATCATGGTCCTTAATGTAAAGATCCATTTAAGCTCTTCTGTGTTTAGAGTTTTGATGTAGTCGCCCCCTCTCCAGTTTCTAGATACCAATTTGATTCCCACAATCCTCAATCCTACGGGGTTACTGTTGTGGATCTCTTTGAAGTGCTTTGAAAGGCTATGTATTTCTACTCCTTTTATGATGTTCCTCACATGTTCTGCGGTTCTGATTTTTAATTTTCTTGTCGTCCTACCTACATACTGTAGACCACATGGGCAGGTTGCCAGATATATCACCCCCATGTGGTCACAGGTGATGTGTTCTGTGATCTTAAACTCTTCTTTTGTCACTGTGGATGTAAAAGTCTCAATCTTTTTGGTTGTGGTCATGTGTCCTAATTTGCATAGTTTACATCTTCCACAGTAGTAGAAGCCTTTATTTTTGGTTTGTCTTTCTTGGTCTTTAATGTGGTTTTTAGTCAGTGTCTAGTGTCTCGGCTTTCTTGTATGCTTCTTGTATTTTGTCACTGTCGTACCCTTTATCCCTGAATTGTGTGCTAAGTATATTTGATTGTGTTTGGAAATCTTTGATGTTTGTACAATTGCGTCTTGCCCTTTGGAATTGGCTGAAAGGGATGCCTGATAGCCAGTTGGGATGATGTCCGCTGGTGGAAATTATGTAGCTATTCACATCTACAGGCTTCTGGTATATTTTGGTATTGATTTTGTTGTCTGTTATGAATATGGTTATGTCGAGGAAATTGACCTGAGTTTTACTGTAATCCGTAGTGAAAATTAGATTGTTCTGGTTTTGGTTTATGTGTTCCAGGAATGTTTTCAAGCTGCTCTCTGTCCCCCTCCAAATGAAAATGATGTAATCTATATATCTTCGCCAGAGCACCAGATTCTCCTCCAGCCCGATACCTGCCCAGATGTGGCGGTCTTCCCAGCAGCTCATGAACAGATTGGCGTAGCTGGGGGCGAATCTGGTGCCCATAGCGGTCCCTTTAATCTGTTTGTAATATGTGTCACTGAACCATAGGTAGTTGTGTTCCAGGATATGTTTTATGCAGTCTAGAATGAATTGTGTCTGATCTTTGGGCAGTGTTGTGTCTTGTTCTAGGTAATGTCTGGTGGCTTCTATTCCTTGGCTGTGGTCAATCACTGAGTATAGAGAAGTGATGTCGCTGGTACATATCCAAAAAGAGTCTTGCCAATCTATGTCCTGTAGTGTTCTGATAATGTCTGTTGTGTCTCTTATGTACGATTTCTGTGTGTTTACGTATGGTTGTAGGAATCTGTCTATATACTGAGATAAGTTGGATGTGAGTGATTGTATACCGGATACTATGGGATGGCCTGGTGGGTGTTCTGTGTTTTTGTGCACTTTCGGAGATAGTAAAAAACGGGGATGACTGGGTTGGTGTTGTCAAGAAAGGTGTGTTCCTTTTCGTTCAATATGCCTTTCTCTCTGCCCTCTTGTAACAGAGTTCTTGAATCATGTTGAATTGTGTCTGTTGGGTTCTTTGTGAGGGGTTTGTATGTTTCGGTGTCTGAAAGAATCCTTAGAGCTTCTTTTGTGTTGTGTTCAATATGACAATCCCTCCCCCTTTGTCCGCCGGTTTTATAGTAATATCTTTGTTGTCCCTGAGTTCTTTCATTGTTTCTAATTCTCGTTTGGTGAGGTTCATGTGTGTCTTGTGTTTTTTTGATGTTGAGGTTTTCCAAGTCGTGTGTTACCAATGTTTCGAATGTGTCAACCAGGTGTCCTCGCATGTATTGTGGATACAATTTGGAAGCTGGTCTTATTTCTGAGTGTCTGTAGTGTCCTTTTTGGGGTATTGTGGTGGGGGTTTGTGGTGGTATTTGGCAAGAGCTAGTTTTCTAGTGAATTTGTGTAGATCAATGTATGTCTGGAATTTGTCTAGTCGTGCTGTTGGTGCGAATTTTAAACCCTTGTTGAGAAGGGTTATATGTCTTTCCTCGAGTGTGAGGTTGCTAATGTTGAAAATCCCAGTACTGTCTGTATTTTTGGTTTGTGGTCTCTGGATGTGGTTTGTGTCTTGTTTCGTTTTGTGTCTGTTCCTGTTCCTGTTTCCTTTTGTTTTTGTTGGACCCCAGTGTCTCTGTTGTTGTCATTATGTCTGTTGGGTGTACTCGGGTTATTTTGCAGGGCCCGGCTCCTGCTGTTGGTTCTAAAAAAGACTGATCTGCACATTGTGTCTCGATCGTGTCAATGTCACTAATTGGGACTTTGTGTGTATTAGGAGTTGGTCTTACTGTCACAAATGGAAGCGTGGTGCCTCTTTCCAATGATTGTCTTGCAAGAGTTTCGTAAGTTTGGGGTGCTTCGTCTGCGATACTGTAGGTGGAGAAGGAAGTATCACATGTGTCGTTGCTTGATGCACTAATGTCGAGGTCAATGTTGTCTGTCTCTATTCTGCGGACAGTTGTCAGTTTATTTATCGGTGAATTCGTCGTGGAGTGCAGTTTTGTCATGTATTGCTGATATGTGAGGTTAAGGCGTTTATAGATTGGAGTGTTTTTCTTTTTTGTGGGTTTCCTGTTGGTGGGTGTCTGTGGGTTAGAGTCTGTCAGCCCTCTTTTACCTGTGTGTCTCTCCCTCAGTCTTTTTAGTCTGTGCTGTTTTTTTCCTCCTGTCTTGTCTCTAATGATTTTATCCCTCTTTGTGTTTATGATTGTCTGTTCATTTCTCAGTAATCTCTTTTGGGAAAGGCTCTCTAGTTGTTGAAACTCTGATTGGTCTCTGAATCTGTCTAGTTGGTTGTTAAGTGTGTCAATTTCTTTCTCTAGGTTTTTGAGCTCAATGCGTATCTACTATCAATTGTGTCAATTTTAGTGAACAGTCATGGGTGATAGCGTTCCATTCTGACATGAATTTACCACTAATACTTTTTCAGATTCTTCACTTGCCACCACACACACCCTTAGCGCAAACCTCTAAACCCCCCCCATCCACAACAGCTCTCTATATTGACCTAAGGAAGCACTGGAACACACAGATCAACATAGCATCACTTTACATTAGTGCTATAGGTAACAGACAGTTCACTCATTCCTAGCTGCGCACATTAAGTTTTATGGGTCCAAAATACCTTGATGCTAATTATTTCCAAACCCACATGGTAAACAGGACAACAGCATAATGGCTACCAAACAACAGAACATTATCTGATCATGTGCATAGAAGGGTTTTGTTTTCCAAGAACATCCATTTCCTGATGTAGCTCTCCAAATTTTAGATTGGCTGTAATAGTCAGTAATAGGTAATTTGCAGCGCTTTGAGGCTTTTAGTTGGAAAAGTAAAATATCGGAAAAGGACACGAGAACAGTGTGCCAGGGATGATTTAAATGGATGTAGTTCATCATAAGTAAATTAATAACATTAACCATTCTGGACTGGTTGTAGTAGGCCAAATCGTCTTTTAGATTTCACCCCCAAAATATTCATATCGATTACATGATAATAAATAAATGCATTCCTTTAATCTATTATTGTTTTATATTTCTTTCATTTTAATTAGGCAATAATTGGGCTGCCCTATTGCCAGCAGCCTCAGATTAAAAAAGACAAAAAAGGCAGAACTGACAGTTGGATAAAAATTCCTTGTTTGTTAATTATACAGTATAATTATACAGCATAAAGGAAATTCAGTTTTTTTCTGTATATATGAGTTTTTAATTTTTATATGAAAACAGATTGTAGTCCTAAAAATATATAGTTATAAAAAGACAATAAAATAATATATTAAATATTTGTAATAATAGACAAACAATTACAGTATACAATATTAAAAGTTATTGAAATCCTATAGGCGTATGGTGGTGCTAACAATAATGCAGTGATTATAATGAAGTTGGGTATTCCTGCATGCATGCAGGAAAAATTACTGCACGCATGCAAGAATATGTGGGGCAGATGCAGTGGCGTAACTAAAAGTTATGCGCACCTCCCCTAGAAATTTCGGCAGCGCCCCCCAGAGTAAAGTTAACTCCTCCCCCCACCTTACCCCTCTGTAGCAGGTTACCACACCTTGTCTGTGGTCCGGCTCCCCTGTCCACTCCTGGCTCCAGCGTCTAATGAAAACAGACCATCACAAAATGTCAGCCCCCATACAGCAGACAGTTTTCTGCTGTATGGGGGCGGACATTTTGTGATGGACCGTTTAGATTAGAAGCAGAAGCCAGGAGGGCACAGTGGAGCCAGGACCGCAGACAAATCTTCTGCGGGTCCCGTGCTCCGGCCACAGACGCGGCAGATGAGCTCCTGACAGGCGGCAGTGGCATTACAATAGCCCCGCAGGCCCCCGGCGGCCACACCTACACAGCACCTCCCCACCACTGCGGGGTCTACGGGACTATTGTAATGCAACTGGGCAGATGTAACATGTGCAGAGAGAGTTAGATTTGGGTGGGGTGTGTTCAAACTGAAATCTAAATTGCAGTGTAAGAATAAAGCAGCCAGTATTTACTCTGCACAGAAACAAAATAACTCACCCCTGTTACATCAGCCCCAACTGCAGTGCACATGGGGTTGCCCATTAAAGGAGTTTAAGAACCTGAATCACCCCCAAAATGCAGTGAGCAGAGGTTATTTGAAATGCTCATCACAGTACAGTCTGGGCTTTGATCTGTAATACCCTTCCCCCCTCTTTATCTGCCATTACATACTGAGAGTTGTGTATATGTGTATAAACATCCTAGCATCTGATGTGTGTGACCTCTAGCATGTATATACATCACATTTCAAAACTTACAAACTAAACCTGAAATAAAGACTCGGAGACTTAGGTTTGGCAGAATTTGTTAGCTGATTTATTTTAGCACTTTTAAGCTAGATTAATTTATTAATAATTAATTAATTAATGGTGGCCCAGAAAGAACGGCTAATTAACTAAGCTCCACCCACACAATCTGCATACGTAATCAAGCCTACCCTAACAAGCGGTATCCGCTCGACCTACTGCATTGACTACCCACCCATCTGATGGGTTCGCTGCCCCCCGAGCGGGAGATCGAGCGAAGGCCTAAGCCAATGAGAGGCGAGCGCACCGAAAAGCAAACATATACGTAGCATCATCATTTGAATAAGAACTAATTCTATTCACCTGCCGTTCTTTCCCGCCTATCAGCCAACGCGATTAACACCCACCCAACCATAATAACACAAGGGAGGGAGGGCGGGAAAACTTTCAGGAAAGAGAGAAATACTCCTCCCTTTCCTGCCCTGATATCCCAGCTAACACTGCTCTTCCCTAAGTCCTTATTGGACCACCGAGTCACATGCTTCCCTAGGTCACACAACAGTCTTGGATGTTTAACCCACTCCATGCCTATTGCAGACATTACGTTATTCTAAACATCCTAGCATCTGATGTGTGTGACCTCTAGCATGTATATACATCACATTTCAAAACTTACAAACTAAACCTGAAATAAAGACTCGGAGACTTAGGTTTGGCAGAATTTGTTAGCTGATTTATTTTAGCACTTTTAAGCTAGATTAATTTATTAATAATTAATTAATTAATGGTGGCCCAGAAAGAACGGCTAATTAACTAAGCTCCACCCACACAATCTGCATACGTAATCAAGCCTACCCTAACAAGCGGTATCCGCTCGACCTACTGCATTGACTACCCACCCATCTGATGGGTTCGCTGCCCCCCGAGCGGGAGATCGAGCGAAGGCCTAAGCCAATGAGAGGCGAGCGCACCGAAAAGCAAACATATACGTAGCATCATCATTTGAATAAGAACTAATTCTATTCACCTGCCGTTCTTTCCCGCCAAAGCGGGGACTCTGAGCCCAGAATCCCCGCCCGGCCACCAACCTAACGCACTGAGCTACAACCACAGATAGATCCTCCAAAATTAATGAACCATCCCTAACCAAATGCACCCCGTTAGGCAGGAAGACCTGATGGCACCAAAACCTAATCCTCTCCTGTGGGTCAACAGCACCTCTGGCAGCTAGAACCCACTGTGCCACCGCCGATATAGCTGCTTCCGAGCCTCATTTGAAGCCTTACCATTTCTAACATCTCTCAAAACGGAGTCGGGGAAACAATTGGAGACCAACCAAGGTGCAGAAAAACCAAGCTGTATTAATGGCTGCAAGATCACTCAAGATCAAGGCCGACAGCTTCAATCGGGACATTTTCCCAAATTGTTGCCTCCAGCTGAAGTACCAAAGACCTCAGACACTGGCGGACGTTCACCTCAAGGAACGCTTCTAAACTCAAGCCAGTACGGCCCTCGAACTCCAAGCCACCAGACTAACAGAGAATTCGCAACCGGCCTACCCCCAGATGAGGCCCAGCCGGCTGCCCAATACACAATCGAATGTTCAACTATGCACACTCTGAGCCTATCCTTCATACCTCTAAAGGAGAAGCTATAAGAGGAGACTAGTAGTATTTATATTAAAGGGTTGACCTAAGTATAATAGGAGGATCTGCCAAAAAGAAAATAAATTTGTTCTGTTGAAGCACAATTTTAGGTGCTTAAGACATGCTCCAATACCAATTGAAGCCATACCAGGAAACAAAGATGGAAAGAGACAAACAGGGGGAGGGCAAGGTAATGGAAGGGTATAAGGAAAAAACGGGTGTACTCGGCCGGAGAAAAAACGACTGGACCTGCTGAGGGACTCTTAATTGAGACTATAGCCGAATCAGAGTGATCAAATTCAGTCCGTCAGTTCAGGCAAAAAGCGAGAAAACTCCGGACGCTGGCCCAACAGCAGAGCGTAGCTAATCCCCGAGTAGGATGGACAAGGATGGGGGAATAAACAAATGACCTCAATCAAACACATACATACAAAGCGCAAGGACCTACAGCGCAGTAGGTGAGGCCTAATGTACTATTTAAATTGCGGAGCGCCATCTTCCTAGCGATTTAAAGCTCGACAAGGCCAATTGAGCGGCTATAGCCGATGTGGCAGCCCCAAGGCAGTGGGAATGGATTCCAAATTCCCAATGGAAACTCGCTGGACAACGCCACCTCGACCCAGCAAACTGACATCAGGTCATCAGAGAGCCACCAAACTGCAGGAGCCAGAGCCTGCAAAGGAAAGCCTGACCAGTGTATAAATGTTTGCCAAGGCCACTGGGAGGATGACCTAGGGCACCACAGGAACCAAGGACACACTTCCGCCCCCAGCCGTCAGATCCATCTCGGCCGCCTAATCTTAAACCCCCGAACCCCGGGGACTAGTCGGATATCTTATGCCAGCAAAAAACGCAGCGCGGGTCCTAGAAAGCACTACCAGATAAGGCACCCGAGGGGCACCATGCAGCTGTAGCAAAACAGCAAGGATAGACTCCTCCCGGACAATAGCGTATCGTAAGCAGTGTCTGCGCAACCCTAAACCAGCAGCAAGCAAAAGGTGATGGGGTGGTGGGGAGGGGAGGGCATTTTTTGGAAAAATCAAAAGAAAAAAGAAAATACCCATTAGGTAATGCGCCAGTACCACCCTGAAGTTCCCGGCACTAAACATCTCCTAGAATAGACAACATTAACCCCAACCCCCGCCAACCTGACTGCGCAGATCAGCCAACCCAACGCCCGGAACATACGTTCCCTAAATAGAATTGGAAAGTGAAAACATTGCAGGGCGAGCTGCCCCTAGCCCACGCAACCAAGAAGACCCGGCCTACTGGGTAGATGGCTGCAGCCCTGCATTGACAACTACTAGAGCCAGCTGGATACCATCCTGCCCAATTATGGTAGACAAGCGAACCAGATGATGGGATCTGGCCACGCCCGCAGCGGCCCTTATTAGTGAGTGGCAGACAAGTGACCCATGGGTACAAATGACTTCAGGTAACAGAGGTCATACACAGCGGCAATCTGGATTCCCAGAAAG
Source organism: Crinia signifera (assembly GCF_055691185.1). NCBI lineage: Eukaryota > Metazoa > Chordata > Amphibia > Anura > Myobatrachidae > Crinia > Crinia signifera. Next base: position 207,906,634 of record NC_139222.1, read on the forward strand.
GACAGGTAAGTAACCGCTCCTCCATTCCAACCTCAGCGATTAGCACACCAAAATGTCAGAATAGCGAACGGAAACCACCCAGGAGCCTAGCGCAGCGTTCAGAATAAGCAGGGCCAACAAAAAGCAATTCCTAAAGGTAGTGAGAGATACAGCCCTGACACGGGGACACTTCAACGCCCCAGTGTAAAGGTGTGTAACCCCTTTAATTATGCACGAGAAATGAAACACCCCATCGGCAACACCTGACGATGAAGTATTCCTCGCCTCTACAAAGCAGATCCGTTTGCTAAGGCTAGTGAATAACAGGCTAAAGGTGTTATAATCCTGATTTATTTATTCATGGCATTGCTGCTATTTAATTGGTAGTGGTGATGTACATTGTTCCCATACTACGTAGTGTGTTACAGGGGATCTATGCACCCATAGATTGCTGCCTTGAACTTAAAGTCTATATTTTAATTCACCTGGACACGTATGCCCACCAAAACTCATTTCGTTCTTGGCATCCAATACATTTTAGAAGTATTATTGTGGAATATTATTATCGAAAATAATGATTATTACTGCAATGCTAGAGATTTTGCCTTTTTTTTTTATTTTTATTTTTTTTTTATTTATTTTTTGCTGCTCGTCACACATTCGAGAAGCAAATATTTTGATTTGAACGACCCCTAATCCAGATATGCGTCCGTAGCATAGCCTGGAGCGCTGGAAATTTTTAGAAGGGAATATTACTGTGCGAGAACACAGCGTTGCCCATGCGCTTACCTGATGTGTTCTACCGCCAATCATGTCACCTTTCCCTCACTCATCGTAATTTTAGCATTGCAAAGCAAATGACAGGTCTTGTACCTTAGAATACAGCTAATCCAAGCTTTAGAGGCTGATGCTCCTAAATAACTCATTCGCTGGTACTGCGTTTCCACCGCCATGTTATGTAATCTATTTATTCTGCAGTAATAATCACACCCTTCTGGAGAAATGCCCTGGAGAAGGATGGTCCCTGAGCTGAACTACTTTATTAGGAACGCTGTATCTGGGGCAGGGGTTCCCAATCTTTTACTAATTGCGACACCCTAGAGTATCAGAATTTTTCCAAGGCACCCCCAGGCCCCAAAAATATATCAAATCAAGTAGATTCTGTTGATATATTTCTCTTAGGGTCAGTTATGTGGTAAAGGGCAGGATTTGCTTCCGATTGTACACATTTTATGATTGGCAGCCACCAGCACTGGTTTTGTCCAGAAATAATTGAACGTAAATAGTTTGAATTGGTCCCGGACCACCAACCCGAGGCACCCCTGCCAGTATCCTGAGGCACCCCAGGGAGCCTAGGCCCATAGTTTGGGAACCACTGATCTAGGGGTTGAGGCTGATCTAATTGAGACATAGGAACACCGAGCCTGGGAGGCTTACTTGGACTCGTCGGTTAGGCTGAACAAGTACATAAAGTCATCCTTCTAAATTTACCCCCTACGGCTCTCACTTAATGCCTCGATACCTGAAGGACTGCTGTGCATTCGCAGCGCCCAACCAATGTCAACCCCATGGGGGGGAGGGACGAGTGAGAAATGCCAGATAAGCCGCCCGACACAGGCTCAGCCCCCTCACCTGAAAATCCAGGCCGCGCCGTACATGTACCAACATCAGCATCACTATCCATGCCCGCTTCCATAGCCGACTCCACTGCCCGAAAATCCGTGGGGACTTGACGTCTGAAGATTCAGGCTGAGCAGCCCATGTGTCATCATCTGCATCGTCCTCGCCGACTTCGCCAGCAGTGAACGAATCCTCTTCGCTGTAGTCCAGCTGTGCCTCAACATCTGTGGGAACATGCAAAAAGGAGGGGGGGACCCCGAGGACTGTAGGCCTCGGTCACGCATGCGGCTCTGTGCAGAACCATCACCTCAGAGTGTCTCCCTCTCCATCATGGCAACAGCTGACCCCATATCCCTGAAAGCCTGCAAGAATTCTGAGCACCCTGGAATGGGCCTCCTTTGTGCCCCCTGAGACCAATCCTCTAACTGTCTGGGACCCCACCGTCTCCCGGGGCAGAGTATTAACAATGGGCACCAGAGCCCCAGCAATGGAGGACACTGCTGCGGACAGCAGAGAGGGGTGAAAGGAGGTAGTGGAGACTCTAGCCGTGGTTGCACCCCCAGACCCTGCCTTGGATCCAGAGCACCCCACCGGTGGAAGCCTGCCAATTCCCCTGACTCCACCCCCCAGAAGCCCGTGCAGTAGTATGTCCCCTAGGTGGCAGCGCCTCACAGTTGGCCGATGAGGACATGTAAATGCTGCCCGCACTAACCTGGCCCACGCTGCCCGACCCCTAATGTTCGCAGCTACTGTAGTGCTCACCTACAACACCGGGCCTTGCTGCCCCACGGTGTCCCACCCCTTGGCTCTAGCCGCCCCGGGGCCGGAAGCAGGCCGCAGCGCAGGAGCCTCCAAGGCTTCACCTGCAGCCGGGCGTCTACCACAAGCCCATCCGTGAACGGGGACCAGAGACAGGGATGATGCCACAGCGTCTGTTCAGGCCTCCTTGACTTCGCACGGCATCTACTCAGCATTGCAGAGGGGTGGGGGGGCCTAATCGCGGCTAATTAGCATATGCCGCGACCTAATTAGCATATACTGCGACCTAATTAGCATATACCGCGACCTAATTAGCATATACCGCGACCTAATTAGCATATGCCGCGACCTAATTAGCATATGCCGCGACCTAATTAGCATATGCCGCGACCTAATTAGCATACATCGCGACCTAATTAGCATAGGCCATGCCCCTTGCGGGCGCTGTGAGAGTCCCTATTAGCAATCTTCAGAAATTGGGAGGTATGCATGGCATGGTAATAGTCAGGGAAAGCACTACTGAGACAGCAAAGCAATGTATCAGCACTCAACTGAATACAGCTATACAGTAACTGGGGAGCTCAGGGGCACAGGTCCACTCACCAGAAAACTTTCAGGAAAGAGAGAAATACTCCTCCCTTTCCTGCCCTGATATCCCAGCTAACACTGCTCTTCCCTAAGTCCTTATTGGACCACCGAGTCACATGCTTCCCTAGGTCACACAACAGTCTTGGATGTTTAACCCACTCCATGCCTATTGCAGACATTACGTTATTCATACTGTAAGAAGCAATACTGGTCCCCTTTTCAGAAAGATTTTGAAAAGGGGGTAATGAATTCTAGGATGGGGCTGCTACAAAAAATCAGCTGCATGCTTACAAGGTATTTAACTTGTTATTAGTAAACTTTGTGTGAATACTTCTATATATTTATTTTTTTCTTACAATAGTCAGGAAAAGATATAACACTGAATCTATCCATTACTATTATCTCCTAGTGCTGTGATATTGCTGGTGATATAGCCATTAGAAAATAACAGGAATAAACATACATTTGCAATAGCTTAATCAAGTTAATTTCACACACATATAAATAATTAATTATTGGAAGTGACAGGATGTGGCTTTAGCTTTACAAAGAAGTGGTTTTTATATAAACCCTACAGAATACTTGTTTTTGACCTAAATTTAAGAACAAGACTTCCCCAAAGAAACTAGATATCTTTTTGTTAATTTATTTTATGCCAGGTGTTTATTGTAACTTTTATATATGATAGTTGTGACAAACAAAACTGAAGCTGGACACGGGGGGTGATTCTGGTTGACATGCTAAGCTGTGAAATTTGCAGCTTTACGTGTCATATATGTGCCGCTTGCACGAAAACCCTCCCCTGCTCGCACAAGGAATATCCCCGCACATGTATGCGAATGGATGTTTAGAATAAACATCCATTCACAGCCTTGCATGCGGGGACAAAATCATTCGATGGTCACAGATCATCAAAGGATTTTGCAAGCGTTTGCATATCTAAGACACCTCTATGGTATGGTCCTGTATGGGAAGCGGGTGGGCAGGTGACATCTGGTGATGTCAGCTAACCGCACCCCCCACCCGCACTTGCGTCACCGACGAATTAACATGGGAATGCCCAGTGGTTTCATAGGGACGCACACCCCCAGCCGCACTACCAGGTGCAAATGGGATGGCGAACAAGCAATTTGCCGTGCCCGCTCGCACCAAGCGGCTGCACATCCACATACATGTGTAGGCGCATGTGCAGTCGCAAACCATCACTCCCCTGTGTGAACGTGCAGGGGAGCGAAGGGACTAGAATAAGGTCCACTGTCCACATAGTTTTGGTTCTTAAAGCAAATTAATAAGCAGACCACACTGGATGATGATGATATATGTTGCATGAGACATTCAAAACACAAAGAATAAAGAAGATTCTATGGGGGATAATGTGGGAACACTGAGGGTGGATATTGTGGAGAATGAGAGAATATATTCATTTATTAACACACATTCTGCAGCTATTTACAGAGAACATTTTAACATTCACATCCTGCCCCAGTGGAGCTTACAATCTATATTCCCTACCACATGTACACGCACACACAGACATTCTAGGGTTCATTTGTTGGGAGCCAATTAACCTACCAGTATATTTTTGGATTGTGGGAGGAAACCGGAGCACCCGGAGGGAACCCATGACGTCATTGCAGTGAGGCAGTAATGCTAATCATTACACCATCCGTACTGCCCCATATGAGGCTGTTGACTGAACAAAGAAAAGGGAGAGGTGAGGATGTGTCATAGAGTTAGTACTGTATCAGATATGTAGTAGATTTAATCTGTAGGGAATGAATATTGAACATTAGATAGACACAAAAGGAATGGGGTTCTGGAAGGTAAATGCTGTACTTCTCTTCCTGCATGGTCATTTCAGCATATCTCCTCTATGTAGCATATTTGAGTCAGGATATTGTGTGAACATGACCAAATGCAAGGAATGACTGTATGGCAAGTCCCCTTCCCCTCCTCTACAAACTCTTCCAGCCAAGTTGAAGGGATAGTAATCACGTAACACCTCACAATCGTCCTAGAATTGAGTCAAAAGTCAGTGAGACAGACCCTCAATTCAGGACTGTCAGCTTATATCAGGACAGGTATGATTTGAGGACCTTGTACCATATAATACCAGGCAAACGTTGAAGTAAAAATGTTGTACTAGAGCCCAGACATCTTGAGACAATATATTTTCTTTGAATTCCCAGATTGGTATTCCAAATGTCAGGGTGTAATTAAATGATGAATATTCCTCATATTGACTTAATAAACCAGCGGCTGGCTGTAGCGATCTGTCATCAGGTGTGTCTCTGCATTTTGAACCACACTGGTATTGCAAAGCGAGAATTCATTATCTCCTTTGGCAGCCAATTACTGCAGTAATTATACCTCTCCTCTAGACTAATGATCTAACTAACTGTCATTTAAAGATGTTTGTCACTGGTAGAGATCTCTTGTAAATGAATTATTGTGCAAGTCTGCACACTTCCAGAGGTTGTCACAGGCCCCATGGGGATCTTATTATCGCCTGTCTCTGGCTTCCTCAAAAAACAGCACTTCTGAGGAGTGCTTTAGAAAATACTCGGACACAACACAAGAAGTATTAAAAAGCTTATGGCAACATAAAAACTAACACAGAAATAAACATTTTTATTATCTGGGGGAAAAAGTTCCTTGTAAATTGGCTTTTCAAACGCCGGTCCAGCTGTTTTCATGTATTGAATGAATTAATTAGTATTTCTTATTTATGACTAATCTGACACAGTCATCATTACATGCTTCATAGTTATCTGTATTAACAACGCAATTACACCAGAGCTGACACAAGTCAGACCCCCTCAGACCACATCTGAGAATTTTCGGGGGCCTTTATTTTTTAGTTTTCAGCTCTTCACAAAAGGAGAGAGAATCAGTAACTTGGGGAAAAGGTTGTACATATTGGTCTCACCAAAACCCCACAAAACTAGTTAAACACACATAAACCACAAAAAAGTTGTGGGGAAGTGCAACAAAAGGCCTGATAATATTAAATAAACAAATAATACATAAATAAATAATAAGCAGTCTCAGCTAGAAGGCCAGGGCAAAGACAAATGGTGCATCATGAAAAGTGTGGTGCCTAGTGCATTGTGCCTGACTAGAGGAAAATGTGGTCTGTCACCAGTGCATTTGCAGGTACCTCTGGTTCAGGAGGCACCAGGAGCACATAGCACCTCAGGCTTCAGGATGCCAGCCTTTCAGTCAGAGAATCAAGTGGTTCTCCATGCTTCACTACAACATCCTGATATGGAGAATCCTGACAAGTACCCCCTCTCTCCCTACTCCTCTAACCGTAACCCTCCATCCACACAAAATAACCTTAACCCTCTCCCCTCATGGAGCCTAACCCTCCCCATCAATGCATAAACCTAACCCTTCTGCCCCACAGTCTTACCCTAAACCCCTTTTAAGTGCCTAACTCTCTCTCCTCGCAGTCTAACCTTAATTCCTCCACCAAGCGTTACCCTAAGTGACCCCTAGTGCCATAACACCCAACCCAACGCTGTGGGACAGGACTGCATACTGTATTTGCGATGGAGATATTGGCTGTCGGGATACTGGCACTGGGATTCCATCAGTTGGCATTCCAACAGCCCGGATTTTATCTGCATCTGTTTTACCTACATGTACAATATATGCACATCACACCCTGTCCTTCTCGAGCAGGATTTATAAATCTTCTCATGCGAGTAGTAGATAATTGTAACAAATTCCCAGCATATATATAGTAGCTGAAACTACATTTGTAATTGATATTAACATGCTTGGGACAGAGACAATTCTGCCATGTAAATACGTTTTCCACTGTATTTGTTTTCACTTATATCTTTACTCAGTATATTGATGTTGTTGTTTTGTTTTTCCTTGTGGCAGCCTTCCATCCTTTTCAGACAAGTCTTTACATCTTTTTTTGTGGAGCTATTTACTTGTGTACTAAATACAGAACTTTATCATAACATAGATCAACAATAAATAAACATGATTTCATAGATACATTACATAAACATACAAATGGGAGTCATGAAGATACTGCAGGATATAGAATTTCCATTGCATTATTAATTTAATAAGCTGAAGTTATCTCATGTTTGACTACTGCAGGGTTGCCGACTTTTATATTCTCCTCTCCGGGAGAAGCCCGGCTCGTTACCAAGGAGCTCGTTACCAAGGAGAGGAGACTTTCAGCAGCCAGCCGGGGGGGGGGTATGGGGGTGCTTGGTCGTGGGGCTCACTGCGCTCGCCACGCTTCGGGCTCAGTGGCTCGCTGCGCTCGCCACACTTTATATTTTAAACTCCACGCCGACGTGGATAGTAGGGGAATGAAAAGGTCGGATGACGCGCACCACCGCCCCTCGCGGGCTCGCCACACTTCGGGTTCACGTCAATAGTGGGGTGACGACGGGGCCATATATAATGTGAAATGGGTCATATTGGCCCATTTCACATTTTTTATTATGTGAGATGGACTTTATCAAGTCCATCTCATCTTGTGCCATTATAATGGCACAAGACCGACGCGATGCTCCCGATTTCAATGTTAAAAATTATTTTAACATTGAAGCCTATGGGGAAATCGGGGGCATCGCGTCGGGGCCAATGTTAATGATCGCGACCGACGCGATGCCCCCGATTTTCCCTTTGCCGGCAAAATGGACCTGATTTCAAAGGAAATCGGGTCCATCGCGGGCATTGTGTACCTTAACTTAAAGGTACACGATGCCCACGATTGTGGCCGTTCTAGGAAACAAGTACCGATTATTCTTTCATATAGTCATGCATACAGGTATCTGGAGAGTCAAAAGGTATAGAGATATATACAGCTCACCAACTGATTCCCCTGGTGGCCCTTTTATACTCAGCCGTGTATCCGAGGACAGTGAACGGATCTGAGAGGTTTACCTCCAATTGTCGGGGTCTCTATTTGGTGAGTGAAGAAAGATATGGGGATCTGCTGTTGCTAGCAGAACCCAATGGCACCCTTGTTAGTTACCCCAGCGCAAGGGTACACTTTCTGGGACTGGTAGCAATGAGAGTCTCCTAAATTGAAAAGGGAGAAAAAGGAGGACAGTATTATTTTGCTAGATATATGGTTTAGATTTTCATATTCTCCATTTCCAAAATGTCCCCTTTAAGTCTCTAAACACTGTATACTCTATAATGAAGGCTTCATTATACTGTGACTTCTACATATAATAAGCATACTCTGCAGGGATATGATTCAGTATCCAATAAATTTCTGCTGATTCCTCAAAGGTACCCCGCCCTGGTATGCTGCTTTCCATTCTCTAATATAAAGGAGGATCACTTAGCATTTCGATGACAAGGTCACATCGTCTCTCCAGTCCCAGTCCATGTATTAGGTCCCATCAGAGTCAGACATATGTGTAATGGACGCGCGTTTCGCCCTGAATACCGAGGCTTGTTCACCCACGTGGTCTAGCTACAGCTCGACTATGATTTATAGTGCTACATTGGCGCCTTGTCAGTGACGTCGGAGATTACATTTCTCCTGATTTGTTTATTATTTCTTAGGCTGCCTCCCCACGTGGGTCCGGCTCGCTGTTCTCCGGCTGCTTGTATACGTCAGTGTGGGAGTCCCATCTCCCGCAGCTATTACGCTCTCAAAATCTCCGCCTCCCAACGTCTCCACGTACATTTACATCTCCCCTGGGTAACGTTGCCTAGTTACCTCCGATGCCGCTCACCGCTAATTGTAATTATACAGTCTGAAATAAGGCTATTTCCCACCAGCAGAGCTCACAGACTGGCAGTTGCAGTTAGCGATTGGCTGCCAGACCGTGAGCTCCAATTTACTCAACACCCAGTGCCATATTTCAAATGTCCGTCGGCGATGGTATGAGCCGCTCAGCAGCATAGGAGCTGAGCGCACAATCCACAGGGTGGCACTAATATGGGAATTCTAGAAGGGGCACTAATGTGGGCAATGTTTAAGTTGCACTACTGGGGGGAATTATGTGTAAGAAAAATTACTGGAAGCATAATACCTAATGGGCATTAAGTGTGTGGCATAATGTGTAAAGGGCATTATGGTGTGTGGCATAATAAAATGGGCATTACGGTGCGAGTCATAATGTATAATAAGCAATATGGTGTGCTGCAATGTTTAATGGGCATTACAGTGTGCGCCAATGTGTAATGGGCTTTACAGTGTGCAACAATGTGTAATGGACATTGCGGTGTGCGGCATAATGTGTATTGGTCACTACAGTGTGCGGCGTAATGGGTACTGCAGTGTGTGACTATGTATAAAGCAGCTAGCTGCCAGCATTGGAACCCCTCACACACAGCGTGGATAATATGAAAAGTCCATGTGAGTATTTAAATCTGAATGTTACTGTTATGCACTGGGGCAGGGAAGTTTTTTTTTATGCAGAGAGGGACGGGGTGAGTAGTTGTTTGCCCAGAGGAGAGATTTCAATTGGGGGGCTGTTATGCAGTGGGAGGGGGGAAGAGGATTTATATGCCCATAGGGGGAAGGGGGTTATATGTGCAAGAGCCCGCCTACTACAAAATGGGGGGGGGGGAACATGCCCTTGCTCCAGGCACCGTGGCACGTAGCTACACCACTGAGTAGGCTTACACCAAAAGGTTGACATGCAGTAGGTCGACTTTGAAAAAACATTGACACAAACAAAAGGTTAACATGGCAGTGGTCGACAACATGAAAAGGTTGACATGAGTTTTTCTAAATTGTTCCCATTTTTTTTTTACTTTTTCATACTTTACTATTCAAGTGGACTTTGATTGGGAATGGTAAAGTGTTACAGAGCACCTGGCCCATAGAATTGCAAGCGAAGCGATCCATGCAAGGGTATGCGCTACATTAATTGGCGGTCAGCGTGCTGAGGTCGACATTGACACAAAAAAAAAAAAATAATAATGTTGGCCTATTTATGTTTCCACCATTGCCATGTCGACCTATTGACTGTCTAACTAGACTTTGTCTGTGATCTAAGCCACGGTGAGCTAATAGGACTTGACCCATTTTACTTAGGAAGCTCAGACTGAAAACTGAGAATTGCTGCTAAACCACAGACTATGGGCCAGACCGAGCAAAGCAAAAAGCAAGCAATTTAGTGTCTGGAACAATTCATGTTGCTATGCAAGGGGAGCGAACACATTTATACTGGTTCTCTGCAGGGTAAATATTGGCTGCTTCTCCAGGTAGCCCACAGGTGATAGACTGCTTCATTTTAACATTGCAATTTAGATTTCAGTTTGAACACACGCCACACATATCCATACCTCCCAACTTTTTCAAATGAAGAATAGGGACACTCGCGCAGCGAAGCCGTGCGAGTGCCCGGAAAGGGGGCATGGCGTATGCAAATGAGGGTGCACCTTAGGCAAATTAGGCCACGCCCCCATTTTTGGCCACTGCATCTATTCTGTCACATTGGGGGGGGCTCCCAACTGCCCCCCCCCCCCCCTGCAGCAGGACATCGGAGGGACATGGGAACATCCTCAAAAACCGTGGCGTTCCCGCGTTTAGCGGGACAGTTGGAAGGTACTGTATGCATATCTAAATCTCTCTGCACATTACATCTACCCCCACCTGCAATGCAACATGGTTTTGACCATTTGTCTGCCTTTTTACTTTGCTTACAAAGCTGAATGGAGCCCTAGATTAGTTAATACTCAGTAAATAGCTTCTGTGTTTTATTTGAATGTAGTGTTGTACTGCCTACCACATATACATCAACTGAAGCTTGTATTAATAATTTTACAAAAGATCTTTATAAGCTTCTTCGGAACTCATGTTTTATAACTAATTCAAAGGAGGAACTCCGGGAGACAATGGAGTAATTTTCAGCTGGGCTCCAGGCCTGAAGGGGGCACTGCCTCCATTATCCCCCATTGTGCCTCCTTGCTGCTGCTCAGGAACTCGGAGCAGATCAGCATCACTAGCAAAAATGCTAATTTAAATTTAAGATGTCAGAATGAAGCACTGATTTATTACTCGGGAGAATGATCATTAACATTCCACAGGTGGAATCTAGGAATTTTATCTCAAGCAGAAACAAAAACAAAAATATTACCCACTAGAAAAGCTAGATAAAAAAATACATATTTATTATCCTTAGAATAAAAAATATATATATCTACAAAAGTCTTTAGCAACAGGTATTGGACCTGCTTCTCTGAAGAGTTACTAGCTAATCTTTACATGATAGGCAATGGGGGGTATATATTCAGTTGTTGTTTTGTTCCGTTTTGCACGCTTATTGTCCCTTTTATTCACAACTATTATCTGTATTAAATGTCGTGATATTAGTGTGATATTCAATTCTTCCCAATCTTTTAAAAGTTTACAGTTTTTTGAACATGTTTTATTTTACCGTAATTTTCAATGGGCTTCCTATTGAAATGTTTGGTGATAATTTTCACACTTTTTAATAGACGTCTAAACTTGGTAATTTTCTCGTCTTTTTATTCACCTGGGTGTCGGGTGGTGATAAAATGTTATTTTATTATTTAAAAAAGAAATGATGTTTTATTAAATGTGTTTTTCTTTTTTTTTTTTTTAAAGGGGTTAAGGATAAACTTTAAAAAAAAAACAATAATACAATAGAGCAGTGGAAGGCAACTGGTGGACCGGGGTCCATCTCCGGACCACAATGGACAGAGATGCGGACCCCCAACACACTCCTGAAACTGCAGCACCAGTCCCAGGAATGCAGGTGTGTGGGTGACATCACTGTGCAACACTTATAAGGAGCGGGGGTCCTGATAACAGGTCCCTGCAGGTTGCGGCCCATCAGACCCTGAAGCCGGGTCCTCCATTTTGTCCACAAGCCCGCTGTTGAGCTCCATCGCGGGACCGTGAATTATCAAAACGGTGGGGGACGCGGACACAGATCTCCTCCGTCTGGCCCCATCCTGCTTACCTGCCCGCAGCTGCTTTGTGGAGCTGGGACTGCAGCCGTCAGCACTGAGGAGGTAACTGCAGACGCTTCCTCCCTCGGCTGTGTGAGTGCTGCTGCGGCGGACATTGCCGGAGGCTCTGATCTCCGTGAACAGTGCGCACTGTGCTCCCCTCGCTGGTGGGGGCTGCTGTTGAGAACTGGCGAGCAGGAAGGCCTAGCCTAGCGGGAGCAGCGGCGTCAAGAATGGAGCAATGAGGGAGCAGCAGTGTCAAGAGGGCACAGTGACAGCAAGAGGGCCCAGCAGGAGCAGCTGCGGCAGGAGGGAGCAGTGGGGATTTTGACAGACAACTCCCTGTAAGTTTTAATATATGATGGGAGTATTATTATTTTTTTTTTAATGGCTGCTATGCAGTGGGAGGGGGGTCTCGATCAAAATAATTAGAAATATTCGGACTCCGTTAAAAATTACTTGCCTACTCCTGCAATAGAGTATAGGCACACATTCCCCCAATAGTGTATATGTACCCCCCCCCCCCCCCCCACACACACACACACATATAGTGTACACACACCGGCAAAATAGGTATGGGTCATTGGGTTGACCAAATTAAGGTCGACAAGCATTGGTTCGACCACTAAAGGTCAGCAGAGCGTCGACCTAATGATCATACACCGGTAAAACCTCTCCCTACCCCCCCCCCCTTCCCCCCAACTCCTTCATACACAAGTCTCACAAGTGTGGGTCAGCGGCAGCAGGCTCCAGCTCCCCCCACAGCACAGAGGCGTGTCTTCTCTCCTCTGGACGGCAGGCTGCGGTGCATGTTCTCCACTCTTCGTCTTCTGTGGTGGCTCCCTGAATATGGCACCCGCCTGCTTGCGCATCTGCTTTTCAGAATCACGGTGCATGACACATCAGTGTGTAGTCACGCAAGGGACGCATGATTTGAATGTCGTTTTCTTAACAGGTTGTGGGTGCTGTCACCCAAACTTGTATGACCGGGCAGAGGGCAGGGTAGACTTGTGGACATCTAAGTAGGGGCAGCCTATGGCAGCATTGGGGAAAAGGTAGATAAAAACAAAATACACCCAGAACACCTTGAAAGCCTCTCTTCAACAGGGGCAACACTTTTCATGCAGGCCACTACTCCTCACTGCTCCACATGTCCTCTCCGATAAAATGCAGTACTGCAGCTAAATAAACTAGCAGGGTGGGGCTAAACATGGTGGGCGGGGCTAAACAAGTTTGAACAAAATAGGGAATAAAAAATGGGGAATAAAATGGTGCATAAATAAAATATCTGAAATCTGGAATATTAAAAAAGGGGATAAAATGGGCGTGAGATTAAAAAAAAGGGAAATAAATAGGCGTGATAATTACATCAGATTAGACATCTAAAGAAAAAACATTTGAATAGCAAAATACGTCAGATGCGTGCATTTGAAAGGTGTTAAAAAAATTACGCCAAAAGTAAAACACTTGAATACCCCCAATGTCACCTAAGACACATGAAATTAATTAATTATGTAAATTATTGTTCAAACACATTTATGCTGTTGAATTCATGTATAGGTGTATGCTATGGTTTTATTGTGGCCTGTGCCCTATGGATATGGTACACAGGTTTTATCAATGAACAAAAGAGGCACCATTGTTATTTGGCATGAAGAGAATGTGGTTGAAATGTAATAGGATGAGAGATTCAGAAAGTGAGAGATTTGGTAAGAAATCTCCAGTTTTTTTAAAGAGGCAATCATTTACACTGCAAGATCAAACTGGTTTTGCAGTGTAAATGATTGCCGCTTTAAAAAAACTGGAGACTTCTTACCAAATCTCTCACTTTCTGAATCTCTTGTCCTATTAAATTTCACACTTAATATTTGCAATGCTAAATTTATTTCTGTATAAAATGTTAGAATTTCTATGCTTAACAATCTGCATCTTATTAGAAAACAATCCAGTGTGAATGTGTGTCCTAATGGAACAGAGGTTTCACTTGCCATGATAACACCTGTGGCTGGATGTAATACAGTCCGAGTTTGCGGCAGTAATGTGGTGTCAGTCAAACTCAGACTTGGTTTAGCCTTGTAAATGATTGCTGCTTTAATAAACCATTCAGCCAGCATTCTGCATCTCCTGCAAACTCTGACTGTATTATAGCCCTCTGCTAAAGCGGTGATGAAGAGACCCATTTTCATCACTCCACGCGATGTGGGATGCCACCACCTACACAGTGCAGGAGCCAGGTGCTGCACATACAGTAACACGTGGCTCCTGTCATTGAGCAGAAGCAGGCATCTTGGTGTCACCCCCTTGGTGCATGACACCTGGCTGCTGCAGACTTAGGACCATTTGGATACAAAAGGGCAGGGAGTGGGGGGTGGGGTCAGTGGTGGGATTCAAATAAATTAACAACAGGTTCTATGTCCTAATGCCCATTGCACATAAAGCCACATACCATAATGCCAATAACACATAAGGCCACACACCGTAATGCCCATTACACATTGTGCTACACCCCGTGATGCCTGTTACACATTTTGCCGCACACCATGATGCCCATTACATATTTGAAACTTGTGCCACTTACCTACATGCTTATTGTTAGGGGGGTGTTGCTCGATGCCAGGGGCTTCATGCTGGATGCCAGGGGCTTTATGCTGGATGCCAAGGGGGCTTCATGCTCATTGCCAAGGGGGAATACATGCTGGTTGCCAGGGGCGTAACTAGAACTTGTTGGGCCCCATAGAAACTGCATACATAGCAACTGCAAACATAGGAGACTGCAGGGATGACTGCCACCATGGAGCGCTCAGCTAATAGAGAGGAGAGGCGCTGTAAGCAGCTATGACAGCCGGGTAGAGAGCTGCATGCTACCCGGCTGTATACTGAACTGAAAGCAGGTCCGCGGCTATTTTGAACTCTCCCGCTGGACCGAGAGACAGTAGGAGCTCGCAGCCGGCAGCCAATAAGAAGCCCCCATTGCCGCTCCTTATTGGCTGCCGGACCGCAAGCTGCTATTGGCTTGTGGTGCAGTAGCATTCAAAATAGCCACGGACGGTGGAGGACATGCCGTCTGTCACAGCTACTTAAAGTACCTTGTCAGCGCTCCTTAGCCACTGTTTCTGCAGAACCGATCGTATATTAGGTATCGGTTCTGCAGAACCGGTGCGAACCGGCTGAATCCCACCTCTGGGTGGGGGTGATGTACCATAGCTGCCCTCCTGCTCTCTTGACTTGTGAATGACCACTGCCACCCAGCAATCAGTGTGCTTCTGCAAACATATACTGCATAGCAGTGGCTGAGAAACAGGCAGAGAATGTTGCCCAGGCACTCTGATGTGCTTAAACAGAAGCAGAGCAGATTGGAGCCATCACAGGCTAGACACATCCAAATAGAAATCACATAAGCTTTCCCTTGAACCGCCCGGCAGCTTCCCGGGTGGCAGGATTTCATAAGATACATTGCATATGATGTAGCTAGGGTTGCCACCTCTCCCGGATTTCTGGGATTCTCCCGTTTTTGGTGGCAACCCTCAAGGAGGCTTTTTCAGTTTCCCGGATTCCAGGATTCTCCCGGAATTCGGGTGTCTGAAAAAGCCTCCTGTCCAACCCTCCATAAATCTTCTCTCTCCCCAGTGTGGCAGTGCCGCTGCTGCCTGTCTGCAGGACCGCCGCCCGCCATCTGCCCCCGCTGGTGTATTTGGCATCACCCAGCAAACTAGAATGCTATTCTGTGAGAATAACTGTGCAGGGCCAATTTGGAGGTTACAATGTTCCACCTCACCATTAGAGGTGGGGGAACTCAGTTCTACCCCGTTCCCCCTCATTTTAACCCCTGCCTAGATTTATCGTATGCGATCCCAGGGAGGGCTGTGGGATCCAATAAATCTATCGTGAAGCCCTTGCGATCTCCTGCTCCTATACGATGGGATGGCGCATCCAGGGCTGCCGAGAGGTATTCTAGGCCCCAGTAAAATTGGGGGCGTGACCTAATCGTGGAAGGCGTGGCCAACTCCTGCGATTAGGCCACGACCACAAAATTATTACGGTGAGAATGAAAAAACCCTCTAAAGTCAAGGGGGAGTGTTATTATCCTCCCACCCCTTCAGCAGCAGCAGCAGCAGCACACACCTACAGCATGTGCTGTGCTGACACCAGGCTCAGCATGAGCTCTCACTCTGTCTGCAAGATGCTCATGTTGAGCCTACTGTCAGGACACAACATGCTGTATGTGTGTTCTGCTGCTGCTGCCCGGTTGGGATGGAGGGTGTCGGACCGGGCCAGTAAGCCCGGGCCCAGGTAATTAGTACCCGCACCACTCTTGGCAGCCCTGGGCGCATTGGATCGGAATTGGAGCTGAAACATCAAGTGTATGGCAAGCTTTAGGCCAATACCCCCCACCCCACACACACACTTTGTCCCCTGAGTGAAAGTGGTAAGTGGATTAGCTGCACAAATAAGTGAATCACAGCTCTCAATGGTTGCTAGGCTGGCTGTTTTCTGTAAGTCAATGTTTTTTTGCTTTATGGTTGCATTTAAGAAAAGACCTGTAATACTCTAATGAGTAATTACTGATATATTGTCTGTCACATATAGGTATATTTGCCAGATGATGCTCCTGGAAGCTGATTGTAGTGACAGCCAAGCCCACCATTCATTAATGCTGCTCTGCACACGGGAGCATAATATCAGAGGAGAGATACTGTAGGCATAGTCCTTTCTGCATTCAGACACTGTAACCCTGCCCTACTGGAGCGGACTCACGTTTCTACAGTTCATGCTCAGATGTGCAGTGCAGGAGATTTATCAAAGCTTGGAAAGAGTGGTGACAGAAAAAGTAGTGATAAATAAAATGCCAACCAATCAGCTTCCTCCATTATGACAAAATGCAGATTAGAAAGTTTATGTGTCTCCCCCACAAATGGTCTTCGCTACACATACAGTATCTGTGTGGTGGAGCAGAGGACCTGCTTTGTGAACACAGTAGATAACTGTTTATAACTGCATTAGGGCACTTGAGAAAAATATTGATTTAACCAGCGGCCATCCACTTGAAACTACTAGTTCTGCTGGAAAAGTATGCTATGCATGTCAGTGACACAAAACAATTCCATGATTTTTCTATGAACAAATATGGCTGTGACATAAACTAACTAGACAGAGAGATCATTCTGTGACACGCTGAGAATGAGAGATATAACTAGCACACATAAATAATACTTCAGAACAGTGGGCACAGAGAGATGTTTATTGACAATCTGTAGGATTGCTATAGTCACACATAAAAAATGGTACATTATATATTTATATATATACATATTTACATTCTAGTACTGGCTTAAAAACGAGTAAACATCAAAGGCGACTCTTGGCAACTAAACCCTCAAAAACCCTAAAAAAAACAACCCACCAGGATGAAACAGACTGTCAGTATGCATGGCTGACATTATACAATAAGCCCACCTCTACATTTATCTGTTCCGCCGCTCTGCTCCGACTGCCAGGTAAAGGGTTAATCATGTACTAGATTGTAGCTTTAATGCCAAAAAAACATACCAGAAAAGGGTCAGGGTCACAAGGGGAGGGTCTGTGGTAGAGAATTTGGACACAGCTCAAAGAGATTTCTACAGAAGCTGGTACAGTGGTGACAGATTTTACATTGAGAATGAACACTAAAAAGAGGACTGAGCAGGGGCGCATCTCTGAGAGAAGCCAGCACTGAAATGGAAAAAGCAGAGATTTATCTGAGACAACATGAGTGGGCTGTGTGCAGAGGAAGGGCAGACAGACAGAATGGGGTGCACACAGGGAAGCAGCTGTGCAGGAAGTTATTACATATGTGCACACTCTACAATACATCCCTGTTATAAACTCTTGTTACCCCCATGCCCATACATTTGGGGTGGTTTTGCACTGACATTAAGAAAATAGCGGTAACAACAGGTGCTAAAATGATTGCTTACACCTGCAATTAGCGAGGAGGCGGTGCTTATGGGGGATATTCAAACGGCAGTATATAGAGCATCTGGCATCCGTATAAAGCACCTGCACCACCATAGCTCTTGACTAAGTAGATTTTGGTAGAGGGTCATTAGAACCTGTTATTTCCCTCCATATCTACTGGTTTATATGCATTTACTAATGCTAAAAATGGTAATAAAGCAAGGTTTTTTTTTCCCATGCCAGTGGGTAATTGGCATGTAAGTGGCCAGAACAAAAAAATGATAGGACTTTCTTTGTGTTCATTGACACATACTGTATACACAATTATTATCAGCCAACATATGACTTATTCATAGAGAATGATAAATGTAACCTGAAAGAGGGACAATTGGGAAGAATTAACAAACAGGAGGATTTTGGTAACAAAGCACTCTTTTTACTAAGCCTCGGAGACATTACGTGGACAAAAGGGGACAGATATGAGAAAGATGTGGGGAGGGGGACAGAGAGACACAAATGGACAACTCAACTCTCCAGTGACTCGCTGTAATATTTTGCTGCTCTAAGACCTCCTGCATGGCTGCCATATGTACCGATGTAGGACAATTCCTGTTACTACAGCTCCTCTACAGACAATTACAGACTAATAACTTTGGTAACGATTTCTTTCTAGCTAGGAGTATTTACTGTATGGTATACTATTGCAGAAATATTTATTTGGTGCTGGACGAATTGCTATAGTCTATGACATGGGTATATATCATACTTGCCTACTTTTGAAAACTAGTTTCAGGGAGATTATAGTTGGTAATAGAATTTTGCACAGTGCCCCATTGAGGGGGCCTTTCATGCTCCACCTAAAGGGCGTATCTAGTTCCATATATGGAGAGATTGTGAACGTGGCACCTAGAAGCGAGGGTGTGTACTGCTACATCTGAGAGGAATCTTTTACAATGACATATCCAAATGTAGATGAGCCCCAAAGCAGTTAGTAAGAGCTGCTATACTTGGTAAAGTGCTGGGAAATGGTGCAGTGTAATGTGGGCTAGGTGAAATGAGGGAGATCACTAGACTAATGAGGGAGAGAGGGAGGGTTGCTGCTATTTCAAGGAGTCTCCTGCAGAATGCAGGAGGGTAGGCAACTATGGTACATATAAATGTGTGGTTATTAAATCTGATTAGGATTTTTAAGACTGGAAAACACAGTGCAAAGTGGCCAGTGCAAATATTCATTACACATTTACAGTGGTTAATGACCCTGAGTGCCTGTACCCAAACCTGTCCCACAGTATATATAACATAGAGCCAGCCCTAAGATACAAGTAGTTATCCTATGCTTGAGCAAATAAATATGTTTACATGCCCATTCAAAGGGTCTATACTGTAGGGTTAGAATTTACACATTTGGATAAGTTAAACCACTTCCACAAAGTCCATTTAAAAAAAAAATCTTTGGGGGCCAATATGAAAATGACTTGCTTCTGGAAGGCATCTTCGGTGCATTACTGGCAGTTCATACCTATCTCCATTGTAATGAGTGCCCAGCATTTCTATAGCTTGAAGTCAGAGGTTTGTGCTGCCCACAGTGTACTGAACACATGTATTGTGCAGCTGAAGCATACAAAGCAAGCACAGAGAGAAGAACTCTCACCTGGAACTTCCTGGGCTATTTAAAGGGTAACTTCACAAAAAATGCTAAATAATTTAATATGCTAACTAAAATTCCTATGCTGGATACTCTGACTCTCCTCAAACTGCCTGTTATAATCTTACACTGTTGCTCAATTTCCCACAATGGGTGTGAATTACTGCACTTTCTAACATGCAACTACAACCAATGCAAAATGGTCTATTATTTACAAATAATAACAATCCTCTAACTAATCTGTTATAGATCCCAAATAACCAATATCTGGGCTACTATTATTTACAGCAACATGAAACTATTTTTAAATTAAAAATTTAACTGAATCATCACATACACTTTGGGCAACTATCAATTTTGTTATAGTTTTTATTTTTGTAAATGTTTTTGCTTTATGCATTTTAAATTATTGTTGCTTCCCCTCCCCTCTTGGACTCTGTAATCATAATCATATATCACTTTCACACTAAGCATTTGACCCAGGTAGGAGTGTTAATCCCAGGCCTTTGCTGGATAGGCTGCGTTGTGAAAGGGGGAACCCGGGTTACTCAACCCATGTAATGTTTAAAAGGTGCCCAGTGCTGTTCACTTTTCCATAAGACATATTTATGAGCTTGTAACGTCCACTTTTAATGACTCGCACAGTTTTGCAGGGCAGACACGGTCGCAATGGGAAAGGTGATGTCCTGGGAATAACCCATATCCAATGTGCAAAGTGAAAGGGGTTTGAGCAGCTGTAAGCTCGGTTGAAACCGAGTTCATTAACCTGGATCAGACCCAGAATTTTGGTGTAAGTAATACTCACAATAAAGTTTGTCTTCTCTATGTGTATCAGTCTATACAGTTGATAGGTTATCTTGACTAAAGGATTGTTTCTGGCCTTCTGCCCCATGTTGGAGCCAGTCTCGGTCAGGTTTTGGAACCACTTTACAACTGGCAGGAGTATGCCTCTGTGTATTTGTGTGCGCTGGAGGTTATCCAAAATAGGTTCAGTAATAAAAAAAACGACCACGTCTCTGAGCCTTGGACTACTCATGTAATACTGCTTTCTTATTTTTGGAATATTGAATAGTCTTTCAAATAATATTTACTGTAATGTTCTAAACTGCTATGAGAATCCTAGACTGCAAAGCTTAGGTCCCAGTGGGTTTACGTGTTGTCTCCTTGGTGTTCTGTTTGCTTGTTCTGTGTTCAGCTCTTTGTGAGTTCATGAACCATTTCGACATCACCTGGGACATCTTTCATTAGAATAGAACATCTGAGAATGTGTGCCATGTTTTCATTCAGTTGTTCAGTCATCATTACTAATACACATTACAGGCAACCTTTGTTCTAATACGTAGAGCCCTGTTCATGGTATGACCAAGGGCTTTATATCCTGTGACTTAGAGGACGTGCTCCGAGCTGCTCTCAGGATACTCAAAGCTATTCTGCCGTTCACTCAGCGTGATGTTCTCTGTGGCACTGCTGCCCATCTTCTCACGGTACCACATGACATCACTGTGCCGCGATCTGCCTGTTCCATTGTTACAGCTATCAACCAGTTTGTGCTTTTCACAGACACTGCCGAGTCCAGGTTGGGGAGGTTGGCTATACGTATTTTTATATTCATCTTCAATATCCTTTCCAAGTTTCCACCGTTTCCATTTTTTCAACAGCTCAGACTGAACCTGTGGGTAAACAGATTGAGAGACCATGAAGTAATGTGGGTAAAATCACTTCAGAGACTTACTATGTTGGAGCCTCCTCACAAATCAGACAAGTTCAGTGTTATGCAAATAACAGAGCAAATGTTTTCCTCATCTGCTAAATCTTTTCCTTGCTCTGTTCCTCAGCTAACTTCTTGTCATGCTAAACCCTATATCCATTCTTAAAATACAACTGCTTGTCTTGCTGATTTCCAACTTCCCTCCCACTGTCTCACTCTACTCATCTTGTGGGCAGCAGTGGAAAGGAGAAGGTGATGGCAGATATAAAGGGAAGATTTGGAGAATGGAGGATTATGGGAGAGGACAGCAGCCACACAGACCATTTTAAGTGCACTCACATTTAATCTGACATTACACACCTCCTTGGAATGTTCCTGTTTACTACTAGAAACACAAAGGGGGACATTTACTAAGATGGGAATAAGACTTCATACCAGGGCCGGACTGGGACCAGAAATCGGCCCTGGCATTTTGAGCACACAAGCCCAACGGCAGTGGGCTGGACCCTTGCGTGGCGAAGCTGCGCGTCAAAAGGGGGCATGACCTCATGGAAAGGAGGCGTGGCATCACAAAAAGGAGGCATTACACTGCCCATTACACATTATGGAACACACCATACTGCCCATTACATATTATGACACACACCGTAATGCCCATTGCACATACCACACACCATAATCCTTAATTCACCTTTATGCCACACACCATAATGCTTTACACGCAATGGTGTAATTATAAATTTTGCACAGCCCATGGCACTTTAGTGCCACTTACACATAATGCACTCTGTAGTGCTACTTACACATCTTGAAGAGCTTGGTACTTGTGTAGTTTCACGGCGCCAGCATGGAGCCGTGCGTCTAAGTCCCCTTGCGGGCTCGGTGGCTTGCTACGCTCGCCACGCTATCTAAAATCAACTCCATGCCAACGTGGATAGTGGGGGTATGAACTATCCACGTTGGCATGCTGGCGCCGTGAAACTACACAAGAACCAAGAGTTCTACCAGAAAGCAGACAACCAAGTCTATAGAGTTTCTCATAATTGCTGCTAGTTGGAGGTGGATGTAGAAAATGTATAATGAGTACTACAACACAACGCAGCTCTGTCCAGCACTTATAGGGTTATCTTTGCAGCATATGTATCCTAAACATTGTAAGTATGCATTAAAGCATAGCAGTAGATGCTGTCTTACTGGATCACACGTATGTTTATTGGACAACTTCATATCAGCCATCAACCTGTCATCAAATATGTGTGCCATTTTCTCTCTGCAAGACCCTCCAATGCAGAGCGCTGCCTCTGGCCTAGTTGGGGTTAAATGCAGCACACATTGACCATTCTAAGCATAGACAATCCTTGCACAATGGATACATCGCCTTAAAGTGCCCATCCCCCCCCCTCCCCAATGTGGGGGGTTCATTACGCAGGCAACAGCATATCATCCAAACCCCCTTTCCTACCTCATTCCCTCCTGAATAGAGAGACAGACGAGAGCCATAGCAGCTTGAATAAACAGCAATGGAGCAAGGCAGCACACAGAAACTCTGTGCCTCCATAGCAGATGAGTGGTCAGCATCTGGCAGGTGGAAGGGCCGCAGCAGATAGGCAGTCAGCATCCAGAGGGTGGACCGGCAGCGAGTGTGGTGCCGGGAGCAGAAAGCTGCATTCAGATAGGGGAGGTGGTAAGCAGGCTGATGCTCAAGAGGAGTCGCGGGACAGCACTGGGTGGCTCAAATGCACGGCAATCACGTCATGACGCGACCGCCCGGTGCTCAGCACAGGAGGCAGTGCTGTATGCACTAAATCCTGACCTGAACGTATGGCTGCACAAAACCGGCCCACAAGGCCATCGGCCCTTCTGGCATTTGCCAGAAGTGCCAGATGGCCAGTCTGGCCCTGCTTCATACCCTCCAACATGACCCATTCCATTAGGTACAAAATGCTCTATTCCTGGCAAGCAGTAATTGGGGAGCACATGGTCAGGTGACATTGACATAAAAAAAATGTGAAAGCTTAATGTCAGCCTTTTCATGTGTCGGCCTTGTACATGTCAACTATTTGGGGACAACACTGTTGACCTAATTACTGTTAACCTCATGATCCACACCAGTTCATCTACCGGATATTTCTGTACAGCCCCATAAAAATCCAGACACCTATGATATACATGGGTGGGGAAAACGTTTTTGGATGTACAAAAACTGTTATATACAAAGTGAACATTGCGGGAGGAAACCAGAGTACCCGGGGGGAAACCCACGCAGGTACAAGGAGAATATACAAACTCCGCACAGTTAGAGCCACGGTGGGATTCAAACCCATGGCCTCAGTGCTGTGAGGCAGTAATGCTAACCATTACACCATCCGTACTGCGCCAACTGCTATAGGGCTCAGACACTAATGTACATTAAATGGCATGGTGACAACTTTTTTTTTGTGTGATTTCCATAGCACTGCGGCCTTCATCACGGGACTCCGGAGGGGTAATATAAAAAAACGGGTACAGCATGTGCGGTGTAGGCCCCCTGTGTATACTGCACACACTGCACCCATTATAAATACGCTCTCAGTTCACATGATTGTTGCGTGCCTTCACACATAAAACTACATCTATGTATCATGCGTGTGAGGCTATTGCAGTCAGCCATGCAAGTTGTGTCGGGGCAGAATTACATAGCTAATCTAATCACCATGTTCTCCCTCCCAATGCTTACTCACATCACACAAATCTGCACATTTTCTCTACTATTCAAACACTTCCCTCCAGGCCCCATCCTCTGCAAGACTTCCATTAAAACTTGGCTGCAGATCTTTGTTTACAGATAGACATTGATTTACACATCTCTCTATAAATAATGATGCAGATGTCCTGGTCAGGAAACAGAACAAGTGTAGAAGAATGGTGAATGTCACGCATGACAGTCATTACAAGAAGGGAAAAGTAACTGGACATGAAATCCACACCCCTAATTAGGCAGAAGGGTTGGCATAGTGGTTAGCATTACTGCCTTAGAGCACCGAGGTCAGGAGCTCAATTTCCACAACAGCTTCTAAAGGTGAAATGTTTGCATATTCTCCCCATACTTGTATGGCTTTCCTCCTGGTACTCCAGCTTCTTTTCACACATTTAATCCATATGCTGCCAGTTTAGCTTGCTCCTGACAAACATGAACCTTAGTGCAGGCCTGGGCAATCGGTGGCTCTCCAGCTGTCTGTTGCTGCTCTGGCTAGCCGGCCGCCCTCCTCTCAGCTGATGGCACATATCACTGGTCCTCCTGCCGCTGCCAGATGCCATGCCCAGCCAGCACTCACAGCCAGCCATTAGGTGAATAAAGTTAAGGAGACAGTTTGTGTATACATACTGTAATCATCACCTTTTCTAATAAGGGCACTTTTAAATTGCTGGGTTAATTCTCTGGCATCTTACTGTACTAATTGTATTACAGACACCATGCCCACTTTTAAATAGGCCACACCCTTTTTGTGAGGCCACTCCCACTTTCCCAGGAGCGCACACGCCTTCGGCGCGCATTAGAATTGTGGGGGAGAATCTACAGGAATTGATGATGAGTGAGGTGGCAACCCTATGTGGAAAGGATAGGGATGGACTGGGGCTGTCCTGGCATTGTATGGTCTGTGTGCGCTCTTGCAAATATAGGACATGGCCACAGCTTACAGGGTCGTAGCATTGCGGCACACCTTTGTTTCTGTGTATGGCGGTTAAGTAGAGCGCTGCAAGTTGGGTTGTTATCATATATACGTTATGTTATGTGTTTTTGCTCATAACTATTCTCTGTAAAGCGCTGCAGAATTTGGGTGCGCTATATAATAACTTGTTAATAATATATAAATAAATAAATATATACTGGACAAGACTCATTACCTTTCCTAGAGCTGTGAAACCTCCACTTCTGCCAGAAAACCCATGCAAAGGCAATGTCATAAGGTTCCTGGTGGCAGTGGATGGAACATTGTACCCTTGGTCGTGCTCACACATCTGCCTCACATCACATATACTAATATACAAGAGTAATCCAGAAAGATAAAAATATAGAAAACATTTAAGCATTTATATCTGTCGGTGAGCTTTAGAACCCCCTTGTTGTACTCAGCTCCCTCCAGTCCTTTGACCTAGATGCGGATTGCAGGCTTCAACTCTTCATACTTGATTATGTCTGACCACTTTCTTACCACCATACACCTGCTTTAATTAATGAAACATGTCAGCAGGCCACACTTTCTATACATTCAACAATGTAATAATAACACTCCTCACGTCACAGTTGGCGGAATTGTATTTCGTACAACCTTACCAAAAACAACCATAACCACACATTACTTACAGAGCACTTAGAAAACTAATTGGGGAGACCATCTGACCATGAATTGAGGAGGTTGAATGACCGATGTGGTGGAATAATGCACATTTATCAATGAGTGATAAAACTTGTGAGAGATAAAACTCATTGCAGATGGTATATGCTCCGGCCAATCAGCTCCCTGCTGTCAATTTTACAAACATATGACAGTTAAGGGGTGTTCACACGGTGCGATTTTTATTGCGATTCGATTTCGAAACACATTCGATATGGACTATATAATACAGATCTGTACTATATAGTCTTGCCTGCACAGTCTATTGTTCTATTCGATTTTGATGCATCTTGATCGATTCGGCATCGAATGCGGCTGAAAACAACTCGATGTACATTTGATTCGTTTTGCTTATATCAGCAAAATCGAATACAAAAATAGACCAAATTGACCATGTGTACGGGGCATTAGGAGCATCACTTGTTAAAACAGAAATAACGCATCAATAATTCTATGCTTTTGTTATACTCTGTTTTCTCAAATATAGTTATTTATTGCTGCAGGTGGCGTTAGCTTGTTGCACAAGGTACTAGCCCCGGCATATGAGGCCTACCCTTTGCGCTAAGCAGCAGGTGTTTGTTAGAAGCAGCAACCATTTTGGCAACCATGACTTGCATAAAAATATTATAAAATGGCTGACGATACAGAACAGTGCTGTAAAAGTGATTTCTTATAGAGAATTGTTTTTGGTTTTAGAAGCTTAAGAATGTGATGTGGACAGTATAATGGAGCAAGGGCAGACAGCTAGTCTCCACAAACTTATCAATAGTATGGGAACAGGGCCACACATGCGTAAACCCCAAGGCCACTGAATCTTTGCATAGTAACAAGGAAGTTGGGTGTTGGGTTAATTATGACATCATGATTGAAAGCAGAGCTTGCCAATAAGACTCAATGCTTATGATTAATTAATTAATTAATTAATTAATGTGATTAAGGTTTAAATATCAGAGTTAGAGAAGGAAGAGGAAGGCAGTTGAGGAAGAACAGGCAAGCACGGGGGGGCTGGAGGTAACTATGAAGGAGGTTTAATGGCTGATCACTGTCCTTTGAAAGGTTTCCATTTTGATTTGATTTAGAATTACTGTTAAAGTATTAGCTAATCGATTTTATGTTTCTTGTGTTTGTCTGCATTTGCAAATACCTGTAATCAAGCTATTTTTCAAATAAAGCATTGTCATACATTTTATAACAAGGTTGTGTTGGTGTGCCATCATTTCAGCGTTGCCATTATATTTAAAGGTTATAAAGTAAATATATATATACGTTTTGGGTTATCAATCATTCACCATGGAATGATTTCCCCTGCTCGCAGCGCTAAGTGAGCCAGGACTCACTCAGTGCTGTGAAGGTCATGGGGAGAAGGAGAATGACATCAATGGCCCTCGCCCTTGCTCACTGCCTTCGGGCGGATGACTCACACATGCGCACTACATATCGTGTACATGCACGGTCAACCGATAACCACTCTCGCAACCCGGCGAGCGTTTCTGAATGACGCCCCCCCATGTGTAGATCTTTCTCATGTTGTAGTTATTTTTGTCCATTTAAAAATGTAGACTATCTACCAGTGACTTACCTCTTTGTTGACAAAACAGTACAGAACAGCCACCAGCATACCCTGTGGAGGAGAGCTGGAGTCAAAAAAACACTTCAGATAATGTGATACTGAATGATAAAATGGGGCAGGGGAAAATTACCTGGAATGAACTAAAGAAAAGGTCAAAGAAAAGCTTGACCAGTCGCAGGGTTCCTTGTGCAGTTTCATCTGTGATTAGCGCAAATACCACCTCGTGGATTCCAAGCAGAGGAATGAGGGTGAGCGTGGACCTGGCCAGTCTGCGGAGAGACAGTGTGAGCTGTAACATTTCCACTCACATGGCTTTCCTGGTCAGTTACTGTATTCGTTGCACATTCTAAGCCGCTGTCTTCAGTCTCAATGTGTCGCTAGAGGCCGCCATAAGCATTTGGCTGACCTCATACGTCTCTCACCTGAGTTTATAGTCTGTGTACCTCATCTGATGAGCTCGCATCTTGGACAAGAGAATTTGAATAATCCGCATAAAGATTAAGAAGTTGATCTAAAAGTTAAAGAAAAATATAAATATAGTCAAATGTAAACACGGACATTCTCGCCAGCGCTTTCTTTGTGTATGTGGGATAGAATAGCTGGGCTCATTGATAAAGATCACTGGCTATAAGGCAATGCACTGATGCTAGCTGGTGATACTAGCTTCAGCCCCACTGTTATCTTTCTGATATGTTGCATTATTTCCTTTCTGTGTCCAAATCCTACTTTAACAGGCATCAAAATGTGCTTGTAATATACATGTTATACTTTAATATGAGACAGGCAGTGCTCTGTAAATCTGTAAGCACTGTGTAATAATCATTACCAGTATAGCAAGGAACACAGGAGAGCGCAGAATCCACCAAAATGCCATGTTGTTATTTGTGTTCCAGCACCTGAGAATGGAAATGAAATCCATAGTTAAGGGCTGTTTAATACAGACTTTGCAAAGTTAACCAGTGTAAAAAAGGTAACATCATTGGCCACCCATACACATTGTTATTACTATAGCCAACAAGATTGCTCTATGACGAGTCTACCAGATTGGGACTGTGGGAAAGTCAGCTGTAAAATTACCACTTTTTGATCACTCTCAGCAGCGGGGGTGGGGCCTTATGTAGATGTCATCAAGCTCCGCCCCCAAGTAGGCCAAATCCCACAATTCGTGTGTCTTCGAGGAAGAGGCAGGGCTAAATTATGTGATATGCATCTTTAGCCCAACCCCTCCCTCTGAAAACCCGCAAATTGCAGTAATTTATCGCTGTGGCCAGGGACATGAGGGGGCTTTCACGGGTATCCGGGAGGGTTGCCCACCTTTACGGGGGGCAAGAAGGGGGAAATTCTGGGAGGGTAGTCAATCCTGCATTAGTTGTTCCCAAAAGGAACCTGCCTGGAAACCTATGTGTTTATTTACTAATAGAAGATGGGATATTTATATGGGTAACCAATCAGATCTATAATATTTTAGAAGGTGATAAATAAGAAGTAGATTTGGTACTTGTTTCCTAGCACGGCCACAATCGCGGGCATCGTGTACCTTAAAGTTAAGGTACATGATGCCCGCGATGGACCCGATTTCCTTTGAAATCAGGTCCCTTTTGCCGGCAAAGGCAAAATCTGGGGCATTGCGTCGGTCGCGTGCATTAACATGGCCCCCGACGCGACCGACACGATGCC
This sequence comes from Crinia signifera, assembly GCF_055691185.1. Lineage (NCBI taxonomy): Eukaryota > Metazoa > Chordata > Amphibia > Anura > Myobatrachidae > Crinia > Crinia signifera. The sequence goes on from NC_139222.1 coordinate 207,935,409, forward strand.
CGCGATTTTGCCATAGGCTTCAATGTTAAAATATTTTTAACATTGAAATCGGGAGCATTGCGTCGGTCTTGTGCCATTATAATGGCACAACATGAGATGGACTTGATTAAGTCCATTTTACATAGGAAACAATGTGAAATGGGCCAATATGACCCATTTCACATTGTATATGGCCCCGTCATGGGTTACGCAACCCCATTGTGAGCGGCACCCCACGATTGACGCCAACCCGAAGCGTGGCGAGCGCAGCGAGCCCGCGAGGGGCGGCGGTGCGTGTCCTCCGACCTTTTCATACCCCTACTATCCACGTCGGCGTGGAGTTGAGAATATAAAGTGTGGCGAGCGCAGCGAGCCACCGAGCCCGAAGCGTGGCGAGCGGACGCGTATACCTGTGAAGTTATACGCGTCCCCACGCGCGGCTCGCTGCGTTCGCCATGCTTCGGGCTCGCTGCGCTCGCCACACTTTATATTCTCAACTCCACGCCGACGTGGATAGTAGGGGTATGAAAAGGTCGAAGGACGCGCACCGCCGCCGCTCGCCACGCTTCGGGTTGGCGTCAATCGTGGGGTGGCGTTGAGGGGGTAAAATTTGGCGTCTGGGGAATACTTTACATTGAATCCAATGTAAAATAGGGGCCCTATTCACATTTGATTCAATGTAAAAATTGGGTTGATCGCGTCGGTCGCATCGCATGTGTTTTGGTCGCATGCGATGCGACTGACGCGATTTTTCCAACACGATCACCCCGATGCAAATCGGTGTGGCCGTGCTAGGAAACAAGTACCGTAGACTTTGATTGGTTGCTATGGGCAATATGCCTTCTTCAATATAGAACTCGGATCTTAGTACATAAATCCCCAAATGGCAGAATTATACCAATCTGGCAAATTGTACCACAATGGAAGCAGGTCCAGCCAGGAGACATGTACAGATTAAATGAGACTCATGAAATGATTTTTGTTGCTGAAACAAACTTATCTATCAGCATAAGTAATGCTGCACATATATGAACTAACTCCTAATATGAAATAACGCCGGAGAAACCATGCACCTGGTGTATTCCCTATTTGTTTAGCAATAACTGCCTATGAGTCCTAATTGTACAAATAAGCACTATGTTCTCAATTTAGCCCTATAGGACCATTATGTCCACTATGTCTTTGGTCACCTGCAACACAATCATTTGTTCCTGTTCTTTGATGACTACAATTAGCTATTCGGAAATAACTGATGTCAATGGGTCTTATGTACATATGATGAAAAACAACAATAGTTAGAAATGTAAACACGACCTTTTGGGAAATGTAAGAAGTGGTGAATCTTGTTTTTTTGACAACTATGCACGTTATGTATTGTACCGGTTCCCTGCATGTATGAATGTAGGAAAATTATATGAATGACAGGGGTTGCTGCCATGCACCCTGTCTTTACCAGTGCTGCTATTAATTAGTCAGGACCAGTGGCGGTTTTTAACTATGGGCTGCAGGGCTGCAGCCCCCCCCCCCCCCCCCAGGAAAAATCCGCCACTGTTCTCTGCCTATAGTGAAGCCAGATGTAGGCTGTGAGACTGCTCTGGCTACAATGTGACTAGCAGTGACTTCCTATTGGGAGTCCGACCTTTGGGAGGTGATCCCTCCCTCCAGTATGCCTCTCTGTGCACAAATGCGCAGCAGCCCCCAAAACAGGTTCTGCGCATGCGCAGTACTGCGGACCATACTGCACATGTGCCGGACCCGGGAATCCGATTAAGCCTCCGGGGGCTGCTGCAAAGGCAGCCCATGGAGGCTTGGGCCAGAGCATGCGCAGTATGTATGAATTTACTGCGCATGCGCTCGCCCAGGGGACCGGCGCCTGGAACCGAACATGAGTGGAGACTCAGAGCGAGGCGGAACTTAGCAGAGGCAGCGGCAGTGGAGGAGGGGTCAGGACGCCAAAGTGGTGTTGTAATTATACAATGGTCACTGACACGGACCATTGCATGCAGTGTACCTTTTGCCAGATGTATCAAGCTTCACAAAGTGATAAAGTGGAGAGTGATAAACAACCAGCCAATCAGCTCTTACCTGATATTTTACAAAACCCGCCTGTAACATAACAGGTAGGAGCTGATTGATTGTCTGTTTATCACTTTTTGAAGCTTGATACATCTGGTCCTCAGTCTGGCGCAGCTGCAACTCCCTCCACTGTTCCCTAGGGATGGGCATCAACCATCGATGATTCTAAATCAGCAATGGTTTCAGAAGATCCTACAGAGCCTAATATATGTGTACCATCATGCTTAGCAACTTACCTTACCTTAATGGCACCAGTTATAGACAACATCTCACAACTTTTTATCACCTGTAGGAAACCTTATTGTCCCGCTAAGACCTCCACCATCAGAGGATGGATAGTAGCCTCTATGAAGGAAGCGGGAATAAATACAGACCAATTCAAAAGCCATTCGCTATAGGGAGCAGCTGCAACTAGGGCAGCTGCTAAAGGAATTCCCCTGCAATCAATTATGCGAGCGTCAAGATGGTCCTCTGCCCGTACTTTCACAAACAATATTGGAGACCAACCGATATTCAAAAGATCGAATCTCTCAGAGCAGCCACCAGGTATGTGGTAGTCTGCCCATCTGTGTTGTTGCTAGGTGGCAAGCCTCCCGAAGAATCTATGACCTGCAAACCGGATTTATTCGAGGGAACAGGATTGCCACCTAGCAACAGCTCCCTCCCGTCCCACCCTTGGTTTGCACCAAATGTTGCTAGCTCTGTTGTTTCCTCTGAGAAATCTATCTGATACTGATTTTACCCTCTTTCATTCCCTAAGGCACACCAAAAGAAGCCGCAAACAGCTGCCAATAAGGAACAGAAGTAGACTACATCCTACTGTCAAGTGTTAACCTTAATATTTCACCGGACTTTACCTGTTTCAAGTTTTGTTTCTATGGCAACTACTTCTTACAACATGAAGTTTGTTAACCCATCTTGTTAGCCCAGTTACTGGAAAGGGCTGCCTGTTTCAGTTCAATGAATCATCATGCCTAGTCTCAAGTCACTACTGGTTTGCGTTTTCCTTTCCAATGACTGGGCCAGGAGTATCTAAGATAAGCCGTGTACACACGGCAGCGATATGGGCTATAATAGCTGGAAATATGGACGCTGGCGACCATATTGCCAGTGATGGGAGTGTGCCCCGTTTTCAGCCCCTTTCTAATAGCTGGTCGCAGGAGCTTGCTCCTACGACCAGCTGATTACCTCTGCGGCTCCCCCGGCAGAGGTTCCTTTTCATCAGTGACCATCTCTGGTCGCTGATGAAAAGGAGAGACTGAGCAATATATCTCCCCACATGTGTACGCACCATTAGAAGGTCATGTGCCCCCCCCCCCCCCCAGCGGTGCTGGAGCTGTGCAGGGAGAGGTGAGTGACATTTTTCACTAACCTAACCCACCTGCTGTTGCTAGGTGACAATCCTGTTCCCTAGAACAAATCCGGTCATAGATTCCTGCAAACGAGTGTTATAAACAACAGTCCTGTGATTGTCACCAGTAATCCCTTTACTGCCTCTTATGTTATTGTACAGCTCACACCAGAACATGTCCCATCCCAGAGAGAGCGAAGAGTAAAGTGAAAGCCACATTTTCACTGCACACATCCTTCTCTTACAGAGTACACCACTCCCAACAGCTCAACAAACATGACTGGAATCCGGGGGATCGCAGCAAGCTTTCTATGCAATATACTGATATTCCTGGCTTGGCAATGGGAGTGCACATAAACTATGCATATTATGTTTCTTTAATCACAATATATAATTATATATATATATATATATATTGCTGTATGTATACTGGGTGATAAATCAAATCATGCAGCGGCACTCAGAGGTCTTGTGACATTTCTGTATTAAGGTATTTAACAAGAAATGCTAAAACCTGACGTTTTGGAGCTGGCACACTCTGTTTTAAAGGTGAAGGTGAGAAGATTGAACCTTGAAGGTTCTTGATAAAAGTTATTGATAAAAGTGCACGGGCACTGAAACATTGACCACATAACTGGCATCTGTTGTCTTTCGTCATAAGCCTGAGAGTGCCGCCGCCGACACAATGGTATAGGCATCCCACTGACAAGGTAGGGTAATTATGGAGGGCGCCGGGCAAGTTAATCCCGCAATCACTATTTGTGCCGGCCAGCCACAAATTCCAGTGGGACTTACAATCTTTATTCCCTACCACATGGACATGCAGACACATTCATTCTAAGGTTAATTTTGTTTGGAGCCAATTAACCTACCAGTATATTTTTGGATTGTGGGAGGAAACCGGAGCACCCGGAGGTAACCCACGCAAACACAGGGAGAATATACAAACTCTGCACAGTTAGGGCCATGGTGGGTATCAAACCCATGACCTCAGCGCTGTGAGGCAGTAATGCTAACCATTACACCATCTGTACTGATATATATATATATATATATAGTGGAATAGCCGGCACTCCTCTGCTTTGTGATATATTGGCGCCCGGTGCCTTCCCAAGCACTAGCCTGACTGGGTTGGCAAATATAATTGGAAGATTGGCGGCACTCGGACGACTTGAAATAACTGGAGACCACACAGAACCTGTGTGGTCTCCAGTTATTTCAAGTCGTCCGAGTGCCGCCAATCTTCCAGTTATATATATATATATATATATACACACACACACACAAAACTGACTGTGCAAAATAAATTTCAAGTTCTGTGGAACTACAAGTCCCGGTGTTGTGTGAAATGAGAGATGACTCTCCCTCTTGTTCGAATGTAAGACACTTGGGTGCAATTAAAGCCCAGCTGCTTCGTTCTCCAACTGCAAGTTGACCTGAATCCAGCAGGTATAGAAAACCTAGGAAAATGAGGACGAGCACTCCATGGTGCATGTAAAAGTTTTTCACACACAAAAAGACCATCGAATGATTTCTCTCCCCTTCGGAAATAAAAGGCAGTCTAAACTGAGTTTTATTTGCCGAATACAGGGCGGGCATTGACGTCACATGAGCAGGCGCCGACCAGCCTGCATTCTCAGGGGAACGTCCAGCATTTTTATGGGGATGCCCCTGATGTTGCCGCCTGCCCGCGGGAACAGCTCGGGGAGTGTGATACTCGCAAAAGGAGTTGGCAGAGGGGGTCTGCACGTCACACATGGATGTCCAAGTTTATCAAATGAATGAGCAGTCTCCTTGTCCGTTGCAGCCAGCAAAAAAAAAAAAAAAAACAGCCAACGCTTCTCAAAGATGCGGTGCTGCAAGAGTGGTGCTGCTAGAATACATCACAAATATTCAAAAAATTCATCACACCTGAATCAAAAAAGTTACAAATGTAGAGAAAAGCACCCACAAATACTTACAGTACATTTTCATATGTATATTTTACAGCCACCCACGGGATGATAAATAAAATAGGGGTTCCTGTAAAAGAAACAATACAACAGTCTGATTACTGAAAACAAGAGTGAGAGATTTTTCTGTATTTAACCACGATAACCAATAGTAATCCACGCCCCTAAACACTTTGCCATCCTCTCTTGTACTTCAATAAGTCATTAATTGGCTATATGTTGTTGGATCACTTGCAATGTATCAAAATACTTTGACACATCCACTTTTCATAGCAGTAAGCAAAGTTTCTAGTTTCTTTAATTAAACAGTGTTTTCGTAAGAGGGTGCGTTGGCGTTTGCACCGGTCAGTTGCTGTCTGCAGTTATGCTTTAGTAAAATGCAATCTTATTTCCTTTAACATAGAACGGGTAATTATTAACACTAAATATAAATTCATAGAACAGGATATGATGGGGAAAAAAAATAAGTGAAAAAACAGTAAGAATTTCTGACAGGCAATAATATTTTTTTTGGTAGTTGTTTCCTAGAAGGGCGCCCATCGCGGGCATCGCATGTACATCGCATGCCATTATAATGGCATGTGATGCGACCGATGCGATGGCCGCGATTTTACATAGAAATGCATGGTAAAATGTAAATTGCGTCGGTCGCATCGCATGCAGCCAAAAAAATCGCATGCGATGCGACCTACGCGATTACCGATTTTACATAGGGAACAATGTTAAATGGCCCAATTGACCCGATTTTACATAGGGAACAATGTAAAATGGCCCACAGACCCCAAATAGCCACCCTGATGTGTGAAATGGCCCCCCCAATTGTTAACTGCACCCCACGATCAACGTCAACCCAAAGCGTGGCGAGCGCAGCGAGCCCGCAAGGGGTGGCGGTACGCGTCCTCCGACCTTTTCACACCCCCACTATCCACGTCGGCGTGGAGTTGAGAATAGAAAGTGTGGCGAGCGCAGCGAGGGGACGCGGAACACGCTTCCGAAGCGAGGGGACGCGGAATACATGTTAAGTAATCAGTGTCCCCTCGCGGGGCTCGCTTCGGGAGCGTGTTCCGCGTCCGCTCGCCACGCTTCGGGCTCGGTGGCTCGCTGCGCTCGCCACACTTTCTATTCTCAACTCCACGCCGACGTGGATAGTGGGGGTATGAAAAGGTCAGAGGACGCGTACCGCCGCCCCTCACGGGCTCGCTGCACTCGCCACGCTTTGGGTTTACGTTGATCGTGGGGTGGCGTTAACAATTGGGGGGGCCATTTCACACTTCAGGGTGGCTATTTGGGGTCTGTGGGCCATTTAACATTGTTCCCTATTTTTTGGCCGCATGCGATGCGACCGACGCAATATTTTTCCTTGCGATGCCTAAGATCAAAATCGTGGGCGCCCTTCTAGGAAACAAGTACCTTTTTTTTTTTTACTCCAAATCAGAGAAAAGATGATTTAAACCTAATGGTAAGCTTTATTAAATGTAAACTATCCAAGATTGCATAAAAGTAAACGGTCACCATTGACCACTTCCACCCTGTCTCAGTCGTGATATGGATCATTAGGTCTACAAGATGATGGTTGACAAGCATTGGGTCAACACCATTAGGTGGACATGCTGAAAGGTCGACATGGGTCTAGGTTGACAAGTCATTAGGTCGACACAAGCATTAGGTCGACATGGGCAAGGTCAAAAGGTAGACATGGAGTTTTCCACTGTTTTTTTACCCGAATGTCAACACAGTCCACATGGACACTGAAACATAGCACCGCTTCGCTTGCCATGCTTCGGGCACACTATTTTATTCTCCCACCATGGGAGGGCATGAAATACCGCCTGACGGCACATGTCAGCTTAAAAAACTGTGAAAAACCCCATGTCCACCTAATGCTTGTGTCGACCTAATGACATGTGGACCTAGACCCATGTCGACCTAGACCCATGTCGACCTAGATCCATGTCGACTTAATGGTATCGACCCAATGCTTGTCGACCTAATGACCATATCCCCTCAGTTGCAGAGCAGTGGAAGCCTCAAATCTATTCATATTTGAACAGATGACTAAAACTGTTTGCTGGTTCTGGAATTGCATGCAGAGTTGTGAGTGGATAGCAATTAGCGAATTATTCACAATACTCTTGCAATTTAGCGAGGGGCATCTTTTCTCTCTGTCTAGTCGGCGGCTTTATCTGCAAATTCTTGCATTAGCGGTCAAGTCTATATTAGGCCCTTTGGCCGTGATTCGAATTTTTTTGCAAGGGGGACCGATGTTTGTGCCCTGTGCATAATCGGTTATGCACATGTGCAGGGCTTCTGTGCGAGCGCCCTCACCGACCAGCATTGTCGACGTGGCTCTCGCACAGAGGAGGGTCAGATTAGGGTGGTGGCGGCGCTCTGACATGGGAATGCCCAGCTTTTCATGAGTGTCCCCATGCAAACGCTGGGCGTTCCCATATAGGTGCAGCCATGATGCGGTGTGCCGTGGCAGGCGGCTAACCTCAGCCGCTTGCCCTGTCTTTGGTCCAGAGCCCACAAATATAGGTCAGTCTCCACTGACCAATATTTGCAAGCCCAGGAGATTTCTCCTGCTGTGGGATGTATTTGCATAACACATCCCCTCGCATGGTTGCAAGGGGATAGGCCGGCAGCAGGGGGATTTTTTGGTGAGGCGGGCACTCTGGGACGCGGTAAATGGGCCGGATGTATCAAGCTTCAAAAAGTGATAAAGTGGAGAGTGATAAACAACCAGCCAATCAGCTCCTACCTGTCATTTTTCAAACTCAGCCTATAACATGGCAGTTAGGAGCTGATTGGATAGTCCTTTACTCCTTTATCATTTTCCATTGTATCACTTTTTGAAGCTTGATGCAGTACATCTGGTCCAATGGCTTAATGTGCTGTTTGCCAGGAGAATGCACTGAGCTTGTTTAAGCTGTTCCTGAATGGGTGAAATGTAAAATAGCACTTGTCCAATAAGCAGTGTAATCTGTGCAAGTCCGGTATACTTTAAAAATGATCCATTGTAGCACGGCCAAGGGAAAAACAATGACTAAGAGAATGGAATTTGCACCTATTAAGATTTGCCACATACAGTACTACACATTTGCCCTGTTTCATGTCTAAGAGAAAGCTAGAGAAACTAGTTATTAGAATGGTGAATTTAAACTGCAAATAGTACTAGAAAAGAAATGGATATTCATGAACTGTGATCAAGATATCCACAATTCTTATGTAGGTCTATGTCTATGACTGGCAAATGGTGCAAGGCACTTACGCTAAAGTACTCACCCCATCCAATGCAGATATAGAGCGCAAAGTAGCTTCTTTCTGAGAACACCGCTAAAACCAGGAGATTGTGCAGGTAGATCCCCTCCACCAGCAGCCAGCAGTAATTAGCGATGATTCCATACTGCATAAGGACTGTGGCAGCGCGGCACCCAGCCTAGGAGAAGGTGAGAGCACAATAAGTGGACACACAGGGGGCCCATTGCACCAAGCTTCAAAACCCGATAAAGTAGAGAATGATAAACAACCAGCCAATCAGCTTCCATACATGGCAGTTAGGAGCTTATTGACTGGTTGTCACTTTATCACTTTGTGAAGCTGGGTGCATCTGGCCCAGAGAGTGATGGAAGGAAATTTTACAGGGCGGAATGAGGTAATTATTACAATTGAGGAAACCAGTGTAAATTTGCAGTTGGAGTAATTTATTAACCACTTAACTGGCAACGATGCATATAATGCAACTGCAGCCAGAAGTAGTTCAGCTGGTTAAATAATAATAATACAAATTACTTGTCAGAGAGTAGGATGTGGAGGGGGATACAAAGAATCAGGGCCTTTTAACATGGACATTTTTACTTCTAAGTGAGCGTGTATTGCTGTTAGGATTTATGACCACTGGGAGGTCTACTGCCAATAGTTGGGTAGGAAGTTTATAATGGGACCTATGGACACAGGGGGATTGGGGACTGCAAAACACCCACTAGATGTGGAACTTTTAAATACTTTAACATCCATGTTGGCGACAACTCTGAATCCTAATCTGGCGTTACGGTAGAATGGCGCGCAAGAAAGCCATGCAAGGAGATGACCTTGACCTTTTCATATGTCAATCATTTTCAAGTCGACCTTTTGCATGTGTGTCAACTTCTTTCCATGTCAACCTTGTGCGTGTCAATCTAAACACTATTGACCTCTTCACTGTGGACCAAATAGGATAGGAAAACTTGCTAACAGACAAATGTGTATGGAGGTATTGTAAACGGTTTGACCATGAATACAAGGAGACAGAAGTGTAGTATCTATTGTTACTGCCAGTGAAGAATCTATAATGGGAGCACCCATTTTTGTAATACTTAACCCTCGGGAGTCCATCGGCAGCAGGAGCGCTGCCGAAAATACTGGAAAAGTGGTGCAGCGGCCAGTTTTCTAGCGATCTGCGCATGCGCAGTGGAGTCTGAGAGCTCTAGTGCTCAGACTCCACAATGCAGTGCTGCTGCCGGTAGCAGCAGCACTGCAAAAATTGTCGGAAATTTTTTTCAGAGGTTCGTGCATAAGAAGTAGGGTCTGACGCTCTAGTGTTCAGACCCAACTTGCTCCTGGCAGAAAGTAGGGGCCTGGCCAGAGGAGGCTGCACACGGGCCTCCTCCTCTCTTAAGACGCCCCTGATTACTGCTGAGGTTTTATAATCTTTACTACTGGCAAATAACCACCATGTGATTGTACTTTAATAGGCTCATTTACATACATGCGAGAAAATGCGTAAAAACACATATAAACAAATGCATGCTAAGCAGCAATCATTTACACTGCAAAATCAAACTGGTGTTGAAGCGTAAATGATTGCCGCTCTAAAAAAACCTGGAGATTTCTTACTAAATCTCTCACTTTCTGAATTTCCCATCCTATTAAATTTCACCCTATATGTGTTATAGTTGTGCATCTTGAGAGTGTTTTCCTGGAATGGGATCATAGACAGAGGTCTGTGAAATGTAATCATGCAGGGTTTTGTGGCGTCTAAGTAAACCATACCTGCATAGTTTTTATAACTCTTCTCCGGGAGAAGCCCTGAGAGGAGTGAAAGGGTGGTGGGACAAGGCTACGTACTGGGGGTGGGATGAGGCTGACATCAGCAAGCCCTGCCCCCATGACAGATAGCCGCGTTAATTCGCGGGTTCATGGTTTGGGGGAAGGGCTAAAATAATGCGATTTGTGGCATTTTAGTCTCACCCCTCCCCGCGGACCCGCAAAATTCAGGATTTTATACAGCGGGGAAGGGGGGAGCGGGGAAGGGGGGAGCAGGGCTGTGGCGGTAATGCGAGAGTCTTGCCCACCTTCCGGGGGGGGGGCTTGGAGGTGAAACCGATTTGCAATTTGCGGGACTTTCCCATCCATTCCAGGAGGGTAGGTATGTATGAAGTAAACCAGTGCTTGAGAGTCTGAGCCCAGGCAGAATGAGGAAGGGAGCATACAGGTATCACTGGGCTGAATTTAGTGCTGTTGAGGTCCTGATCACCTCTCATTAACAGTAGCAGAGATCACAGGTCTCGCTTCTCCTCACCTCACTGCTCAGCCAGACATGCAGGTATTCCCCATCAATTTTCTCACTGTAACGGGTCTTCAGCATTGTGTCACTCACCAGCACAGACACTCCCCTTAGTATGAACGAGATGAACAGGTTCATATGAATATAATTCCGCATACAATGGAGTTTGCTGAAAGACAATACCAGAATTGTGTAGTCAGGGAGATAGCTCTGTCATATCTGGTGGATCACTGCAGGAAGAATGTGCCGAATAATGTCATTGGTTTATTGTGGGAGAATAGTACAAAGAATGGGTAACTGGGCTCAATAAATATTTAGTTGACTACAGTATTAATGTTTAAAATGGGTTCTATTGACTTCAATAGCACCTACTGTACATACCTGAATCCTACAAGAATAGCAAGAGCCAGTATGAGTGCTCCCACGGACATGGAGTATCCCACAGTGTACATGATCTTAAAGCTTTCATAAGTCTTGGCAAACCTTTCCTGTCAGTAAAAAGAAAACATATCACTTATGACCAATTCATTTACGACTGTACACTTGTATTATAATGTATACACAACCGTATTATGCTGTAAACAACACAAAGGAACAGGTTCACAAAATCATGCTTATTTTCTGGAGTGCCATAATTTTACATACGTTCATTCCACATCCAAAGTCAGTGACTTGGATGAATAAATAACCCAACAAGGAACTCCGCCTCAGAAGCAGCATTGCGTCATATGGCCAGTGAACAGTTTCCATAAGAAAATACTGTAGGTTCTGTTCTGTTTGGTGCTCTTACTGGACTCCTCTATACATAATACAATCACCCAGTCTTATTTCAACCTTAAGTATACTGCAACAAAATGCAGCCAGTGTTTCTTAATGGTTTGCTTGTTTATATTTCAATTTTCTGTTTTAACAGTAACAGGAAGTAATAATTCAAACACTTAGATTTTTGGCAGATTTAGGACCCAACCTAAGGCTCATGGCTGACAATTGGTCAAGGAATGTAATGGCACAAAGCCCACTAACCACCCGGAACTGCCAGTTCCGGGAATAGTCAGCCTCAAGAGACAGCTATTGTATCAGATCTTAGGGGGACAATACATTTATGGGCATGGCAACCTATGCAAGACCAGAGACCTACATAAACAAAAATTTCTTCGGGACAGGGCCTGGCACCAATCACCCTTACGAAATTTCCTGCAGGTCTTGGTTCACTCTTAAATTCTACCTGATCTTCCAAATCCGCTTGGTCAAGTTCACATTCCCGGGTATCACGTTGTGCAAGACCATTCACAGTGGGTGTCCATTGCCCGTCAGGCCCGCAGTGCTTGTATACAAAGCCATGCTGCACTGAGAGGGGACAAGCTTGTTATTGTACAGCAGGACGCAGTACCAGCATGCTGAACTGAACAGATTGCTGACTCACCTTTCTTGTACCAAGGAAGGAACCAGGGACAAGGGACATTGACTGTAGTATTAGGTTGAGCATCTGGCCAACAGGAGAATTTGTCAAACGTGCGGTTGCAGACCAGTCCTGTGGAAACATTTCATCATTTTATGAGAACGACATATAAGGAAGGAGGAGAATGTCTGAGGTACTATGAGGCACACACATTGCTGGCATTGTGATTCTATTAATCATTAGTTACATTAGTTTTAGTAATGACTTTTCTATGGATAATGGATTAGTTTAGCAGACGTGACGCACAGATGGAAAATACTCAAGCATAACATTCATATTTCTCACATTAATCTATGAATACAAATAGGAAAGAAGCTGTTTATCATAATATTGGTTAAGCGAAATGTTGGCAAAACGAAAATGTTAATTTCTGTCTGAAATTATATTTAATCCACTTTCATTAAATAATTATTAACCATAGACAGAAATAAACTACATGGCCTAAACTATGTGGCCCACCCTCCTAACGAATGTGTTTGACCATTTTTACCACACCTACTGTATTGCTAAAGAGATAATAAAGTAAAGCATACTGCTACATTCCTCACTCAATGACGGGGTTCCGTTCCTATGACTCAGTCGTTAAACGAATTGGTCGTTAAACGAACGTGTATAAAAAAATACATAATACAAGTACAGTACACTTCTAAATAAAGAAAAGTCATACTCCTCCTACCTTCCTATTCTCTGACATGTCGCGGAGACGGTGCAAAACGTGTGCGGCACGGGTCACTAAACAGTCTGGGTGGGTCTTAAGTATGAATGGTTAGGTGGGCAGGTCGTAAGTGCGAGCGGGCGGGGTTGTAAGTCTGAGCAGTCACATTGCGGTCAATAAAAGAAGGCCGGGTCGTAAGTCAGAGCGGTTGATAAACAGGTAGCTCGTTAAGTGAGGAATGTCTGTATTGAAGAGATCAGTGGCTTTCAACATAGTACTATGATAGGATGTTTCCTTTCCAGGAATTCAGTTTGCCAGCTGTCTTTCCTGCTAGAGCTTTCCCGGTCCTCTGTAAGCAGCTGAGTACTGTCTGGAAAGTAAATAATTTGTTATTGGTTGCGCCACTCATTATGGACTTCCAAACTGCCAATGGTAACGTCACCAGAAGAACTGCTCATCAGAAGCTTCACGGATTGTGCTGTCATGAAGCCGCATACAATCCTAAGGTCATCGGGTACAATGCCAAACATCGTCTGCAGTGAAATAAAGCACTTTGGACTATGAATATCGGTTTGGTGGATGCTAGGAGAAATCTTCCCGACTGAATGTGTACTGCCAACTGTAAACTTTATGGAGCAGGAACAATGGGCTGGGGCCAAGAGCAATGTTCCCTCTAATTTTACAAAGGCTGTGTGTGGCAAAAGATTTTGGCTGTGCAACTTTGGAAGGAAATTTCAATTTTTGTGCGTTAACTTTACTTCAAAATGATATTAAACATTTAAACATTCAAATCACAGCACAGAATGTAGTTAATGGGTGAAACACACATTAATTGAGTCCACAACTGCAAAAAGGGACCACTGCTGCTTTGTGCGCTCTGTTGTAATGTCTGTGCGCACACTCGTTAAGTTGTGTGCGCGTGCACAGCTTAGAGGGAACACTGGCCAAGGGTGTAACTACCATAGGTGCAAGGGGTGCAGCTGCTATGGGGCCCAGAGCTGAAGGGGGCCCATCTTTACTGTTTAAGTAATGTTTTACATACATTTAAGACCAACAGTTGTTAAATAGGGGGCCCTTAAAAACTTTTGCTATAGGGCCTACAAATGTCTAGTTACGCCTCTGGCTGGGGCTGTTTCTTATAGTTTGGACTTGACTAAAGGTGTAACTACCATAGGTGCAGGGGGTGCAGCTGCTATGGGGCCCAGAGCTGAGAGGGGCCCATCTTCTCTGTGTAAGTTACATATGTCATATGCATTTATCACTAAAGGTTGGTACACAGGGACCCTTACAAACTTTTGCTATGGGGCCTACAAATATCTAGATATGCCTTGACTGGACTTTTTAATTCCAGTAAATTGAAATCTTAATTATACAATGATATTCTAGAGAATTGTCTGCTTCCAACTTTGTGGCAACAGTTTGGGGAACAAGTCTCCTATTTCATCCTGATAATGGTCTTATGCTCAGAAATGCACCATAAAATGGTAGGCTGGGATTGCTGTGGAAATCTCGACTAGTCTACACAATGCCCCAATCTGAACGTTATTAACTACCTTTGGGAGTAACAGAAATGCAAAGTGTAAGCCAGGCATTACTGCACCACATAAGAGTGGAGGCTACACTTGGTTTTCAAATAAATGTCAACAAGCAAATTTTTGCCGGGGCAAGCCTGTATAAGAGCCTTGGCATTGTAGCATCCACGTGTGCCAAAAGGGGTTGTGGTCACATCTCACTGGGCATATATTTGCGTCACGTCCCTATTTCTCTGTATATATCGTGTGGCCGAGCAGAATGCCAGGAGGCAGAGCAGCTTGTCAAGCCCATCTTTATGTGCTGGGCTGCCGAGCAGAGCACCAGGAGGCAGTGCTAATCGGCCAGCCTATGTGGCTGGACTGGCCCATTAGCCCTTCTGGCATTTGCCAGAAGCACCAAAAGGCCAGTCTGACCTTGTACGGATGTGATGATCAGGCAAACACATGCTTTTGGCCATGTGAGTATGTATATATATATATATATATATATATATATATAAATAACTAAGAAAAATCGGTGTCACTGCAAAGTTCGTTGCAGGGTCAGACTTTCAGGGTCATTCAGATCCCGTCAGATCTGCTACTTCATGCGCAAAGTACTGATTATTGGTATTTTGTGAATGTGCAGGACCCGTCCTGTGCTTGTTTGAATGGTTCATGTGATGTTGAAGGCAGGACAGCAGCATACTGACAGTCTGCTGCAGTTTTGGAGGAGGTTAGAGGGTGGCAATGGCCCGCTTCCAAAAACAGGGGTGTTAAGAAGACGTTACTGAGAGTGAGGGGAGAGGCCAGAAATCCCTGTCGGTGGGCAGAGATTTTTGTCCTCAGTGACAGTCATGAGTGTCGCAAGCCGACCAATGGAGTGTGAGTGATGTGGGGCTGCGTCTTAGGATGCAGCTCAAATCATTACTGCAGCAGGTGGAGTCTGCATGTAATAGACGCCTCCAGCTGCACTACCATACATTGATACAGTGATAGCCAATGCAGCACCATCTGAACTAGACCCTTTATACCTTATATCATTTATCCCATACATATTCATTTGTGCAACAACACAAAACGTGTTATATATTCACCTGCTGGAGGTGGCTCCATGGACATGTTCTTGTTACAGTCCGTCTCATACTTCTTCCAGCTGTCATACACGTAATCCATGATCTGAGCCGAGACGGCCTGTTCAGAGAACGTACATGGAATGAAATTCACAGATATGCAGAAAGGGCATGCGGGCAGACAGCGGACAGTTTCATAACATTACCAGGCATGATGTGGACATGGTTAAATGTTGACACGGTAAATGTCAAGGCCTAGAAAATGTTGACATGGCAAAATGTCGACATATGCCTACATGATCAAACTGTCAACATTAGCATTAGACTAAGGATTACAGGTGGGTTTAAGGACTAGCGGTTAGGGTCAGAGATAGGGTTGGGGATAGGTATAGATTAACCTGAAAACCACATTATTGACATTCTCAGCATGTCAATATTTTATGAGTTGACATGATGAACATGTCAACATTTTTAATGTCGGTATAATAACCATTGACAATTTCTCAGGTGGAGATTATAAATGTATGTGGCAGTATGGAGAGGCACTAAACACTTCTGTAAGAGTGTGACATATTTCACAACAATCCTTTCATTTTTTTAATATGCTTTGCTTAAATGTGATGCCGCTGAATAATAATGAACTTACAGGCCCGTTTTGATTACCTTTCTAAGTAGTATGAAACATGCAGTTTATGTTATAGGTAGGCCTACATTTTATTAATGCAAAAGCTATCTAACATTTAGCACCACTCACAGGCTGCTATGTGGAATGTAGACAGGCCCAGAGAGAAAAGTCCTTTTGTTATTGCACCTATTCTGATATCAAATTTAACTTTTATTAAATATGCGATAAAATTGCAAAATAAAAAAACACATAAACATGAAAGTGACAAAAACGACAAATACAAGTATTAAAAATAAGGGGGTGGGCAGGTATCACAAATAGGCACCCAATAGTGGTTTACAACCGCCAGCATAACCAATAAGTCTGTGATATATTTAGCACTGAGTATACAACTGTGACTCATGATATCCACACTAATAAAGTTATTTGAATATTGATTCTAATAGATACATAACAGTGGGAAGTATCTGAGTCACATCGTGTCAAATGTGTTAAATATGTTAAACATGTGAATGACCTTATATTATGGACAAACTGTGAAAACACTGCACATTTCATCTTAATAAATTGAGTGATTGATATATTTACCGGCCACTGACACCACCATATCACCAGATACCAGTGCTATTTATTGTGATACCTGCCCACCCCCTTATTTTTAATACACTTGTATTTGTCATTTTTGTCACTTTCATGTTTATGTGTTTTTTTTTTATTTCGCAATTTTATCCCATGGCATATTCAATAAAAGTTACATTTTATATCAGAATAGGTGCACCAACAAAAGGACATACTTTTCTCACTGAACCTATCTAAATTCCTTATGTCCCTCGGTTGCACACCTCCTGGTTAGATACATACTACCATATGTGGGGGTCCTTTTTACATTAATTAGTCCTGTGTGACCGACATCTCTCCCCCTGTACGTGGAATGTACCCACTTGTACACCATTCAGATACAGTAATAACATAGCAATAAATGTTCATTCGTTTAATATTAGAGGGTTATTATTTATGAAATAACTCTCAAATGGCTTAAATTCCAGGAAATAAATTATTACTGGGTACACATCTTACCAATTAACTGACTGCCCCATCTGAAAATGTATTTTTATATCTTAGTTATTCATTAATGGCTGAATAACAGGGGTCACAATAGTTCCATACAGTGCCTATATGACTAGGTACCCCAAGTTACATGCATTTAAACTCAAAACTGCACAGGCATATTGAGTGCTCGTGCCAGCGCCTTTACAGCATACTTGCCTACCTGACCCTCTCCATGAGGGAGAAAATCTCTGTTCCTGGACTTCCCTGGTAATGTAGGATTGACATCACCTGTGGTGAGCTAGGTAATTGATAAGAAAGGTGTTTCACCACAGGTGATGACAATCCTACATTACCAGGGAAGTCCAGGAACAGAGCATTTTCGCATTTTCTCCCTCATGGAGAGGGTCAGGTAGGCAAGTATGCTTTACAGTAACTCAACAAATTACTGTTATTTTTCACCCTGCAGGTGTGGAGCTGCAGGCAATTCTGTTCTGCTGTAAGGTAGGTTCTCTGAGCTGAACAGAGGGTGTTCTGTGCAATGAGTGGATTTGTGTAAAGGATTACCATACAATGATAAAGTTTCTGTGCAGAAGAGCTATCTCTGTACATGCAAATATCTGTGACGTGGGGATCTCTGTGCTGTTGTTCTAGCCTGAAAAGCAGACACTGGCCCTTATTCTAATTTACTCGCAAAGTGGAATTCCTTCTGAAATGGACAAAACCATGTGCACTGCAGGGGGGGGGGGGGGGGGGGCAGATGTGACATGTGCAGAGAGAATTAGATTTGGGTGGGGTTTTACTTAGAGGTCAGATCTATATTGCAGTGTAAAAAAAAAAACAGGCAGTATTTTGCCTGCACAGAAACAAAATAACAAACAAATATACCTCTCTCTGCACATGTTACATAGGTCCTACCTGCAGTGCATATGGTTTTGTCCTTTGAGAAGGAATTTGTCTTTTTGAGTGAACCAGAATAATGGCCACTGACTTTGGACTGGGCCTAAAATCTAATATACCACTGTTCTTCTTCTACATTACAACTACTATTATAATTTTTTACCTCCACGGTTGCAGAACTGATGTAAGTACCTGAAATATTCTCTAAAAAGCAAAGCACAAATTGGGTGACATCAACTAAGGCTTGAAAAGTTATAAAATGGAGATTGATAATGCACCAACCAATCAGCTCCTAGCTGTCATTTTTCAACACAGACTGTAGTATAACAGCTGGAGCTGATTGGCTGACACTTTAGCACTCCGCATTTTATCACTTTTTAATCTTATTACATAACCCAATATGTTTGAACTCTGGGCCTAATTTATGATTTTACACTATGGCCCTTATTCTGGTTCACTTGCAACGGCAAATTCCTACTCAAATGGACAAAACCATGTGCACTGCAGGGGCAGATGTAACATCTGCAGAGAGTTATATCTGGGTGTTGTTTTATTTCTGTGCAGGGTAAATACTGACTGCTTTATTTTTACACTGCAATATAGATCTCACTTTGAAGTAAAACCATACTTGCCTACTTTCAATTTCACCTCTCCGGGAGAAGCCCAGTGAGGAAACATGTCAGGGGCAAGGCTGACATCACTCCCCCCCCCCCCCCCCCCCCCATTTCCCGGAAAACTCAGTGCTACGGGGTGTGGCTTAAATGACGCAAAATTCTGCTATCGTCTCATTTTAGCCCTGCCCCCTCTCCACGGACCCGCGATTTGCAGTAATTAAACCAGTGTGCAAGGGGAGAGCGGGGGCTATGACCAGAAACTGGGAGACTTGCCCACCTTCCCGGGGGGCCGGGAGGCTGACCCGATTTTCAGGAGGCTCCCGGCCATTCCGGGAGGGTAGGCAAGTCTGAGTAAAACCCCACCCAAATCTATTTCGCTCTGTACAGGTTACATCTGCCCACCCCCTCCTGCTGTGCACATGGTTTTGTCCACTTGAGAAGGAATTTGCCTTTGCGAGTGAACCAAAATAAGGGCCTATGAATGTTGTTTATGTGTGATCGCAGTGCATATGCATCAGGTGCTGCTGTTTTGTATACTTCATAGGAAAGTGATTGACAGAAAGTGTTCATTTGGAGTGTCATTGCCATATTTGGTGCATGAAACTGCCTTTAGCTGTGGGAGCCATGATTTTGTACTTACAAGTATAAAATCATGCTTCCTGCATGGCTACTTTTTCCAAACTAAGCAACAAAATTATTGGAAAGATCTTCTCTGTGAACTGTCATTTTTATTTACATACATATATATAATAGATGTGGTGCGCTTGTGTAGAGGATGTGACCTGGACGCTGGGTCATTCCCTCCTGTGCATAGCTGGATGGGTTCCAGGAAACTCTGCACATCCCTGTATCGTGTATACAGAAGAGCACTGTGTACATGCTGAGAGGACAGAATGATTTCTTTCTTCTGATTATGTACTGTACCTGGCACAGCATTATCAGCACCAACAAGACACGGAGGAGGAAAGGCCGGGGCATCACTGGCCACTGACAACCTCATCTGTAGAATTTTATGCTCTCTTCCGATGTAGCTTTCAGTAGTTTGCAAGACTGGCACCGGCACTAGTGGAAGGGAAAACACAACTTCACACTGCAATCATACAATCTGACATATTCCTCACATTTCACAAAAAAATCAGCTTTTTACTTGTAAATGTCCAGAAATATGTCATATTTTCTGTAAAGAAGATCTCTCTCATTACAATTTATTAACGTTAACATATTTGCAATAGATGTTTCTATATTTACATGTCATTTTATGATGGTTTATTTAAATATGAGAGCCATAAAGCCCATAGAGACAATTCCCCAATGCTCAGCTTGGAAACAGAAACAATATACAATACTTTTGACAAATTGAAATGAATAAGCGGCTCATTGGCAGTGTGGTCTGTGAATCGAACACTGTAGACATCGTTATGAAATCCAACAACATTAAACAGTAACAGTTACTTTAACATTATTTAAATACCAATCATTCGCCTTATGTAGACCACACTCTCCAAGAGGATAGTACCACTGACTTTGTGAACGATTGGTTTATACCAAACAGCTTGAATCATTTTTAAATTAATTACACAGATTTTCCTGCTGAATTTAATAGACCACCAAAAGAAAAATCTGAATCAACAATTTCTGTTAAACATTTCAAGGTGGCCCCTAGAATAGAATTAAGCAACAGATAAGCCATTTACACAAGCTTGAGCTTACGTTAATATTTTGTAACTATACAGTGCATCCTCAACAACACATGGTGTATTTTTTGGGGGGTATTTGCCATGTTTGCCAAAAAGCGTATAAAATGCAGATTCATATATAATTGAACATATATTAAATAAATGCACCATGATTTGTGTTAATGCACTTCTGTAGGTGTGCATTGGATTGTGGAGCATGACATTCGAGTTTGCAGAGGAGTAAAAGTCTGCACCTGCCAATAGGAGCAGTATTTGGTTAGCACAGAAGGAGTAGGAGTAACAATACAACTAGCTTTGTGAAGTAGTGAAAAAGTTGAAAAGTAATTGTATAGGTGGATTTTTTTTAGTATGAGAAGACATCTCCTGGTATCATGAGTGGGGGTGTGGTAACTGTGATGCCCCTCACAGTAGGAGGTTGCACCATCTTGGGAGTGTTGTAATGCCTCCTTGCACATCTGCCCAATTCTTTCCCCATCTTACAACCCTGAAAATGAGACACAAAGTTAGGACAAAGTAGACAAAACCTTGTAGTTTGTACTCATTTTAAAAATAGTTTAGAATTATTGAATACAATTGAAAGTCCCCTGCAGTATTGCGTACAAGACTACAAGGTATTTTTCTGAACACTACCCCTTCTTAAGGCTGCAGGCAACATAAAGGGGCAGATTCAACTAGCCATGGGTTGACTCATGGGGGGGGGGGGGATTTACTAAAATGTGAGTTGTATTTCAAATGGGATGTTGCTGTGGGCAACCAATTGGTTGTCCAATACAACATCCCATGTGAAATACAACTCACATCTTAGTAAATTTCCCTCATGCAGTCTGTTCCCTCAGGTAATGCAAAAACAACTGATAGGTGCTAAAATGTGCACTGTTCGTAATAACCACAATGAATTAAATAACAATGTGAACTTCCATTAACATTATTTTCTGATGGGATATTGTTTTTTTATTTGGAATGTACTGTAGATGATACATTTACATTATGAAGAAAATACACAGTAGTCTGTATTTATTAGTGATAGAGACCAATAAGCCAAGTCTGTGGAAAGCAGTTCCACCCAAACTACGAATCTAGTCATTTCCAGGATAAAACCTCTTGTGATGCTGTGCTCTCATCATACCAGCTACATGTAAGCTTGTAAATCAGGTTTGAATCAGGTTTACGTTCACTATTTTTCCACCTCATAGCCAATGACATATGGGGCACAGGAATGGAAAACAGCACAATATCTTCAACAAAGATTTATTAAAAAGAAAAAAAAAAGACAAATTCTGGTCTCCTACATACTCTTTTCTACTATGGTCCCCCGGGTTGTTTGGAGCTAATCAATTACAGACCCATGCACAAGCAAGAGAGCAGTTACCACTTATTACTGCATTACATCTATCCTCCTACACACTCAACCTCTCCATTCCCTGTTTAGTGCTGGAGGACTACTTTAAAATACTTTTTTTACTTTACAAAAGGCAATTTGGCTTTTAATTATGCACTACAGGTCGAGTATCCCGTATCCGAATATCCGTTATCCGAATTATTCCGAAATACGGACTTTCCAGAAAGTGAAATTTTTTTTTTTTTTTTGCAAAAAACTCACTGGGGACATTTGTAACAGCATCACTGGGGACATGATATGTAACTGGCACTATATATGTGCAAGACAATGATTGCTTGGCATTCAAATTCAGTGCTGAGATAGTACACAAATTTTGTTTCACGTTTTGAAACCTTGTTTTTTGAACAATTAAAATATATTTGTGTGTATTTTATGTGGTAATAAAATATATTTGTGTGTATATTATGTGTTTATACAGCATAAATGCAAGATACTTCAAAATACATCATTGAAATATTAAAATATTCCGAAATACGGAATAATCCGTTATCCAAAATTCTCCTGGTCCCGAGCATTTTGGATACGGGATACTCAACCTGTATTTTATTTATTTCCACCAAAAGAAATTCCAGTCAGAAAAAATACATCACATTACACATAATAGAGGAGAACATTTCTCCAATGAACAATTGAATGATTGGGAAACACAAGCTACAGCATCCAAAAGCCACCAATAGAAATGAAATAATTAGCCAGAATGTATTTCCTACCCTTAATATCTCCCTCCCACAGCCTAACCCTAATTTCCCACTCCTGTAGCCTGGGTATAGTTCTTTGGGTCAAAGCCATTTAGGTTGACATGCATTTGATCGACCACAGAAGGTTGACAGGGTTGGAAGGTCGATATAAGCAAGCATGATGCGACTCGCAGGCTCCGATATGATCCACATGGGACCTCGCATTGCACAGGCTGCCAGTCACATGCTTTTTGGATGCTTTTCATGTGATTGATCGCTGCAGTCAAATGAAAAGATCCCAAATTGCACATGAATCGCCTAGTGTAGGGGCACCTAAAGTCACTTTTCCTTGTTTGTTTATGCTGTTACTTCTGTTCATGTACGCAGGAAGGCATTACAGACCCCTTGTGGCGCCATATATATATAAATAAATGATCATATTAATGCACCATTTCTATGTGTATCTCTGTGTGAAAAGGATTGGGTGTGATGCGACATGAGTGTATGTGCGGAGTTAAAACATGCTGCATCCATATCTTCTTAATGAGTCCCACGGCGGGATGTATCAACATACATCCGCGCCCTTCGCACGGCAGCCGCCGAGATGCTACCGCATATGTACTAACATATGCGGCCAGCATCGGGCTGCGGTAACGGAGACCCCCGCGATACCTGTGATGTTGGCTGCGGGGGTCTCCGTCACCTCCCGGCGGCTGCCAGCGTCCCCCTGTGTCTCCTCCTCCCCCCTGAAGCCGGATGTCCTGCCGGCTGTCACACCAGGGGGAGGAGATGATCACAGGAGGACAGGAGGGGGTGGGCGCGCGGACGGCGTACGTCGGGCGGCGAAAGAAGCCCATACCCTCTGGGTGGCGATACCCTGGCCTGCGAAAACGGGGCGAACCGGTGATGATACATAGGAAAATGCGGTAAAACGGGGGTTTTACCGCATTTTCCCGTTAGTACATCCCGCCGCCAGTGTGTTGACCTGCCACATAAAGAGAGTACAGTATTTGTCTTTTATAGCTCTCCATAGAACAGTGGTTCCCAACTTGGGGTACTTGTACCCCTGGGGATACTCTAAAGACCTGTAGGGGGTACTTGAAAATAATATTGGTAATGGCGGAAGAAAAGTAAGAAGTCTCCCGCTGCCGTGGAGATGAACCACGTTGCATCACTTCCGTTCCGTCTGCAGCATCATCAGTGTCTCCTTTTCCAGACCAACAATCCACTGATAGCTACCTGGGCTTCCCTCAGACATCAGTGATCATCTGCCCACACTGATAAGGATGAAGGAAGCATCAGCATTAATCCTGCAGGCCCTAGCAGTAACCTCGGAGACAGTACGCAGCCAGCGGCCAGACACAACTCCTCCACTCCTCCTTAATATAAGCACAAACATGCTGCTCACTTCCACTCCACTCGTAAGTACTGTGGATATTTCATATTGGGGGAGATTCTCTATGCGGAAAATGCGGTAAAAACCCTGTTAACTGGGTTTTTACCGCATTTTTGGGATGCTGTAAGCATCCTCCGCGGGTTAATGTTGTGGGGGGCATCGCCAGAAAAATCTGGCGATGCCCCATAGAAGCCAATGGGCTTCTACCGCATCCCACCGCCGCCCCCCCCCCCCGCCACCCCGCACGGACCCCCGCCGCCCCGCATCGCCCCCTCACCTGTGTCCGGGCAGCACAGAGCTGTGCTGCCCGGACCTGTGACCTCCTCCCTGCACTGATCCTCTTCTGGGTGCAGGGAGGAGGAGAGCCCGGCGCAGCAGCGCCGGGTGTGTGAGGGAGGGACCCGGCGACTCTCACCGCAAAGGACAGCTGTCCTTTGCTATAATTATCGAATATGTTAGAACATATTTGATAATTATAAATGCGATGGACGGCGAAGGGGGGCGGAGATTCTTAGAGAATCTCCCCCAGCGAGAGGAGGAAGTACTACTATATGAAAAGCCTAATCTAGGGGTACGATAGAGAAAAAAGGTTGTGAACTGCTGCCATAGAATATACTAATTTGCAAGAGCAGACATTTACAAACTACCCATTCCTCTGCATTATCTAAAAAATATATATTTGAAATTTCTTTTTAGATCATTACTACAATAACATTTATTTTTTTCCCAAAAAAATGTATTGACAGGAAAATCAATGAAATACATTACATTGCAATTGTGACAGAAAATAACAGAAAATAAAACTGGTTGATCCAGGTCAAACAACAATAATTGACGGTACATTGTGTATAATCAGCCAATCCAATATCTCTCAATACACATCTCTTTATACTTTAAAAAAATATATTTTTAGACTATTTAATTTTAGGAATATTGATATGTAAAAAAAAAATACTTGTATCTAAATTGAAAAAATTGGCTTCATGGCAGAGTTCATAGTGTTTACCGTTAATGAACAGTGGCCTTAAGCACTCTGAAGTACCACAGGCTCCTGGCTTAGATCTGCGACCACTTTATCTTGTTTATTAATGAGTTAGTAGCAGATATGAAAGTGTAATGTCAGTCTTCCATGCATGATGCCTGTTCTCTGGAGAGACCTGGATAAATTAGGTGACTGGGCTGTTTTGTGGCAGGTGAAGTTCGGATTTAATGCTAAACACTTGGGTTGCAGCGATACTAAACGGTACTAGTACTGTACTGTATATTCCACAAGTACTTAATAAAGGAGTAAACAGCAGATGGTCTAAAAGTAAACAGTGCTAGAGAGTAGCAACAAAACCTAGGTGAGGTATAGCTGTTAAAGGCTAAAATATAATATGGGTTCTCTGTAAGGCTATATGAAATAGGTAACGCAGTTCTAGCCACCGCAGTACAAAACACACAAAGAATTACTGAAAAGAAGCAGGTACAGGTGAGTAAACACATGAATAAGAGGCATGTAGCATGTTCTAGAGGTAATTGCTGCTGACATATTTGGATTATTCTATTACAATATATGTGGTCAATGCAAAACAAAATCTTCCTTTTCATTAACACTCTGGGCGGTATTCAATGTGAATACCTGCGAGGTGCAGCGAATCCTTTTTAGGATTCGCTGCACATTCGCCACGTTCCGGAGCCAGCGGTCTCCGGTATTCAACGTGTCAGGGGCTCGCTGCCCCTGACAGGCGAATATGAGCTCCTGTGGCGAATGCCGCAGGGAGCCTGAGGAGGGTGCCAGGCAGAGAGATGGAAGTCTCTCTGCCTGCCCCTGAACGTTTGTGGGGGGCAGGTGGGCTCCCCGGGTGCCAGGCAGCACAGGCTGCCCCCCCGGGGGTGCCAGCAGGGGAGTGTATATTCACTATACCCGATCGTAACATCGGGTGCAGTGAATATATGAATATGTAATGAGCGGCTCGGCTCCGGCGCCCCCTGCTGGCTGCTGTGTAAAAAAAAATAAAAAAAAAAATATATATATTTTTTAAATTAAATATATATTCATGTGCTTACAGCACATGAATAAAAGTAGCATGCCCCTCCTCAGAATAGAATTCCTGATTTTTAGACACCAAATGTAAAAAACAAAACACTTTATTTTAAAAGTTCACCTTCCACTTCACCATAAAAAGATAGCGATTGCTACTCGGTGAATCATGGTGAAAAAAACCTTGAAATGTATTCGCCATGTGGTCATTGAATAAGGTGATTCACCGTTTTTGTAAAAAATTCGCCAAACAGCACAAATTCGCCATAAAAACATGGCGAATCAGGCTCATTGAATACCGCCCTTAATGGGAAGGTTGTGTGCAAGGGAGTGCTATAAAACACCTCTGCTTTAAGGTAATTGATGGGTTCTTTATTGCAGTGGTTCTCAACCTCAAGTAGCCCCAACAGTTTATGTTTTCTAGGTCACCCAGCAGGTGCACAGGTGCACTCATTACTCACTGACACATTTTAAAAGATCCACAGGTGGATCTACTTATTTCACTTGTAATTCTGTGTGGGGACATGGAAAACCTGCACTGTAGGGGGTACTTGAGGACCGAGGTTGAGAACCACTGCTTTACTATGAGAGTAGTAAATATGTAGAGTGACTTAGGAGCAATGTAGTATGAATTGAATGCTTTATACAATTTGTTTGAGCTAGATGTTGATCTAGATCAGTCGTTCTCAGGACCCCACACAGTTCACGTTTCCAGGTCAACAAGTGAACTCATTACTGACTGACACATTTTAAAAGATCCACAGGTGGAGCTAATTATTTCACTTGATTCTGTGAGTAGACCTGCAAAACATGCACTGCGTGAGATCCTGAGGACCGACTCTGAGAACCTGTGATCTTGATGGGTGCCTTAACTCAAATATAAATCGAAGTTTACTATGATGGTGCTACATGTTAATGCAGGCTGTATTTACTATGCATGCATAACAGATACTTTTTCATTACTTGTATCACAACATGTTTTTTTCCATACTGCAATTGCATCATAGTGGCCCCAACATATTCCATGATTACCATCATAGTAAGGAGGTGGTGGTGGTATGATAATGTAAATTAAGACCGAAATTACGTCTTTAGGTTCTATAGAAGTATTGTGGTTTCATTTGATTACAATCTCAAATACTCAATGATTAGAATCAGAACATTTTACACGTACTGTATGTGTCCAATTTAATTTTAGACATCAGAATGCTGATTAAAACAAGACTTTTATCAGCACACTGATGTTGCAGAACTTTCATTGGTCTACAACAAAACACAAATTAAAATTAAAAAAACCCTCAGATAACAGATAACCATATAATTTGACAGCCAATAAGAACCACTTGGCCCATCTATTCTGCACTAAACACAATTTTTGTCAGTAACCAATTAATGGTTTGTACAGTAGGATTGTGGTGGGAGTAACTCGGGGGAAACCCATGCAAACACTGAGAGAATATCCAAACTAGGGCCAGACTAGATGGGCCGGGATGCAGTTACGATCCCGGCGGTCGGGATCCCGGCGTTCAGAATCCCGACGCCGGAATCCCGACCGCCGAAATGCCGACACTTTCTCCCTCCTGGGGTGTCCACGACACCCCTGGAGGGAGAATAAATTAGTGTGCCGAGCGTAGCGAGGCACCGGGCCCGCTGCGTGGCGAGCGCAGCGAGCCCGCAAGGGGGGGCGATCCACGTCCCCCCCTTGTCGGCATTTCGGCTGTCGGGATTCCGGCGTCGGGATTCTGAACGCCGGGATCCCGACCGCCAGGATTCAATACTGAATCCGATGGGCCAAGTGGTTCTTATCTGCCGTCAAATTCAAATTCTATGTTAGGGCCATGGTGGTAATCAACTCCATGATTATGTGAGACAGTAATGCATTATCCGTAATGGACAGATAGCATGCATCTCATTCTGAGTTGAATGGATTAAATATTTTGTTCATTTTAGTTTTAAGATCTGCATTTCCATATTGCATATTGGGCACAAACTATTTGCATACTTCCATCTCTTTATGCCTAAATAGGTGAAATGGGTTTGGGTAAGCATAAACTGAGTAAGGTCATCTTCACAATACAGCAACAGAATAAGGAGAAAACACATACAAAAATATGCCTTTTATGCTGTGTACACACGGGGAAATATGATTGCTGGGGATATATTGCTAGCAATATATCCCCAGCAATCATATTGCTCAGTGTCTCCTTTTCATCAGCGATGAAAAGGTGACACTGCTACGGGGCGGAGGGGGAGCGCAGCAGCAGCAGACGCTGCTGCTGTCACTTTGATGGGAGGAGGGAGGGAGCAGCCGCACGGGGCTGGGGAGATCAATGCTGATCTCCCCGGCGCTGACCTCCAGGCACAGCGATCGCGGGGAAAGCCGCTGGTTGCAGGAGCATGCTCCTGCGACCAGCGACCATTAGGCAGTGCACACGGGAGCGCGCAGCTGGCGATTTATCGCCAGCTGCGCTCCAAATCACTGGCAATATGGTCGCTCAGCGACCATATTTCCAGCGATTTCACACAATATTGCTCCCGTGTGTACACACCTTTACTCTATCTAGCCACTTCTGATTGGCTGATTAATGACTTTCCAGGTGATAGCACTTAAATCATTAGTGCTGCAGCTGGATAATATCAAGTTCCACTCACTGGAGTAATAAATGAAATGTCCATTTGGACTTCTGTAGGAAAGTATAATCCCATTTCATTTTTAAGGGGTACGTAACAGCTGTGCTGGAGTTTTATATTTGACTACATTTTATATGGAATACAGGTTGAGTATCCCTTATCCAAAATGCTCGGGACCAGGAGAATTTTGGATAACGGATTATTCCGTATTTCGGAATATTTTTATATTTCAATGATGTATTTTGAAGTATCTTGCATTTATGCTGTATAAACACATAATATACACACAAATATATTTTATTACCACATAAAATACACACAAATATATTTTATTTGTTCAAAAAACAAGGTTTCAAAACGTGAAACAAAATGTGTGTACTATCTCAGCACTGAATTTGAATGCCAAGCAATCATTGTCTTGCACATCAGGGACGTGCGGTGAGGTAAATGGCTGAGGAGTCCCTGGCAAGTAACAGAGCCATATTTGCACACAATATATAATCCATGGGGTACATGCTGGCATTATACACATGTGCAGCAGAATACACTGCTGGAGATTCGATGAGTTTTGATAAGAGATGTGCCGAAAAGATAGCCAGGTGAAGCACTGCCTCACCTGCCATAGACTTTTTCTCCAGAGTTTTGACTATGAAAATTATTAGAATAATAAAAATAAGAATTTTTTTATATTTTATTTGTATTTTTGACATATTTTAAAAATTCAAAACTCTGGCGTATACGTTAATATGACAGGAAAGGCAGTGCCTCACCTGCCTCACCCCACCGCACGCCACTGTTGCACATATATAGTGCCAGTTACATATCATGTCCCCAGTGATGCTGTTACAAATGTCCCCAGTGAGTTTTTAGTAAAAAAAAAAAAAATTTCACTTTCTGGAATGTCTGGTTTTCGTAATAATTAGGATAACGGATATTCGGATACGGGATACTCGACCTGTATATGACTTTATTAATATCACTGCCAGGACACTAGTCTTTATTTTGTATATGACATGTCATTCAGTTACTCTATTGTGTAATGCATACCTCCCAACTTTGGTAGAATAGAAAGAGGGACATTGTACAATAGAATGAGGGGCGTGGCCTATGCTCGCAACCCTCCCGCAAGGCCATGCCACCTGTTCGATGCTACGGGGGCATGGCTAGTGGCTCTGTGCCTAACATGTTGAGGTTGAGATGATGTGATATCATTGGCCCTACCTCTGGGATCCGCCATTGCTACTTAGGTACAGAAGCCCCACCCATCAAAAACAGCCACCTATAGCATACATTATTGTCAGATACTATAGTGGCTCTTCTTCAGTTAATTATGTGTAAATGTGTGCTATCGGCTCATGCAGACTGAGCTAAAGATTTATGTACAGTGTCATTTTTTTAAATGCCCATGTATCTTTACTAGTCTCTCTATGGCAGTGACTTCCAACCTTTTTACCTTGCGGCACACTAAATATAATTTAAAATTGCCAAGGCACACCATGAGAACGCCACAGGGCAAAACACATTGGCCCACACAGGAAAAAAACAAACCTATTGGCCCCATATAATTAACAATCACACTGGTCCCCACAGGTAACAAAAATAAAATACATTGGCCCTTTACATGAAAAGAAGAGACCAGTAAATAACATTCAAACTGGTGGTGGCTGTATAATGGATTGGGCATCTCTAGATCTGGGGGCACTCGAGAACAGCATAAGGCACATTAGTGGTTGAAAAACACTGCTCTATGGTGTCCCCTTTGGGATGTTACATTACACTCAGGGCTGGCGCCACCACTAGGCAGCTTTAGGCATTTTCCTAGGGCGCCGGCCACTGGAGGGTGGTACTGAGAAGCAGCAGGAAAGCTCCCACCCGAGGAGAGCAGGAAGAAGAAAGCAGCTGCCAAGCCCAAGTACCAGCAGCTATTCATCCTGCCAGCAGGGAGCAGCAGGTGAGCCGTACCTCCGCCCCTCCCTGGAGCCAGCCATGCATCAGCGCTAATCTGCGGATGGCACCCACTGCAAGCTCCCACCCCCTCGCTGATTGTCAGCTGCAATCTGTGGCGGGCAGTGCCTGCACTCCCCCCTCTTGGAGCCTACCCATGGATATGATCGACGGGGGGCGGCCGCATGCTGGTCAGCGGTAATCTGTGGCTGGCTCCCACTGCCCCCCCCCCCCCCCCCCCATCCGTGCTGGTCAGCGGTAGACTGGACACAACTAATAATCTGAATTGTTGTAATAAGCAGTGACACTGACTGTTGCTTAGCGCAATATGAGGTTAAAACCTAGAAAGCTGCCATTTTTCTTAGGTTTCACAGCATTTCACATATGTTGTAAGCTCAGGAATGCAAAACAAACTGGAGCTTCTATCGTTAGGCAATGCCATCTACAGATTGTAAGCTTGTGAGCATGGGCTTGCTACCTACCATTAGCGAATTTTGTTTTATCTGTTTGTACTGTTGTAAAGCGCAACGGAATTTGCTGCGATATATAAATGCTGTTAATATAAAAATTTAAATTTATAGATAGCATTGCATAATGTGTGGAACTAGTTCAACTTCCACTTTGGCCCTGCACAGTAATTCTCATAGCAAAGCATTATAATTTGCAAACCGGTGCAAAAAACCCTACCACTGGCCCGCCTAATGGGGGGAGGAATTAGGAAGGCGTGGGAAATGAGTTTTGTCACCTCTCCAGGACCACTCTAAGCCCTGGGTGTACTGCATTCAAAATGGGATGAGTGATGCATTTTGCCCATAGAATTGTACTTGGGACTGGTATTAGGCATAAGCTGGGTACATAACTGAGTAAGGCGCCACATAGAGGAGGGTACCAGGCCCAGCAGCATGCTAGATTGTCTGCCTCTGGGTAGTTCCTGCCCGTCCTCGGAGACACACAGCAACAAGGAAGTGTTATTGGTGCCTGTATCTGGCACTGCACAGTGAAGGAACATGAAATAAACTACAGCTTTTAGGGAGCTGTAGTTTATTTGGAGTATCTTCACTGTAATGTGTAGTGCTGTCCTGGACACTGGCACTTAAACAATTCCTGGTTGCTGTCATTATTACTGTCTGTGGGCATAATGTAAGGGGCAATACTACTGTGGGCATAATGTAAGGGGCTATATTACTGTGGGCATAATATAAGGGGCAATACTACTGTGGGCATAGTGTAAGGGGCTGTATTACTGTGGGCATAGAGAAAGGGGCACTGCAACCATGGCCATAGTGAAAGGAGAACTACAACTGTGGGCATAATGTGTAGGAGCAATACAACTGCAGACATTGGCCCTTATTTATTTCTGATCGCAGTTCAAATTTGTTCTCAAAATGGGCAAAACCATGTGCACTGCAGGGGGGCAGATATAACATGTGCAGAGAGATTTGTGTGAGTTATTTTGTTTCTGTGCAGGGTAAATACTGGCTGCATTATGTTTACACTGCTATTTAGATTTCAGTTTCAACACACCCCACCCAAATGTAATGGTTTGTACACACGGGGGCGATATGCCATGCTATGCGAGTCCCGATGCAATCAGATCGCACAGAGTGGCACAATTTAGACTATATAGTGCAGATCTGCACTATATAGTCTTGGCTGCCCTCTCTATGGGGTTTATTCTGGTTTGGGCGGCTGGGCCGTAAGCGTACGTTCCGTGGTTTTTTTTTATCTGCGCATGCGTACCTTCCGCAATGTGCAGGCACGACGACTCCACAACGCTCACGGACGGTTCTTTCCATGCGAAAAAACCTGTCCGCAAGAGTACGGTCATTGTGGGTGGCATAGGGGCGTGTTGAGGGGAGCGGCCTAAATAATGAGGAAAACTGGGCGTAAACATGGGCGTACACGGGGGTGTGCACAAAAAATGTACGCTGCTACAACCGCTCGATCGGCGAAAGCAACGTGCATTTCGGACACAAAACAGGCGGCTGCCACCGCCACCTCCAGACCACCCCTACAGATAAGGCATGAGAGCGGACGGCTGGGTCTGCTAATTAACGCTGATTACTACTCAAACACATACACCTGAATGTAATAAGCAATGCTGCAGTCTATTAAGTCCAAAGCATTATTTCACTACCTGCAAGCCACACACAGCACTCAAACACATTGGAAGCATATCTTTCTACACTTCTCTACATGTAAAGGTTGGTTTCATTTTAGTTAAGATCTTTTTAAGACCTGCTTATATATGCCAAGGTAGTTATTTGGTAACCATTTACACACATTCAGTAAGTGTTTTCATATACTTTAAACAGCAGCACACTCAATCTACACAAGTCGACATGTGTCAACGTTTTCACTCGAATACAAACAATTTTTTTTTTCATTTTGATAAAAATCCATAAAACAATAATTGAATAACAATTAGAATAAATCCTTTAATTGTCTTAATCATAGTTGAAAGGCTAGATTATATGTGCAGGCAGTTTTTTCCCTGCACAGAAACAAAATAACACCCAAATCTAAAGGTGCGTACACTTGTACAGAATTTTTCTGTCTGATCTATCTGGTGGGAACAAAAACCCGGAAATGTATATTTCCATGTATATTGTATACAATATCGCATCTCATCGCATCTCATGCTGCACATACTTTTTGTACTAGATCTCATCTCGTCGCAAAACCGAGATGCGATTGATATTGTAAACAATATTGTATACAATAATTGTTACATGTATGGCATCTTTACATAGATTCTTGACGGCTCATCAGATGTAATGACAGTTGGTATGGTTGGGAGGTGTCAGAGTTCATACCAACTGTCATTACATCCGATGAGCAGTCAAGAACCTGTTTAATTCATACAGTATGTGCTAGAAATAATCTGGCAACCCTGGTGCCCAGGCGTTTTAAGGGAGGGTCTGTGACATCGGTCAGCCTGTTTCTGTCCTAGAGTTGTGGAAAGGTCAGACTTACTAACATTTGCACAAATTGGAAAAATCAAATTTGATGGTTCATGAATTGCGTATGGCTGTGCAACAGGATAGCATTATTTTCAGAATACACTTGCAGTTTTCACAGGGCAGGTTTTCTTTCTGTCTGGGTGGCGGCCAACTTATCGCAAGTCTGAATCAGGTACAATATCCGTAATAAAATAGAATAAATTAATCACCAAGGGCGTAACTACTATACACTGGTGAATCTAGAAATGTGCTAATTTGTGGTCCTTCATGCAAGTACTGCAGCAGAAGGCCAGGTACCCTTGCACGGCTTTGCAGCACGCACCAAAGGGGCCGCTGCCATCATGTGCCTCACTATCAGCAGACGGATCTAAAAGGTGGTCAGGTGCACCCTCAGACCACACCTTAGATTCACCTATGCTACTATAGGTGCAGGGGGTACAGCTGCTATGGGGCCCACGGCCGAAGGGGTCCCATCTTTACTGTCTAAGTAATATGTTTTACATACATTTAACACCATCTGTTGCTAAATAGGGGAACCCCACAAACTTTTGCTATGGGGCCTACGAATATCAAGTTACGCCCCTGCTAATCACACTAGAAGAGTAAGGAACATGGACTAAGGAATGAATAATCTTGAGAATGTGTCCACAATCCCTGACATATACCTAAACTCCTGACAGAGTACGTCAGTACAGCACTGTGCATATAATGTAGGGCACGGGGCTGTAAGTGAGGTCTGTATTTTAATCTGATTTGGGCATTTGATCTGTGTTTACGTGATACAACAAAACAAAACAAAAGACTTGTTCATTGGGCAGATTAAACGCTTTCACATTTCTATGTCTAATCCGGCTAGAAAGATTTATCATTTTGGCTGAACATAGACACATGTAATATTGTTCTAATACACCCTCAGGAGTAGCATTCCAAGGCCAGCTCAAGCCAGATCACACTGTGAGCGTCTCCAGACAGATGGGCAGTTCTACACAGAAAGAATATGCTTTGTACCCAGTCTCCAGACTCACCAGAAGGTCACAGTGTAAGCCATTACCTTCCTAAGCGCACACAGGAAACATTCCTAATTGCTAAATAATTACCCATGAGTTTTCAGATTTATTGACCTGTGACCTCTCAATATCTTTAGCTCCCAAAAACCAAAACATGAAGCCAGGACACCTGTAGGGAGCCACTAGAGTGAGGATCCAAGTTCAGTACACATTCCAAGCAGATTATGGAGGAAAACAACAGTTTCCTACTGTCAGGCCAACACGG
Organism: Crinia signifera; assembly: GCF_055691185.1. Classification (NCBI taxonomy): domain Eukaryota; kingdom Metazoa; phylum Chordata; class Amphibia; order Anura; family Myobatrachidae; genus Crinia; species Crinia signifera. The sequence continues at coordinate 207,970,195 of NC_139222.1, forward strand.
AACGTCCCTTAATAGCTCCCCCGTCCTCTACCTGCACTTTGTGTGTTTGTTCAGTGGAAACATGGCTTCTGGCACTAGAATACTAACAGTTGTTTCAGACGCTAGAGCGAAGGGCAGAGGCCAGTGAACGCCAGCAGTAAAGGAACCACACTGAGACAATAAGGTCAAGAAGGGATTTTCAGCATGGTTGACTCCTAGATGCCCTCAATAAGTAAGCCCTACCGTTGTTGAGTAAACCCAAACACCAGCAAGGGTAAGAATATCACAAGAGACCAGTTTGCACCTAATCTAAAGCATGTTGTTTTGGATACACTGAAAGAAAATGTGTAGAGTACAAAACACAAATAGTAGGATAGAGGAAAATAATTAAAATGAGTAACATAGAAGTAAAATTTATGGAGAAACTCCCTGATCTAGTAGATTTTAGTAACTCACTAGTAGCTTACCCGTTCTTCAACTGTTTCAAATGTTAAGGCAAAATTGACAACAAGGGGCAGATGTATTAAGCCTGGAGAAGAGATAAACTGGGGATAAAGCACCAGCCAATCAACCCCCAACTGTCATTTTCAAACACAGTTTATTGGCTGTTGCTTTATCTCCTTTCACTTTATCTCCACTTTATCTCTTCTCCAGGCTTAATACATCTGCCCCCAAGTTAGAAGAAAGCTCATGGCAAAATGTTACCAATCTCAAGTAACCATCCCTTCAAAATACTATACAATCACACCCAACACATACTGCGCTGTCCAAGTCAAAAATTAAATAACCAGCATTACAACATACTAGCTACAGGGTACGGCAATCACCTGCAGCTTTGTTGGCACCCTGAAGTTTGTATCCCTGTGTGCTCAGGCCCGTCGTGGTGCTAAACTGCCTTCACATGTACAAAGCTAACAAACCACAGACTCACTTTAGCTGTAATATTTGTCAGTCCCAAGAGAAAAACATTAGATGACTACTTATTACGATCTTATCTGTAAGATTGTACTACACAGTAGCTTTCCCTCCATTTATAATTGGTCCACACTTACCTTGATAAAACTTCAGGTTAGAACATCCCTGCTAGTATATGTAAAAAAACTGTATATTTCAATAGCATAGAAGGGTTCTCCGATCAGACTGGACATAATAAGGGAATAGCATAGCGCAAAGAGTTTCAAATATGTGCTGCAACCATTAGCAACCATTCATGCTGCTTTCAGACCGCATAACTGGCTTTGACCCTGTATTTGGAAACGTTTCCAAAAACGGGTCTGCCAGATAAAACCCCTTTCAGACCGCAGCACTTAAACGGTATATTACCGTTTAAGTGCCGATTTTTTGACACTGGCAGACCCGTTTTTGGAAACTTTCCAAATACAGGGTCAAAGCCAGTGCAGCCTTCAGCACTCCCCTCCGTGCAGCTTCCCCCCCCCCCTCGCGTGTCGACCGAGAGCATGTCGACGCCCCCCGCGCATGTCGCCGCCCCCCCGCGCGTGTCGGCGCCCCCCCCCCCCCGCGCGTGTCGGCGGCCCCCCCCCCCCCCCCCCCCCTGTCGACTTACCCCGTGCCGGTACCTCCGTTGTGGACTGCAGCTCAGTATGCTCGGAAAGCACTTATGAAAAAAGTGTCTTCCAGAAAATGGCTGCCCCATAGGAAACCCAGTTTAAAAAAACTGTCTTCCGTATGGGGGCAGCCATTTTCTGAAAGACACTTTTTTCATAAGTGCTTTCCGAGCATACTGAGCTGCAGTGCCGGGAACCACAACGGAGATACCGGCACGGGGTAAGTCGACACGGGGGGCGCCGACACGCGCGGGGGGGTCGACACGCGGGGGGGCGTCGACACGCGCGGGGGGCGTCGACACGCGCGCGGGGGGTGTCGACACGCGCGGGGGGGCTCCAGTGCTGTGAATACTTAATGAGCGCTCATTAAGTATTCACTGTGCTGAATTTAGGACCCAGCTCATTGGCTGGGTCCTAAATACCGTTTCTGAGCCGATTTTTGCACTAAAATACCGGTTCAGAAACGGGTAGGACCCTGCATTTTAACCGGTTAGAAAAAACGGCATTTTCTAACCGGTTAAGTGGGACTGGACCTTTCAGACCGCACACATTACCGTTTTAAAACGGTAAAAAAACGGCAATATACCGTTTTAAAAGTGCGGTCTGAAAGGGGCATCAGATAGCTACTTCTAGCAGAATACTGTAAATTACGATGGCCTTATTATAGACTTATTAAATTGATATTTAATTAATTCTAAGCAGACTCCAAATCATACATCTCTTTACTGAGAAATAGTCAAGATATAGGTAAGCCCATACAGAAAACCACATAAATGTAAACTACATTTGTCATCAAAACCCCAGAGTACCATCAATGTTTGTTCTAGCAAAAAGGTTATCGTACCACAATCTTCACCAGTTGTGCGCATTTTACATACACATAGCACTGCAAGAGCCTCTGCATGATGCAAGAAACCCACACATTGTACAATTGTAAATAGATGCAGTCTGGTGTGAAGCGTTGGGTAGATCATAGGCGTTCTAGATCTTTGAGTAAAAATTAGGAACCCTAAAATTAGATTTTTTTTCTTGTATTCTAAAACGCTTAAGAAGCTAAGCTTAGAAATGTTTGGGAGCAGGTAGAAGTTATTATGTGCATGGGATGGGTGGTGGTCCTAAAACAATGAATTTTTAAGTGACCACTCTTTCTTTCTGCAATGTCCATTTAAGCTTTAAGATTGGGTGCAGATCTATAGATTGGGAAAATGGGGGTGCATCTTGCAATGTATTCTCAAAGCACTATGGACTCCTATATCTCCAGCCTCATTTGTCCAAACTCCCTCCAATCCACTCTTTTACTTCCTTTAATGCTCACCTTCTCTTATACACAAAGGGGGTCATTCTGAGTCATTCACTCCCCTGCGCGTTGGCACGGGGGAGCGATGTTTTTTTCCTGTGCATTATGATTTATTCCCATGTTCAGAGTCCTTGGGCAAACGGACTTGGCCACTTGCATAGTCTCTGATCCTTTTACACGGACCGATGCGGGCCGGGGGCATGGAGTCGTGTGTCGCCCATGGGAATGCCCAGTTTCATGGGCATTCACATGAAACGCTGGGCAATCCCATGGGGGCGGGCTGCTGATGTCACATGTCGGGGACCATTGACTGGTTTCTCCAGCAGTGGGCACATGTGAGGGGATGAATTTCCGTGACACATCCCCTCTCATTGCGAGGGGATACGGCAGTGGCTGGGGGCGGCGATTTGGCAAGGCAGGCACTCTGGGACTCAGTAAGCTGCGAGCTTCACAGCTTACCAAGTCAACCAGAATCAGGGCCCAAGGCAGACTTTCTGTGAGTCTCAAAAGGTTCAAACACTCACTCAAGGCTTACGTTTTTATTCCTCCCTCCTAGTAAATCTATACTCTTCTCCCATCTGTCACTTCACCCACTTCATACTTCAGCTGTTCACACTTCTTAGCATTTAAGCTGTCCTAACTTCCAGTGCCCCTGGTCGCCTAGTCCCTTCCTGAGACTGGTTTGTGTGCTCACCCTTCATTAGGTACATGCCCAGTGAGTGCTAAATTGACTGGGTACGGTATAAATCTCCTACAGTCGGGATTCCGAAGGTCTTTTCCCTGACATCAGAATCCCAACTGCCAGGAGGGGGGGGTGAGCATATTGAAGCCCCTTTCAGGCTCACTGTGCTTGCCACCTACTCTATTCTCCCTCTATGGGAGCCGTGGACCCCCACAAGAGAAAATAGCCCGTGTAAGTTGGGATTCTGACTGTCGGGCTCCTGACAATCGGGATTCTGATGTTGGAGAAACAATCATTAGAATCCCGACTGTCGGCTAGTCATTTGGCTCCCGAGCTGACTACCCCTCTCATTGTATCACCTACACTTACATGCCATTCACACTGAGTTTCCCAAACCTAGCATCTAGGACATATTCTTCTAGTTATTCGGGTTTATTGCTGTGTGTTCAGGGCCGGTGTAAGGCTTCTCAGCACCCTAGGCAAAATTCCAACCTATTGCACAACCCCCCCTCCCCGCCCATACTGCCACCAATACCCACTTTCCAACCCCTTAAGGCATACTTGCCTAACATTCCAGAATGGCAGGGAGGCTCTTAAAAAAATTTGTTGGTCCTTCCTGCTTTCCCAGGAGGCCTCCTTTTGCAGCCAAGGAGGAGGGGGCAGCAAGGTAGGGATGTATGCCTCAAGTAAAAGTATGGAGGTAAGGTTTTAGAAGTTCAACAGCAGCCACCCGCATTAAGTACAACAAGGATCCTCATAGACATCAATGATTTTTTGATAGGCTGATTTGGTGGTGCCTCCCAGATCCTGGCGCCCTAGGCAGCTGCCTAAATATGCCTAATGGTAGAGCCGGCCCTGTGTGTGTTATTCCAAGTCACCTACAGTTCGGGTACCATTGATATGCATGTTTTGCTGTAACAGTGTATATACCAAGTACGGGGCTACAGAAACTTTGTGGTGCTTTAAAAATAAAAGTTAATAATAATCCTTACAACTGTGCACATACAGAAGCATTGTGGGCCTGCTCTTTTTTTGGTTACTAAATGATTGTTAAAATTATTTTATATTAGTCATATGTTCTATATATTCTACAAGCTCATTTTTAAATTTTTATTTTTGCAGTGCCAGCAAATTTCAGGGAATCATATAATCAATATGTACATCAGATGATATATTTAGCAAATGCAACGCTTAAGAGAGCTCTATGAAACGTAGAGGATTTGGATTCTAAGAAATACATCTAATGCGGCATACACACAGGGCGATTGTAGCCCTTTTTCTAAGCGATCTGAATAAATCCTGGTCCTGCGTGTCGCAGACGTTTTTGACCAGTCCCCACTGTAACTCGACATTCAATATTCAATATTCCAAGTGTTGGAAAAGCCACATTTTGTTTTTGACAATTCAGATTCGACTTAAAAAAAAGCAGAATCTGAAAGCCTTTAATGCTATTGGAAATGGTAGCATTGAATAGGCTGATGCCACCATTTCCATACAGATTGAATACCCCCCTAAATCTATTAATCACCAGTGAAAACTGGCCATGCCAGATCAATCAGCCCACATCGCTGGTGCATCGCTGTGTGCTGAGCGTTCTGTGCTAAGCAGTATAGCGCAGGGTTGCCGACTTTCACAGTCTCCTCTCCGGGAGAAGCCAGCATCACTTCTGGGGGCAGGCCTGAGACATCATCAGTCCCTGCCCCCAGTAATGCAAATCACGCAATATGCGGGTCTCCGGTGAGGGGGCGGGGCTAAATATGTGCGATTAGCGTATTTAGCCCCGCCCCTTCCGCCGAAAAGCTGTTTCAAGCTTCTACAACCAGGTATGTTAGGGGCGGAAGGAGGTCTGCCGGAATCCGAGAGGGTGGCCCACCTTTCTGGGGGCCGGGAGGGGGACCCGATTTTCAGGATCCTCCCGGCCATTCCGGGAGGGTTGGCAACCCTGGTATAGCTCAGCACAGAGGCTCAGTCGTCCCATGTGTAGGATGCATACAGAAAAGAAAGTAATAAGAAAGTGAGTTTGTTGGAGTTTGATTTGAATTCCAGTAGTGAAGGGTATGTGTCTTTTACAGTAGTGTCACAATTGTGGGGGTAGTCGTGATTTTAGGTGTGTCCGCTGAGTCAGAATGTTGAAAGATATGATCTATGTATAAGAGAGCAGCAGCCAACAGATGGATGTGAGATTTTACGGCAAGGTTAAAGCTCTACCTCCTCTCAGAGTTTTCTTTTGTTCCAAACAGAATGCTATTTCAGAAAACCATCAGTAACTAAGTTGTGCTTACAATGTTGTCTACAAGAACATGGTGTATGTCAAAGAACTACATTTTTATTATCAGCAGCCTGAGATCATATTGTCAATGGGTTTGATATATAAAGGAACAAAAACGCTTATCATCAATGAAAACATGACATATCACCTATGATAATGCAAATTTTTTATTATACCCAATAAATGGCCAACTTGTACATAGTGATGGGGATTGTTGTATCAAAAGTCCATTTAGTCAATAAGTAACTGGGACGTCATCTCTAGTTACCCGTTGTCCAGGAAACCAAGATGTGTACACTAACAACTCCACCACCTAAACCCATTGTGCACAAAGCACTTCCGGACGCGGGACCTCACACCTGACCGGAGCGCAATCCAATGACGTCATCTCTAGTTACCCGTTATCCAGGAAACCAAGATGTGTACACTAACAACTCCATCACCTAAACCCACTGTGCACAAAGCACTTCCGGACGCGGGACCTCACACCTGACCGGAGCGCAATCCAATGACGTCATCTCTAGTTACCCGTTATCCAGGAAACCAAGATGTGTACACTAACAACTCCATCACCTAAACCCACTGTGCACAAAGCACTTCTGGACGCGGGACCTCACACCTGACCGGAGCGCAATCCAATGACGTCATCTCTAGTTACCCGTTATCCAGGAAACCAAGATGTGTACACTAACAACTCCATCACCTAAACCCACTGTGCACAAAGCACTTCCGGACGCGGGACCTCACACCTGACCGGAGTGCAATCCAATGACATCATCTCTAGTTACCCGTTATCCAGGAAACCAAGATGCGTACACACCTAAACCATGAAAAAATATACATATATATATATATATATATATATATATACACAATATACATAAGTCTCTGCATTCACATTATCACATCCAGATTCCACCATCTAGTCTGTATTGCAAATAAGCTGCTAAAGGACAGGCATTCATTAATACAACCATAACATCCATGAAGTAATACTTCTCCTGAGGAAGCCGCTGAGAGGACACCAAGGCGGAGAAACGCGTTGAGAGGGGACACTGAGGCTGCCAATAACATCGGGCTGATGATTGATTCTCGGATATGACCGAGTGCTGAAGGTCGGAGAAACTCACCATTGCCTACAAGCCATCCACTTGACCCCTGGATTACAAATAAGTATACCACGATAAATGTGCACATTTCTGTGGGGACTGAACTCAGTACTAACCTACTAACTGGCTCTGCATATGAGCAAAAAACCTGCAATTGCATATTGAACTAACAAAGTTTAACCAGCACCAGTTATAGGGGGAGTTCTTTGTGTTATATGTGTGTAAGTCTTGTCTGTCTATTATTGACTGTGATAACATGTATAATTGTAATTCTTAATTAAATATTTTTATATTCAGTACAGTGCTGTTCCTACTCCCCTTTTTTTCTTGTGCATATACTGTGAGGGGTTTTGGTAATTCCCCTTATGGTTCAGCAACAGTACAGAATATACAATCAGCGCTCAATATCAGCTTGTGGTGTTTTGTTATAACATCCATGAGCCTGATTCAGACCCGATTGCAGGGCTGCGATCACATAGCCACCGCCACCCAGCCCCCGCCCCGGTGGAAGCCAGTGAATGGGCTATGATAATGTTGCAGCTCAGCGAAAATTGGCAAATCCATTTGCAGCACACTCACTATCAAATGATTTCTCCACTGTGTGCAGTGTCAGAGTAGCCTGGATTTACTCAGCGGCTGCGATGAAATAGAACAGCCGACGTCAGAAGCCCTCCCTGAAATTGCCTGTCCACGCCCATGTTTTTCCAGGACACGCCCATTAAACAGCTGGGTGCCACCCACAAATGACGGCCGCATGCCTTTCACCTTACCATCATTCAGCAAATAAAGAAGATGCTGGATTTTACCTAAGGAGGTCTTGCGCATGCGCACTATGCTCCGGGCACATGCGCATTCCTTCAATAATCGCTCAGACTGCAAATTCGCAGCACAGCAATCGGGTCTGAAGCCGGCCCCATGTCTTGATCCCTCCTGGGACCTTAATCTTGAACACCTCTTGACTTAATCTTCCTTCCCGTTTTTGACTATGGAAGGGATACGGTCATTAGGTCTACAGAAACTAGGTCGACAAGCATTGGGTCGACACCACTAGGTCGACAGGCAACAAGGTTGACAGGTCATTAGGTAGACACAAGCATTATGTCGACATGGGCTAGGTCAACAGTCAAAAGGTCGACATGGGGTTTTCAAAAAAAATTGAGCGACGTGCCGACAGGCGGTATTTCATGCCCCACCATCCACTAGGGCGTGGTGGGAGAATAAAATAGTGTGCCGAGCGCAGCGAGGTACCGTGCCCGAACCATTGCGAGTGAAGCATGCGATGCGAGGGGATGCGGTGCACTTGAAACTGTGTCCATGTCGACTGTGTTGACGTTTAGGTAAAAAAGCGAAAAACCCCATGTCGACCTTTTGACTGTCGACTTTGCCCATGTCAACCCAATGCTTGTGTCGACCTAGACCCATGTCGACCTTGCTGCCTGTCGACCTAGTGGTGTCAACCCTATGCTTGATCGACCTAGTTGTTGTAGACCTAACGATCCACACCCAGAAGGAAGCCCACAAAAACACCTGGAGGAAACATATAAACTACACACAGATGGGCTCTTGGTTGAAAATTAACTTATTACATTGTACACATTCGATTTAATAGAACGAATTTGATATTTCCTTGGCTGCACAGTAGATTTTTCTGTTCAATTTTGTGAAAACGGGAGCGCGCATCAAATCGAATGTAGATCGAAAGTGACACAAAAACCATTGGATGTGGATTTGATTTTGCTTCTATAAGCAAAATCAAATTGAAAACAGGGAAAAATGTAAGCGTGTGTACACAGCTTATGACTCCCCTTTCCCCACCAGTATCTGACAGTTCTTCTGCAGTTGGTTTCACAGAGGAACCTGAGTTTTAGCAAACATCACACATAAGATTACAGAGAATTACATCAAGGGGAGAGCTATATTACTGTTTAACACTCCACCTGGTTATAGTATTTCATACAGCCACACAAAAATCTCCAGATCAAGCTGGCATAAAGTACTCAATGTAGAGATACATATTATTACCCCTCTTCATTTCACTAGCAAAGTGTAGAAAGTGCACTGTTCCCAATGCTAAATATATAAATATCACATCTACATACCAGCGTCTATTCTTGCAGGCAGAGGGGCTGGGGGCTGGCCAGCAGCTCATAGAGCTGCTGGGCATGCCCCCACAGCGGCGAAAAATGGGGGAGTGGCTTCGCTGTAGCGGTGCGATTATAGACCACGGCCCTTTCCGATAAGACACGCCCCCGAAAACCGCAGCGTGTCTCCAGCGCGCACCCTGTCCCTCCCAGGCATCTGCAAAAGTTGGGAGGTATGCATCTATTTCTCACATATCTAAACTGATAGCCTTACGGCTAGGAGTAAACAGGCGCCTAATAGGATGGTTTGCCAAGCAGCTCCTACTAGGGGGCGTCAAACCCCTAAATATGGTATGGAAGAAAAGCAAAAAAGGTGGAGCGCTAAAAATTGGATCAATATGGTAGTATAAAAACAGTGTATAATTTTATTTGCTTATTGCACAATATCAGGGGAGTTTGTGGTCACTTGATGGGTATAAAAATCTTTTACACAGTAGAATTACATAAAGACATAATTGAACAAAATACAAAAAGGTTTAAAATGGAATAATAATAATAAGAGTAAAGGAATATGTGTTATACTTATGGCATGGATTCCCGTATTAGTGTCCTTATTGGAGGTACTTGTAGTGGCTGGATTTAAACGTCCTGAGGCTGAATTTTTGTGGGGTCCATAAACCTTGCCGGATAAGTGGTGCTGGAGGGAGATAGTAGACCCGATGGATTGTGGGTATCCTCAACGATGTGCGCCCTTGTAATCCTTATTATGCAGGTGGTGGTGTCCCAATTTTAGAGATATAAGATGGTATTTTAGCCCAGTTGACGATCCAGGTGTTTGTAAGGCAAGTTTTTGCTCCAAGATAGGGTATCCAATTGCAGCCAAATAAACCCAATACAATCAGCAGGTGCTCCCTGACATGTTTCGCATGTTTTTCAAAGCTGTCAGTTGGACGGTGAAACATGTCAGGGAGCACCTGCTGATTGTATTGGGTTTATTTTGCTGCAATTGGATACCCGATCTTGGAGCAAAAACTTGCCTTACAAACACCTGGATCGTCAACTGGGCTAAAATACCATCTTATATCTCTAAAATTGAGACACCACCACCTGCATAATAAGGATTACAAGGGCGCACATCGTTGAGGATACCCACAATCCATCGGGTCTACTGTCTCCCTCCAGCGCCACTTATCCGGCAAGGTTTATGGACCCCACAAAAATTCAGCCTCAGGACGTTTAAATCCAGCCACTACAAGTACCTCCAATAAGGACACATAAGCCCCTTTCACATTGCAGTTTTGACACGGCATATTGCCGATTTTTAACTGCTTTAAAACGGTACCAGCTGCAATATGAAAGCTCCACAATCAATTTACCGGTTACAAAATACCGGTATTTTGAAACGTGTTAAAAGCAGGATCCTACACGTTTCTGAGCCGTTTTCCCTGCAGTCTGAACAGCTCAGAAACGGTATTTGCTACAAATGATAACCACACATTGGGGGAAATTTACTAAAGGAAATTTGTACAAAAAATAGGTGTATTTGTATCCAGAAATACACTTATTTTTGATATTTACTATCCCGAAAATACGGCAATTCGTATTCGTATTGATGTACTAGCAATACCAATACAAATTGCCGTATTTTCGGGATAGTAAATGTCAAAAATAAGTGTATTTCTGGATACAAATACACCTATTTTTTTTACAAATTTCCTTTAGTAAATTTCCCCCATTATCCCCGCCCACAAGCAGGAAAAAAACTTTTAAAATGACAATGTATGGCTTTCTATAGGTGAAACGGGTTGAATCTGAAGGTACAAAAATGGTATTGAAACTGCAATATACCTTTACAACATGCAGTATGAATGGAGTTTACCTGGCTTTTGACCCATTTAAAAAAACGTTTACAAAAACGAGTTGAAAGCAGGTTTTTGCAATGTGAAACCAGCTTAATACGGGAATCCATGCCATAAGTATAACCCATATTCCTTTACTCTTATTATTATTATTCCATTTGAAACCTTTTTTGTATTTTGTTCAATGATGTCTTTATGTAATTCTATAGTGTAAAATATTTTTATACCCATCAAGTGACCACTAACTCACCAGACATTGTGCAATAAGCAAATAAAATTATACACTGTTTTTACACTACCATATTGATCCAATTTTTAGCGCTTCACCTTTTTTGCTTTATTTCTCACATATCAAATTCATTTCCTTCAGCGGTTTAGACTTTGCTACGCTTTGTGATTAATTCTTGAATTGTGCTTGCCTTATATTTGTCTCCACTTCTTTTTTTAAATCACCTTTATCTCGTTGTACTATATTTCCAAAACTACATTTCCACTGGTTTGAAAAGAGCCAGTGATAAGGAAAGTCATTTAAGCTGGTTTCACATCCATAAATGGCATTGACCTGGTAATTTGAAACGTTGGTACTTGTGAGTTATCCGGGCTGCCGATTTTTTGATTGTATGCCTTTAGTTAAGGCATACAATCAGATGCGATGCGATGCGATATCGCATCGCATCGCATGCGACCATCGGATGCGATGACCCGATTTTTCCATAGGAATCAATGTTAAAATTGACTGAGTCCATTTTAACATGGAATTCAATGGGAAAAAGGGGTCCTTTTCATACCCCTACTATCCAAGTGGGCATGGAGTTGGATATAAACCTGTGGCGAGCGTAGCGAGCCACCGAGCCCGAAGCGTGGCGAGCGAAGCGTGCCCCGCGAGGGGACGGTATTCTGTGTCCCCTCGCGGGGCTCGCTCCGCTCGCAACGCTTCGGGCTCGGTGGCTCGCTACGCTCGCCACAGGTTTATATCCAACTCCATGCCCACTTGGATAGTAGGGGTATGAAAAGGACCCCTTTTTCCCATTGAATTCCATGTTAAAATGGACTCAGTCAATTTTAACATTGATTCCTATGGAAAAATCGGGTCATCGCATCGCATCGCATCCGATGGTCGCATGCGATGCGATGCGATGTGCCCGATCCGACCCGATTTAGAAATCGGCAGCCCGGATAACTCACAAGTACCGAAACGTTTTTTAAAAATGGGCAGACAACCTTAACCCCTTCACACCGCATAGCTTAAACAGTATATTACCTGTTTAAGTACGGTCTGAAAGGGGTATTACCGTTTCAATGCCGTGTTCTCCCATCACTTTTTTAAACGTGTAGGATCCTGCTTTTAACACGTTTTAAAATACCGGTATTCTGTAACCGGTAAATTGACAATGGAGCTTTCACATTGCAGCTGTCCCGGTTTTAAAACGGTAAAAAAACTGCAATATACCGTGTTAAAGCTGCAATGTAAAGCTGGTATAACAGTTTGAGCCATGTGCCCCTTAAATATCATCCATAATTATAATAATCATCCATGTGCCCCTTAAATATCATCCATAATCATCCAACAGAAGAGCGCCTCCTAGTGGCTGCATAATCCTTTAAAATGGTAGAACATTTGCATTTGCTCACAGACTACGGTAAATAGCTTTGTACACCTGAATGTATTGCACTTGGAGTATCACACTTTACACCCACATTAATACATTTTTACAGCCATGAGGTGATTAGTAACCTGCAACTCATTGCATAACTCAGGAAGTGTACTACTTACAAGATGCATTATTAATTCACAAAGTTCAATTACTTGCCTGTAGCAAAAACCCAGTTGTTTATTATGAGGAAGCTGACCAGACTGGTGTCAATTCAGTGTCCAAGTTTATTCATCTAAAGTCAGCTCTTTTGCATTATACAAGTCACAACCTCTGGGAGATTAGTGTGTTACCTGTGGTACACTGACACCCACTGTTTTTCCCTGTCACACTCTGCCTCTCCCTGTCAGTTTAAATATTCTAAACTTGGGTCAGGGTGGAGAAGAGGGGCCCAAATTCTATTTGTGCACCTGGACTCACCACCCAGTGTTCCGTCACTGATTGTGGATGTGCACTGACAGTAACACAGTAATATACAGTGGCAAAAGCAGGATTTTCAGAAGGGGGTTTCCAGAGGGGCGGAGTAAAGCACGGAGATGGACACTTATGTGACCCAGTATATGCCGGGTCAGTTAAATTATTATAGATAGACCAAATTTATAAAAATAATAATAATAATTATACACACACACACACACATATATATATATATATATATATATATTATATAAAAGCAGTGTAGACCCCTGGGCATAGCAATGTATTGGGGCCCCTACCGATCCTCCAGCTTTGATGTCCCGCGGGTGGTAGGGGGTATTATATCAAACGCTCAGCATGTAGGGCCTGGATCAGTCATTTCCACTAATTACCCCTTTACTGCACAGATGGTGGGAGATGGGGTGGGAGAAGGGGGCATTGGGCTAAATGAAGGGTCCCTGATACATAACTTCCAGGGTGGTAGTGGGCTTATTATTCATAATTTTCTGGTGGGAGGATAATTTGCTTGACAGCAGATATCTCCAGTTACCAGAAATAGATTTCTTAGATTTTAATGGAAATAAAACTAGAGAATCCCACCTACTAAATGGTATTGGGTACTAGGGGATCAGAGTTCAGGAGGCAGAGCAATCCGCCAACAAGAATATAAAACTACATATCAGGTGTGTGGAGCTGGAGCAGTAACCAGCTGCTGGAAGGCTGATATCTCTGGTTCTGGGAACAGTAGAGACAAGCTTTTAGTGCCAATCAAAGGAGGAGAGTCCCAGCTTTTGGAATATACCCTCATCAAAACTCCAAGTCAGACATAACCTGAAATATCTGACTGGGAATAGCAATTAACAGGCTTGGATGGGGACCACTGCTTTGAAATCAGATATCTCCGGTTCCCAAGGGCCGATTTTCAAAATTCTTGTACCTATGGAAAGAGGGGACCCTCAGCTTTCAGCCTAGGGTCCTGACACTCCTGGGGGGGTTTCTGGGTACTCAGAAACCCCCCTGCGTGCGCTACTGATATACAGGTGCCATGCTGAAATATCCATCATGCTCTAGACATTATCTGTGTTATGCTGCCCATACACTTGTGAGATATAGCATGCAATCATTCAATTAGACCACATCTGTTCGATAAATCGAATAATTGTATGCACATTTTGTGTACCATGCGATGCGATGCAGGGCACGCTGGTCGACTCTCGTGTCTCAAGATCTTATGTTCTGCAGATAAAATTTATCGAAATTGTACGTGCGGTCGAATGCTGTTTTGTGCGCATTCGATTTTTCTAACTGGGACTTTGGATTCCTTTCGATCTCTGATCACTTCCTGGCCAATCCTCTTCCACCCACTGTGCACAGAATCTTTTTGATAATCTGGTGAGTTTTTTACAGCATTCGATGCAATCACAATTGATCATGCGATCCCGCCTGATTTTTTTTTATCGCAAGGGGCATTCGATAAATCACATGATTGTTTGTAAAATTGTATGCCCAAAAAAATTTTTCAATGCGATTTATTGAAAGGTGAGCTTCAAGGGAAATCGACCCCGATATCGCATCGAATACAATTGCACAAGTGTATGGGGTAGCAATAGCTGGGCATGACAGATATAAGCCATGTTTCCTGCAGCCTGGAGATGAGGATTGGGCTGGAAGGTGCACACGCACATACACACACACACACTTTGTAGGACTTGTGACAATTGATCTTCGTCATTATCATCACTCACATGATATACTAGATAGATAGATAGATAGATAGAGATCTTATAACACTAAACACCATGATGGGACAACTAGATGAAAAATAGCACTGTAGGAACAGGGCTACCAACAGGGGGGTCTGTGGGTACTTCTGTCCTGGGCCCTGCCCCTCAGACAGAGAAGGAAGGGCCCGGGCTGCTCCAGCGCTAAGTGCCGGGCTCCTTCTTTTATCTCCAGGAGCTGCCTTCCTGCTTAAACAGCAGATCCCCGGCAGCTGCATAGCACTTCATTCTGTCCCGACCACTGCTGTGGCTAGCAGATCGGGCAGCTTCAGCACACTTTATGTAAGTACTGTATAGATTGCTCAGACAGCGTCTGCAGAGGTGAATCTTCTCTGTGCACTGGTCTCCTGCAGCTGAACTCCTGACCTCACTGACACTAGGGATCAGGACACTGGAGGACCCCTGCTGCTGCTGCTGCTGCTGCTGCTGCTGCTGCTGCTGCTGCTGCTGCTGCTGCTGCTGCTGCTGCTAACTACACATTTATTAACCTCTTCTGTGACTGAGAAAAGGCAACTGAAAAGTAAGGTTAGTGATGGTGGTGGGGCACAGCTTAAATATATATTATTTAAGTAGAGGTAGGGGTACAAGTTGTAGTGAGAGCAGGGGCACAGCTTAAGTATAGAAATTACAGGGGTCAGGTAGCACAACTGAAATATGCAAGGGGGCATGTAGCATAACCTGGTTATCTGCTGCCTGCCTCTTGAACAACCAATGGAGTTGGCAAGCCCCCATGTACCAAGTGACGTAATGACGTGGCCGTGCCATTGATCAAACCGCAGAGGAGTGCCCATCCTGAGGGTAGGGGGGCCTGCCTAATCTGTCAGTCCTGGGCCCCAAAATTTCTGATGGCAGCCCTGTGTAGGAAGAATACATATACGTGACATTGCTATATAATGCTGCTGGGCAATCCAGTATTGCTCCCAGGCAAGAAGATGTTACAACAAAGAGTCATTATAATATACTCATTTTGTTGCTATACACAAGACAAAAGTTAGATTTATATTTAGTTTGAAGACAAAAGAACATTGTTAAAGTTGGTACAGTGTAATTCTGGATAGGTAACCTGCGGATCTCCTGCTATTGTGGAACTACAGTATAAGTTCCATCAGAAGCTGATATGGCAAGCTGGGACTTGTAGTTTAACAGCTGGAGAGCCACAGGTTAGCGGAGTCTGTGTCATCCACGCAATAACAATCTAGAAGTACTGAAGAGAACATATACAATGAGTCCTGGAACCAGGCAGGTGCTGTACATTCACAGAATGTCACCGCAATACATTTTTCTACAAATGACAAATATAACAGAAAATAAAGCACAATAACTCACATTACTCTCATGGAGTAACATACATAGAATATACACTTAACTGTGTTGCTAATGCAAGGCAAATAACCAGAGAACATTGCTAAACTTAGTGCTAGCTATTGGAGACACAAATACAGCATTGATGGCACTCACACAGTAGCTGGCACACAAGTTTGCCCGGTCCCTGTTGGAGTTATGCACCAGTTTGGTTCTCCGCTGGTTGCAAGGTGCTCATCCCTCAGCATCCTGGGTGCTGGGCACAGAGAGCTTGTCACATCCCGTATGTACAGTAATGGGTAGTAGATGTGCCCGCAGTAGTCAGTTCTGTGCCAAACTCTCACTCTGTAACCTGACAGTCTCTGTGAGTGAGCGCTGCAGCCTCCCCTGTGGGCGGGGTTATCACCTGTCATTTACCCGGCCTGCTCTGCCCCTGGGTCCTAGAATCACTTGTTCTGCTTCAGCAATATACTCATGGCATGCTGCTGTACTATGGTGGTGGTTACACTGCGAGGGAGGGAGTGAAGGGGATTTTACTGTAGCTTTACTATATGTACTAACTAATAATCACACCATCTAGTTACTGGTTATAAACACTATCATCAAGTTCTACACCTGCTTCTGTTTATAGTGTAGCTCTGCACAATAAACACACGTGTCTGGCTAATTATTATTAAACCTTACTTTAACTTTCTTTATACATTAAATAATATTGAAATATTTTCATCTAGAAATCAAACAATAGTGAGTGTGTAAATGAGAAAAATTACCCCTACACCTGAGTGGAAAAAGCTCTAATAGAATTGAATGTACTCTCCTGGTATATGTGGTACTTGTTGATCCCCTCTTTTTCAAGTTTTTTCGGAGACCATGAAATGAGAAAAACAAAGAGGTGCCACAGTCCTCGTGTAAGGGATGCGGTCATTTGGTCTACAGCATTATGGTCGACAGTCATTAGGTCGACACCATTAGGTCGACATGGGAAACAGTTGACATGGGTCTAGGTCGACATGGTAAAAGGTCGACATGGCTCTAGGTCGAAAGGTCATTGATTCGACAGGTCATTAGTTTGATAGGTCATTAGTTCGACATTGTCTAGGTCGACAGTCAAAAGGTCGACATGGAGTTTTTCACTGTTTTTTGAGCCAACATGCGCTGACAGGCGGTATTTCATGCCCTACCACCCACTAGGGCAGTGTTTTTCAACCACTGTGCCGTGGCACACTAGTGTGCCTTGAGCTGTTCTCAAGTGTGCCTCCAAATCTAGAGATGCCCAAACCACTTTACAGCCACCACCAGTTTAAGTGTTATTTACTGGTCTCTTCTTTTCATGTAAAGGGCCAATGTATTTTATTTGTGCTACCTGTGGGGACCAGTGTGATTGTTTTTTATATGGGGGCCAATAGGTTTGTTTTTTCCTGTGAGGGCCAATGTGTTTTGCCCTGTGGGGATCTCATGGTGTGCCTTGGCAATTTAAAAATCTTATTTAGTGTGCCACAAGGTAAAAAGGTTGAAAATCACTGCACTAAGGTATGGTGGGAGAATAAAATAGTGTGCCTAGCGTAGCCCATGTCGACCTTTTCCAACATTGATCTAATGGTGTCGACCTAATGACTGTGGACCATAACGCTGTAGATCAAATGATCCCAACCCGAAGTACAGGCTGCTGCTGGGCTGTGCTCCCCTTCATTGTGCGCCACAGCCTCTTTGCATTAACCCGTGACACATCGTGCATGCGCCGGTTTGGGACGCCGGAGGCAGGGATGTGGCGCCATGACGTTGTGACATCATGGTGCCGTATCCCTGCCTCCGGCGTCCCAAACCGGCGCATGCGCAGTGAGAGCGCTTGCCGGGTATTAACCCACAAACTGATGCATTGCCGGGCATAGCAGGAAGCATGCGAGCAGGGCAGGGGAGCCGGCGGCAGAGCTCCGATGCCAGGTGACCAGTGTTCCCTCTAAGCTGTGCGCACGTGCGCGCGCACACAACTCGACGAGCATGCGCACAGACATTACAACAGAGCGCACAAAGCAGCAGTGGTCCCTTTTTGCAGTTGTGGACTCAATTAATGTGTGTTTCACCCATTAACTACATTGTGTGCTGTGTTTTGAATGTTTAATATCAAGTAAAGTTAACACAAATGCTGAATGTCATTTTCCAGTTATCTAGAAGTGACGCACAAAAATTTAAATTTCCTTACAAAGTTGCACAGCCAACATCTTTTGCCGCACACAGCGTTCGTAAAATTAGAGGGAACATTGCAGGTGACATGTCGGCACACGGAGCTGGTGCTCCGCCCTAGCTATGCTTCTGCTAAAAGCAGCCCATCAACTTATATAGAAATCTAATTTTGGATATTTACTATCATATACTCCGGCATAGACATGGTCACTGACTTGCACTCGCTAACACACTTGGCTCAAGAGGATGGATTTTTGTCATGTTTTGTACTGACCATGGGAGCATACTTTCTCCTTAATGATATAGTGGTCCTTTCTCAGCCCATGTAGATGGTGTGTATATGATATTACAGGATTATAAGCATTTACATATTTGCATATATTTTTGCATATTTTGCTCATTCTCACCGGTTATTGCATATTTTACCTAAAATCTAGTGATGGTACATATTTTTCCAAAGGGGGCACTTCACGTATTAGGCCCCGTCCCCTTTCCACCCGCGAATCACGGCACTGCTTTGCCCTGCTGCTGGCCAGTTAGTGGTGTGCAGGCCAAACCAATATGTGTGCAGTGTGGGTGCCTCTGATGTACGTTATGTCTGACACTGCACTAGGCTGCCAATCCACTTTAATAAAAGTTAGTCGGGGTGGATGCCATCACAAAACTCCAGAACCTTTGCCTGCCCCTGGCCTGGCTAAGAGAGAGACTTCTGCAGCAGAGGAGGCGGGCGGAAGGGTTGTTGTGACATCAACTGGTGCGGAGGTTTGGTAGAATTTGCAGCCTTGCGAATCAAGCAGAATAACCCCCTATACTGTATGTCAAATCCTCTATGTGTTTTCTAATATCCTTCCATGAAAAATTCCAAACTTGGTTTCTCTGTTGGATCTTTCAGCAGCTATGACATCATTGTTTGACAGCATTTGGAGATGTTACATTTTCTTTCAAGTGTCTGATCATGCTGCTTTATAAACATGTGAAGTGCATAAAGCATTTAACTGCATCATGTCTTTGCAAATGCAAATTTGAATTAAATGTTCTTCACATTGTCTTGGAAACTGATTAATACACATGTGAAGAACGCATTGATCAAATGTTTTGGTATATGAAACGCTACACCCGAGCGCAAGATTTTGCTTACAGAATAAATTGGAATATTTAGATATGCAAACACAATCTGGACCTTTTTCTCAATACAAATTGTTCTCTCATTTATTGTGCATGAGAAAAATGATTTATGCCTCTTACACATTAGGCTAAAGGTGACAGTATGGGTATGAGCTGAGGAAAGCTATGTATTACTCTTTGTTTTACTGTTTCTTTACCATGATCTTCATCATATACCTCTACCCCCACTGTATGCAAAGCCTGTATGCTGTACATTCGCTGGTTGCACACCCTGCCAGCAACAAGCTGGCAGGGTGTGCCAGCTTTGGAAGAAAAGTGCTACATAAATACAAATATTATTACTGCTGCCTTTGAGCAGCATGATCAAGATGGTGCCGCTGATGGCTGCCTAGGAACTGTACAGCTCAGCCAAATATGTTCCCTGTGTGATAACTGTACTGTCTCTGCTTAATGTTACCTACCTGGCTGTAGCAGTGACCAGTGGCGCCGCTGATGGCTGCCTAGGCGCGGTGCAACTCGGTGGGCATGTGTTCCCCACATGTAATGTATGTAATGCCCCCCCCCCCCTTCATCCCTGCTTGATGCTGCACTGTAAATCCACAAAAAATTCCTAGTGTGCGCAAGCATACATGGCCAATAAAGTTGATTCTATTCTATTCTATAAGGGGGTGTGTAAGCATGGCTAAAGTACAGTATGATCTGGTTTGTGTAAAATACCTTCTATGGAGACCACAACACCTGGGCCCTTATTCTGGTTCACTCGCAAAGGTAAATCCTTCTGAAATGGACAAAACCATGTGCACTGTAGGGGGGGCAGATGTAACATGTGCAGAAAGAGTACGATTTGGGTGAGTTATCTTATCTGTGCTGGGTAAATACTGGCTGCTTTATTTTTACACTGCAATATAGATCTCACTTTGAAGTAAAACCCCACCCAAATCTAACTCTCTCTGCACAAGTTACATCTGTCCCACCTGCAGTGCACATGGTTTTGTCCATTTGACAAGGAATTCGCCTTTGCGAGTGAATCAGAATAACCACCGAGGTGCACAATGCAGACTGATTCTGATGATGTTGATGATGATGATGAAACTGGCTACCCTGGTATTCTGCTCAGACCAGGAGGTCTTACATATGCTTCTTCAAATCCTTAGAGAAAGTGATACCGAGGAGAGAGATAAAGTACCAGTATATCTGCTAAAACTGCTATCTAACAAGCCGTGTTTAAAAAAACATGACAGGGTGGAGTGGTTTGTGCTTTAAGTCTCTCTACTATATAGAGGTGAAACTCGAAAAATTAGAGTATCATGCAAAAGTTCATTTATTTAAGTAATTTAACTTAAAAGGTGAGACTAATATAATATATAAACTCATTACATGCAAATTGAGATATTCCAAGACTATTTGTTATAATTTTGATGATTATGGTTTACAGCTTAAGAAAACTCCAAACCCAAAATCCTAGAAAATTAGAATATTGTGAAAAGGTTCAATATTGTAGGCTAAAAGTGACACATTCTAACCAGCTAATTAATCCAAAATATCTGCAAAGGGTTCCCGAGCCTTTAATTGGTCTCTAATGCTGGGTACACACCTAATGATTTATCTGTCCAATCTATCTGGTGAGAGCAAAAATCTGATAATGTAGAGGGGCAATTGACAGACAACCATTTGCTCCCTAACACTGGGAAGAAGACCATGGTCATTTAGAATTTTTTTTAAATCCGTTCGATTAACAAACGTTTGTTTTCCAGCGTTTGTGAGCAAATGAACGATTGTCATTTGCTCCCAGATTTTACCAGATTTTTGTTCCCACCAGATACATCGGACATAAATCTTTAGTTGTGTATCCAGCTAAAGTCTGGTTCAGTAAAATTCCCAATCATGGGGAAGACTGCTGATGTGACAGTTGTGCAGAAAACCACCAATGACACCCTGCACAAGGAAAGAAAGCTTTAAAAGAAAATTGCAAAAGAAGTTGGATGTTCTCAAATTGCTGTATCAAAGCACACTAATAGAAAGTTAAGTTGAAGGGAAAAGTGTGAAAGAAAAAGGTGCACAAGTAACAGAGATGACGGCATATTGTCAGGAGAAGGCCAGTCAAAAGTGTGGGGGAGCTTTACAAGGAGTGGACTGAGGCTGGAGTTAGTGCATCAAGAGCCACCACACACAGGCAGGTATTCAATGACCTAATTCGTCCTGTGCATCGAATCCTGTTTTGGATTTGCTGCACAATTGCCGGGTTCCAGAGGGCTGGTGCATTCGCTGCCAGCCCTCCCTCACCCCCTATTGAACGCCTCAGGGGCTTGCTTCCCCTGGCGGCGAATTTTAACACCCCCGGGGAATGCCGCAGGGAGCCAGGGGACGGCGGAAGGCAGGGAGAAGGAAGCCTCCCTGCCTGTGCCGGACACTGTGGGGGTGAAGGAGGGCCGGCAGGGACACAGGGACACAGGGACACAGGGAGAGCCCCCGGAGAGCTGGCAGGCAGGGGACTGGGATAGTAGCCTCTGCACTCACTGGTCCCGATCCTGCATATTTAATGCTCGGGACCAGTGTGCAGTGAATATATGAATATTAATGAGCGGCTCACGGCCCCATGTTGGCGAATGTGTAAAAAAATTTTTGTAAAAAAATAAATAAATAAAAATAAATATATATTCATGTGCTGCAAGCACATGAATAAAAATAGCATGCCCCGTCACAGAAAAATAATTCTGATTTTTGACACCGAAAAAAAATAAAAAAACCCTTTATTTTAAAAGATCACATTCCAGTTTACCTAAAAAAGATGACGAATGCAAAACGGTGAATCATGGCAAAAATCACTGGAGAAAACAGTTCTCCATTTGAGCATT
>NC_139222.1:207997348-208065438 GCF_055691185.1 Crinia signifera
GATCACAAACCGTTAACAAAACGTACCTAGGATTCTGTAATAATTAAACAGCGGCATGAACCTGGCAACATGTAAGAACAATATGTCACTCTTTATAAACACTACCACTTGTCTGCTATTAACAAAGGCTTGAAGTGCCCTGTAAACATCCAACTATTTCGTGTGAAGTGGTTGTTTAATTGGCAGTACCAAGACATACCCGATGCTCTGTACTTAAGCATTTCAGGTTATTACCAAAGCCCTTTCAATACATTCATAACATTAAACCATACATCTAATAGAGCAGATAAAAGTTCTTTTTTTGAAGCCTCTGTGTTGGAAATTTATCAACTCTTGTAGGGAGATAAAGTGGAGAGAGATAAAGTACCAACCAATCAACTTCTGTCATTTTTCTATCACAGTCTGTGAAGTAAAGCCATGTACACATGGGACTCAGTCCCGAAGGATTTCGGCTGAGCCCCGTGTTTATCAAGCTGTAGGTAAGCTGTCAGAGAGATGGCTAACTACATCCTGCCAATAGCGACGCCATGGGGCTGCGCGTCACTGTCACCCACTGTGTACACCCGGGACAAATCAGGCAAACCTTCTAAGCGATTTTGATGTTGTAGTCAATATTGCTTGGTTGGTACTTTATTGCTTTCCATTGTATCGCTTTATGTTTGTCTTTGTTACCGCTAACTGACATAGGAGGTTATTCTGATTGGAGCGGCCAAACGTGCGTACGTTCACTATTAACGTACGCTAGCCGTACGCGGCCGTTGGGGTTAAGTCCACCCACAAATCAGCCGCTTACGTACGGGCAGAAATAACGTAGAGGGGGAGTGGCGTACAAATGAGCGTACGGCAACGTACGCGGACGGCCCAGCCCTTGCACTCCGACAACAGGCGTACAACTGAGCGTACGGCGCCGTTTACGGACGTCTTTCGTCCGTCTTCCCACCGACTTCTTGCGGAGATCTGAGCGTACGCCAGCTTGCACGGACGGCTCCCTATTGTTTTCAATGGAAAACACAGCTTATGTCACCGCTCGTGAGAGTGAGCGTACGTCCGTGTACGCTGCCATACCCTTCACATATATGGACCTGCAAATCTTGCCTTTCAACTGACAATTGATTAATTAATCTATTTGTTATTCAATTATTGTTTTCTATTAACTCAATTGTCTACCTTAATAAAGACCTAATAAAACCACATTTGAACCCTCATTACATGTATATTTGTTATGTTCTAATGTGGCATTTTAATCACTATCTATGTGTCCCCATATTGCTGTTACTTTTACATCAAGTTATGTTGGTGTTTCTGTATATGTACTAAATTATGTCCATAATTACTTTGTCCACAATGTGTAACATGTATACCTACCCTGATGTTATGTGTGATGTTTTAATCTACCAACATTAAACATTCATGCATTTTCACTATGTGTTATTTTACTCAAAAACACACACATTCACACATCAATCATTACCCCTCACCTCAAATTACAAGTATAACTTACAGTACACATCTGTATGTACCTACCCTTACAAGCCCTCTAACATATTTATTAGTAAAAACACAGGCAATTTCGAACTGTACATAAACTTTTATTTAGGACAAAAATAATAAGGGGGGGGATAAAAAAAAATTAAATCCGGGCCTCCAGAAGTCCAAACAGGATCTGGAGGTACAGGAGGGTCAGTACAATCTCCCGCATTAGGGCTGCCACCTCCTCCTGCTGCTGTTCAGTGTCTGTAGTGAAGGGATAAAAAAAAAAAAATAATATATAACATACACAAATGTTTGTTGTATTTGTACATAATAAAAAGTTCAGAGTTAGGTGTGAAGGCCACATACATTTTTAAACTACATTGAAGATGGGTCTGCTGTAAACACAGTACTAAAAAATAATATGTTAACACACACATACTGTACATAGTAAATAACATTAATTCAATTACTCCTTCATGGATGAATGTATGCTGTATCCCAATTGGTACTTTGGTTTTGGGGGACTGTCCTCTAACCTCACAATTAGGCTGTGCTATTTAAGGGTTATGACATTGTTGTGGCTTAAGCACTCCTTACTATTTTAAATTTCGGACATTGCTGTACAAATTATAGGCCTACAGCTATGTTTGTAAAGCATGCATCCGCATGGCCTCACACACTATTACCAAAACAATCTCTACATTTATGCTGCAGTTGCACATCATGCTGGGAACTGGAGTTACCCAACACCTGGAGCCACATAACTACCACACCACTAATGTCGGATATCTCATTGGATGTACTGTTATGTCAATTATTCAAGGGGTGAGGCATGGCCACACTCAAAAAAACCACCAAGGGGACCCTTGTTCCTGGAGAAGGACAGGACACACCTCATGGTCGCCCTGCAGTGATATGTTGCAACTAATGTTGATGTTGGATACACATATGTGGTTGTGATTGTTTATGTGTAGAAATGTGTAGGTCAACATTAGACACATTATTTACTTACGGCTACTTGAGCCATCCTGGTCCCCGCTGGTTGGCTGTGCGGTGGTTGGGGGGGTCAGGAGCAAGGGGGATGGGATGGGAATTTGGATAGAGGTAGTGGGTGTGAGTGGGGATTGGAGAGGTTTGGGGGTGGGTGGTGGAGAGGTGTAGGGGGGTTAGAAATGGGGTGGGGAGGGGGTGGGGGTAGGGGTGTGGGTGGGGGTGGGGGTAGGGGTGTGGGTGGGGGTAGGGGTGTGGGTGGGGGTGGGGGTGGGGGTAGGGGAGGGGGTTGGGGAGGGGTGGGGGTGGGGGTTGGGGAGGGGGTGGGGGAAGGGGATGGGGAAATTGTGTGGGCCCCAGCTTGAGCCATTGTCTCGGCCTCCTCTTCCTCCTCCTCCTCTTCCTCCTCCTCTTCCTCCTTCTCTTCTTCCTCCTCCTCTTCCTCCTTCTCTTCTTCCTCCTTGCTCTTCTTCCTCCTCCTCTTCCTCCTTCTCTTCTTCCTCCTCCTCCTCTTCCTCCTCCTCGTCTGGCTGCTCCAGGGCTGCCTGCTCCTGGGCTGCCTGGTCCCGGGCTGTCTGGTCCCGGGCTGCCTGCTCCCGGGCTTCCATGCGTGCCCTTGCCTGTGCTGAAATGTTCATGTTGATGGCATAGAAATCGAAGATTGGGTTTCATAAAAAAGGGGGAAAGAGAAATTCACATTAGTCATGCTCATAACCTTCCAAATTATCATTGCTGTTATATTTCAGACATTTATCATGCAAACTAATTGATATGCTACACCCAAAAACTGAGCAACTACCCCCCCTATACACCCCCTATACACCCATATACACCCCCTATACACCCCCTATACACCCATATACACCCCCTATACACCCATATACACCCCCTATACACCCCCTATACACCCATATACACCCCCTATACACCCCCTATACACCCATATACACCCACATACTCAGGAACATATTTATGAAAAGTACAGAAAACATTAGCTAAAAAACGCAGACATACTAGTAATCAAAACTTACATCGGGCAATATGGCGGCGAAGGGTGCAGAGCAAAACTGGCTGCCGCCGGCGCAGGTCAGACCAGCGCCGCTCAACTTGCCCCAGGCTTCTGCGGACGCCGGTCGTCGAGTATATTAGGCGGCGGGCAGCAGTATACGCCCGCCGCTTGTCCATGTTGCTGACATAAGGGCCCCTGGGCCCCAGGTGACGGTCCATTACGTCAACCAGGGCCAACAGCTCCTGGGTCGTAAACGGCCTAGCCCTGGTAGTAGTCATAGTGCCAATGGCGCAGTTAATAATTGCAGGTACATATATCACTTTTGGTGCTTGCTGATTGGTGTAAAAAATTGTTTGTTTGGTATTAACTTTATTAATCCCTCTTACATTAACAAACTGGATGCGAATAGAAACTTACGCGGACCGTTCCGATATACACACACCATAACCAACAGCATGCATTCAATGTATAGAGAGGAACTGTATATACAGTGTGCGGAAAATAATACACGCAACCATTTACTTTTAACTACGCTGCTTAAAGGGGGCACGATACACCGATTTCCATGGAGAGGAGTACTGTATTTACAGTGTGCGGAAAATAATACACGCAACCCTCTACTTCTAACTACGCTGCTTAAAGGGGGCACGATACACCGATTTCCATGGAGAGGAGTACTGTATTTACAGTGTGCGGAAAATAATACACGCAACCATCTACTTATAACTACGCTGCTTAAAGGGCCACAATGCAACATGTTGCTGTATGACAATTTCATACACATTACATATGTAAGGAAAGCATTGTAACGTGATGTTTTGAAATGTGACTCACAAAGCATACACGAACTCCAACAGATACCAGCTGACAACACTCATCATTGGAATGACAGGTGCACACATTTCACGATGTAGCCCACAATGCTCCACAACCTGTGTATGTGCATATACAGGTGATTGATCAGGTGCGTTGAGACCTGCGTAATTTAAGCGGGAATTATCGGCGGGAAATATCGGCGTAAATGAGCAAATACATTGCGGAGAAAAATATACGCCCCCTTGTTCATGGCGGGAGATTAACATATAAATATTCAGTCAGATGCAGGCCACAATTGCTGCAAACATGTCTAGTTCAGACGATTCCGCAGCTGAGGACGCTCTCCAGAGAGCAAGAGCAGAATCCTTGCTGGAAAGGTTGAGGCAGAGGGAGCAGGAGAGGACAAGGAGGAGCCAAGACCAAGCGGGCCCCTCAGTAACAGGCCCTGTTCAACCTCCACCAGCTCCACAAGGGCCAAGCAACCAGCCAGAACAAGAGGTTGCATCTCTCCAAACAGGTGTGACCTAGCAGGTGCATGGTGAGAGAACTGGGGCCACCAGAAAACGAGCTGCAACATCTAGGGTGAGGACTGAGCAGGATACCACCACCAGAAAGAGAAACCCTGCATTTGTAGAGGCCGAAATGCGAATTCTAGTGCCCAGGGCACGCGAATGGATTGAATTGGCAACCAGGAAGCCGGGTGCCAGTGCAAGGAGAAAACTTTGGGAGAAGATCACAGAGGAAGTGAACCAGGTGGCACCAGTGGTCAGAAATTGGGACGCGGTGAAGAAAAGGTTAGTGTGTTTGTCAGGGCTATTTTTCAGCAGGCTCCAGCAGGAACTGAGGCCCTTATTCTAGTTCACTCTTCCTGGCCAAATATTTATTAGATGGACAAAACCATGTGCACTGCAGGTGAGGCAGGTGTTACTTGTGCAGAGATAATCAGATTTGGGTGGGGTTTTACACCTGGCTCACCTGCAGTGCATATGGTTTTGTCCATCAAAGAAATATTTGGGCAGAAAGAGTGAACTAGAATAAGGGCCTCAGTTCCTGCTGGAGACTGCTGAAAAATTGCCCTGGTCTTTGTCCCCCTGATGTCATATGTGTGTACATATGTTACATGTATGTTTTGAGACTAATAGAAAGGTGTGTTTGTAGATAGTGCTACACTTCAATGTCACATGTGAACACAACCATGTCTAATAACCCACATTGATATATGAAACATGCACCATTGGTGTGATGTGAGGTTATGGGCACAGTTCTGCTCATGTGAAGTATGTGATGGGACAAGAGAAAGTGTGTTTTTGAAAGAGTTGTTGTAACATGTTCCATATGATGCTACTGAAACAAGAATGACCAAACTTTGCACATGTAGCTGGTGAGAAACTACACATCCCAGTATGCCATTCCATAGTTAAATTACTCCATAATAACCACATTGTCAAGCTATGGTGGAATGTGTAGTTTCACACCAGGTGGAGGTGCATAATTTGACCATGGTTGATGTCATTTCTGCATAGTGATGTATGTATGTGCATTTAGTGGCCTAATGAATGAGATGAGACACTGAAATGCCTCCTAATTGAGACATGAATGTGTGTGTGGGACACATATGGCAAAAAAACATAAGATCACCCACACTAGGAAATGTCACGTAGCTAGGGGTACCACATAGTCCCTTTAATTCCGGACACATATTAATTACACAGGTTCTGTGGCTGGCTGACTTCAAGACTCCACTTCACCTAATTTTAAACTGCCACAGAACCTGTGTAATTAACATGTGTCCGGAATTTAAGGGACTAGGTGGTAACCCTACACGTAGCACAGTGGTGCACATATCTCATGGTGATATTTGTATTTTTAAACTTGTAGGTGGACTGACTTCAAAACGGCAATGAAGAGGAAGATGACTGACCGGTACAACCACAGCATGTCCACTGGGAGAGGTCCTATGCCCGACCATTTGGAGTATACCCCCCTGGAGCAGGACTCCTTGGACGTGATTGATGTGGGGGAGGTCAGGGGGATCTCCAATATGGACAGTGAGCTCCCGGCAGAGGTCTTTGCTGCTGCTTTTGATGGTAAGTCACAGTAATGCATTGTATTTTGAAAGATATTTTTTATTGCGTATGTGATGGTGACATTGTTTTCAATTCTTATCCTAGAAGAAGCAGAAACCCAGGATGTACCGGCAGCATCTTCCTCTGCAGAGCCACAGGTGGAGCAAGTGGTCCAGCCTCCACCAAGACGTCGCCCCCAGCACCAGCCACAGGAGACATGGGATGAGAGCCTGTTGGTGACACTGGAGAGGATCGAGCAGCAAGGGGTGGATGCTGCGATCCATCAGCAGCAGGTGGCGGAATTTCTGGCGGAGTGGAAGGCCACAAACAGGCTGCAGTGTGAGGCCTTGAACCGCATTAACGACACTCTGGCGGCTGGCATAGTAAGCATTGGCCAACACCTCAGCCGCCAGAATGAACTTCTTGCGGAGCAGCTGTCCACCGCCAGGTCCCTAAGGGACAATCCCCCATCTGCTGACCCACCCCAAGCTGCTCCCCAACCTTACACCTCTGCTGACCCTCCTGTGTCGACTAGGGGAAGACGCCGCAAGGCAGCTGAGCCAAAGGCCCCTGTCCCCAAGGCCCCATCTAAAAGGGGGAAAAAAGGGCCCAAATAATGAGACCTGGTTCACTTCCTCTGTGGTTGGACCCCAAATGTTTAAATTGCACTGGACATCCGCTTCCTGAGTTGCCCATCTATCCATTTGCGTGCCATGGGCATGAAAGTTCGTATTTTGACCTCTACAAATGCAGGATAAATTTGTGGTGGTGTGTATCTTGCTTAGTATTCACCCTGGTTGTTGCAGTACGTATTCTGGTGTCCCCATTTCTTTCACCATTGCATTTGCAGGGTAACACATGTTTGGAGATATGCAACCTCTTGTTCTGGCTGTTTTATTATTTGTGTGTCTATTTTATTTGTTTATTTGATTTCTCACATTAAAGTGTGAAATAAGCTGTGATGCTGAACAGCAAATAAATTTATTTTACAAATTAAATCAAAATTGTGGTATGTGTCATTTCTTGTGTGAAAAAAATACTAGATTTATGTGTACTTACTGACCAGGGTATTTTTGAACATTTGTGGAAGTGTGGTAGAAGTTTCCCATGTGTAACCCTCTCCATGGCCATTCCCATGTTCCTATCCAACTTTTCCCTGCTAATTAGTTTGTGTCAGCACATGTGCAGAGCAACTTAATAGGTGAGAAAGCAGTTTGTGTGCAGGTGAGGTAGCTCCTACAGTAGTAGGTCAAAGCAGGTCCAGAACAATGCTTTCCTCATGGAGTGGGTGAGGCAGACAAACAAGGGTGAAAAGGTACATTTGTGTAGGAATGCATATGTGTCCTCCCTAAAAAAAGATGTGTGAATGGGCCAAACATGATAAAATAGCTTGTGAACAAACATGCATAACTTTTTAAATATATATGATTTTACAGTGTCATAAGCAGATGTAGGAATCCTTTGTTAGAGAGATGAGAGTGCAATAATGTGATTGGTGGCATCTTACATCCAGAGTGTAGTCAAATCCAAATCATAGCAGATGAGATAGTGGTACAGGTCATTATTTTGGGTACTATACAAAGATTGTGTGCAAAATAGTGGTCATGGGCTTAAAACATTGCTGAAACATCCTTTGTAGGTGTTAGATGTGGTTTATGTTATTGTATCCTATATACCAAACCTATGTTAGTATTAGAGTGAACACGTTGACACATGTCGACTTGTGTAGATTGAGTGTGCTACTGTGTAAAGTCTATGAAAGCACGTAGTGAATGTGTCTAACTGTTTAGCAAATACCTACCTTAGCGTATATAAGCAGGTCTTAAAAAGATTCTTACCTTAAATTAAACAAACCTTTAAATGTGGAGAAGTATAGAAAGATAAGCTTCCAATGTGTTTGCGTGCTGTGTGTGGCTTGCAGGCAGTGAAATAATGGTTTGGACTTAATAGACTGCAGCATTGCTTATTACATTCAGGTGTATGTGTTTGAGTAGTAATCAGCGTTAATTAGCAAACTCAGGCGCACGCTGGCATGCGGTATCTGTAGGGGTGGTCTGAGCTGGCGGTTGGCGGGCGCTTGTCTGGTGTCCGAAATGAACGGTGCTTTAGTCGATCGTGCGGTAGTAGCACCGCTCATTTTTGGTGCACACCCCCGTGTACGCCCATATTTACGCCCATTTTCCCTCATTATTTCGGCCGCTCCCCTCAACACGCCCCTATGCCGCCCCCAATACCCGTACACTCGCGTACAGGTTTTTTCGCACATTGAGACCCGTCCGTAAGCGTTGTTCAGTGGTCGCGCCTGCGCATTAGCGAATCTGCACATGCGCAGATCATGAAAAACCCCGGAACGTACGCGTACGGCCCGGCCGCACCAACCAGAATAAGGCCCATAGTGTGGGCAGAAGCTGCTATATAGGTGTAGTTGGAAGCTTTACAAGGAAAATATTAGGATTACTTGATTAAAAGGTAAAATAAACAATTAACTGCCAAACTGAATAAAGAGCATTTCATTTTTATAGAAGATATTTTTTAAGAAGATATTTTTTTGTTATATGATTTTTAAAAATGGACATTTCCCCCAGATTATCCTCCCCTGCTCCTTTATTTACCAATTTTGGTTACTGCAGCCAGAAAAGCAATACAGGTGGTTATCTAGACATCTCGGGCCAAATGTAATAGGGTGAGATTTTCAGAAAATTTGAGATTTTGGGAGAGTTTTCACCTTTTTTTAACGGAGCAATCAATTACACTGCAAAACCAGGTTGATTTTGCCATGTAATTGATTGCTGCTTTAAAAAACAAGGGAAAACTCCCAAAATCTCTCACTTTCTGAAACTCTCACCCTATTACATTTGGCCCCGTATATCCAAAATATGCTGAAAACCGTGGGTTTATACCTTACCTCATCCCCAAGTGTCCACAGCGGCTATCAGACTCCATAACCATTGGCGCACCCGCAGTCCCAAGGATGCACTGCGCGGGTGCATCAGTGATGTCACCGGCGCACCTGCGCAATGCATCCTTGGGACTGCGGATGCTGCTGAAGAGGAATCCGAAAGCTGACGTGGATGTCAGAGGACACCGTGGATGTCAGGTGAGTATGAAAAAAAAAATTATACCGAAATCCACAATAGTCCCTTATCTAAAATGCTCATGGTCCTGAGCATTTTGTATAAGAGATACTCAACCTGTATTACAAAAATAGATTACCAACCAGACACCTAAATTGCATTTGATTACCAAAGAATTACTTTCTATGTTGTACTTCGACAGATGATCTTGAGAAGGATGTAGCCAAATTCCATAGCCGTTGGAATATATATCTAGATTATTTACCGAAGTCTCAATATACCCTCATAATGCAGGTGTTTAAAACGTCTTTGACACGTAATTTGTGTTGAACAACATTGTTGTAAAAATAATAATATATGTTCACTGATATCATATTGAATTTTGAATTGCTAATACACAGAACAGGTGGTGGTGTCATATATTTTCTTCTTTTTCTTTCTTCTGTTTCTACTCTTTTTCTCTGTTGTTCCACCCTGGACTCTACTGTTTTATTTTTTTTCTCTTTTTTTCTCTATTTTTCTCTTGGTTATGGTTATGTTTACATATAAATATTTGCAATTGTACTGAAGAAAAATACAACATTTGAAGCTTGGATTGCTTTTTTAGTTTATTTGCCATTTAAGTTTAATATTGATAATTTGGTGGCAAAATATGATCTGTTATTCATTGTTGTAATTATATGTCAAAACAGGTTGATTATCCCTTAATCAAAAATCCTTTATCAAACCATAGTTTCCAGAATTTATTTTTTCTTTTTTTTGCTAAAAGAACTACTGAGGACATCTGTAATTGGCACTGCTGGGGACATGATATGTAACTGGCACTGCTGGGGACATGATATGTAACTGGCATTACTGAAAACATCTGTAACTGGCACTACTAGGGACATGATATGTAACTGGCACTACTGGGGACATGATATGTAACTGCCACTACTGGGAACATCTGTAACTGGCACTACTAGGGACATGATATGTAACTGACACTACTAGGGACATGATATGTAACTGGCACTACTAGGGACATGATATGTATCTGGAACTACTGGGGACATGATATGTAACTGGCACTACTAGGGACATGAGATGTAACTGGCACTACAGGGAACATGATATGTATCTGGCACTACTGGGGACATTTGTAACTGGCACTATTGGGGAAATCTATAATTGGCACTACTAGGGACATGACCTGTAACTGGCACTACTGGGGACATCAGTAAATGGCACTACTGGGGAGTTCAGTAACTGGTGACATCTCTAACTGGCACTACTGGGACATCTCTAACTGGCACTACTGGGGACATGATATGTAACTGGCACTAAATATTAGAGATGTGCACCGGCCACTTTTCGGGTTTTGGGTTTTGGGTTCTGATTACCTTGAGGTTTTGGGTTCTAATGGGTTTTGCCAAAACACCTCCTAAGTGTTTTGTGTTTGGATTTCTTGGGTTTTGGGTTCTGAGTTTTTTGTTAAAAAAGCATAAAAACTGCTAAAATCGCAGAATTTTTTTTTTTTTTTACTCCTACGCTATATTAACCTCAATAACATTCATTTCCACTCATTTACAGTCTATTCTGAACAGCTCACACCTTACAATATTGTTTTTAGGGCAAAAGGTTGCACCGAGGTAGCTGGATAACTATGATAAGCCACACAAGTGTGCGGCACAAACACTAGACTGATATGGCACACTTAGCATACCCTCTAGGCTGATACTGCACACCTAGAATTACCCCTGGACTGATATGGCACAGGTAGCATCACCCCTGGACTGATACGGCACATTTAGCATCACCCCTGGACTGATATGGCACACTTAGCATCCCCCCTAGTCTGATACGGCGCACCTAGCATCACCCCTGGACTGATATGGCACAGGTAGCATCACTCCTGGACTGATACGGCACATTTAGCATCACCCCTGGACTGATATGGCACACTTAGCATCCCCCCTATTCTGATATGGCACACCTAGCATCACCCCTGGACTGATATGGCACGCTTAGCATCACCCCTGGACTAATACAGCACACTTGGCAGCACCCCATGAATTATACGGCAGACTTGGCTTACCCCAGGAATTATACGGTACATATGGTGGCAC
Source organism: Crinia signifera (assembly GCF_055691185.1). NCBI lineage: Eukaryota > Metazoa > Chordata > Amphibia > Anura > Myobatrachidae > Crinia > Crinia signifera. The sequence goes on from NC_139222.1 coordinate 208,008,885, forward strand.
CCCTGACCTGATACAGCACACATGGAATTATACGGCACAGATGGCGGCACCCCTGGACTGTTATGGCACACATGGCGGCAGGCATGGAATTATACGGCAGACAAATTCCTGCAGTAAAAATAAAAATGTGTATTCTTTTAATTATAAAAAAGAGCAGCACACCTTACTTAGCAACACCCCATGAATTATACAGAACTCTTGGCTCACCCGTGGACTACAGCGCATTTAACAGCCCTTGCAGTAAAAAAAAAAAACACCTTAATTTTATTTTCATAAAAAAAAAGGGCAGCTCCCCTGGTCTGATATGGGACACATGGGGCACCCCTGGAATTATACGGCACACATGCGGGCACCCCAAAACTGATACAGGACACATGGGGGCACCCCTGGACAAATACAGCACACATGTGGGCACCCCTGGATGGATACAGCACACATGTGGGCACCCCTGGACTGATAGTACTGGTAGCCAGTGGAAACAGCAGATTGGAAATATATACTGCAATAAAATACTGGTAGCCAGTGGCAACAGACTGGAATTATATACTGCGATAAATACTGGTAGCCAGTGGAAACAGCAGACTGGATTTTTATATACTGTGATAAATAATACTGGTAGCCAGCGGCAACAGCAGACTGGAATTATATACTGTGATAAATACTGGTAGCCAGTGGAAACAGCAGACTGGATTTTTATATACTGTGATAAATAATACTGGTAGCCAGCGGCAACAGCAGACTGGAATTATATACTGCGATAAATACTGGTAGCCAGTGGAAACAGCAGACTGGATTTATATACTGTGATAAATAATACTGGTAGCCAGCGGCAACAGCAGACTGGAATTATATACTGCGATAAATACTGGTAGCCAGTGGCAACAGCAGACTAGAATTATATACTGCAATAAATAAAATACTGGAAGCCAGTGGCAACAGCAAACTGGAATTATATACTGTGATAGGTACTGATAGCCAGGGGCAACAGCACACTGGAATTATATACTGCAATAGGTACTGGTAGGCACTAGCCAGTGGCAACAGCAGAGAGCAGACTGCAGCAGACACTAGGCAGTGCAGGGCAGGCAGTGGCACTAGCAGCACCAGTGGACTATCACACTGTGACTGACTATACAGGAGCAGACTCAGCAGAGGCAGGCCCCAGCACAAAGGAGAGACAGAACACAGCACCAGTCATCCTTGCAATGGTAATGTCTTGATCACTGAGCAGAGACACAGTACACAGCAGCACGGGCCCCAGCAGAGACCACACACAGCAGCAGCACACCCTTCCCTACCCTTCTCCGAGATTGGAGTGAAGATGGCGGCGCGAGGTTGCGGAATTTAAGGGTTCCGTGATCTCGCGAGAATCCGACGCCGGGCGATGACGTTTTGCCCGTGCGCCCGGATTCGAGTAAGGCGGGAAGCGCCTAGCGCTGCTCGTATCTGGGCCTGGATTGATGACGTCCGTGCTGGCTCGGATCTGAGGAATCCGAGCCTGCACATCTCTACTAAATATGTGCAAGAAAATGATGGCTTGCCATTCAATTCAGTGACTCAGATTGTACACAAACTTTGTTTCATGTTTTGAAACCTTGTTTCTTGCACAAATCAAATATATGTGGGTGTATTTAATTCGCTTGATGTGCCTATGTGGTGTATGTGGGCTGTTGGTGGGTCGCTTGTGGGGAGGAGGACTGGCTCCCTGCGGGGCACACACAGCTTTGTGCACGCTGACACTGGGGCTGTGTTCCCTATCGCAGCCTCGCGCGTGCGCAGAGAGGGAGACACTGAGACTACATCCCCCATGATGACTTGGGGGAAGGGGGCAGGATCCGGAGGAAAAAGCGCGCAAAAGGAGAGCGCGAAGGAGGAGGAAGGAGGGAGCCGGCGGGGAGGGTGTGTGAAGTAACGGAGCGCGGCAGGAGCGTGACAGGAGCCGCCAGAGAGGAGAACCAGACGCCAGACTTCCCAGATCTGCAGCAAGCAATCGGCACTCCACACCAGGGGATGATTGCCAGAGAGAGAAGCAGCAGCACGGCAGCGGAGCAGAACACCCAGCAACCACGGATAAGGAGAGAGGCACACGTGGGGGCCAGCAACAGTCACTATCCAGCGGCGGTGAGTCCTACATTAACCCCTTCACACCCTTGCAAGTACCTGGACATTACCCTGCCTCCCTGTCTGGGCGATTGGCCCCATGCCCCCAGGACTGCTCACTATCCTCCCTGTCTGAGATGTTGGTCTCCATTCCCCAAGGACTGCTCACTATCCTCCCTGTCTGAGATGTTGGTCTCCATTCCCCAAGGACTGCTTAAGACCCCCCCTGCCTAGACATTTGTTTCCCCCCACGCTCCTAAGACTGCTTACCAACACCTCCCCCTACTAAGAGAGAGTAAAGCAGAAAGGAACAGGCTGAGAAGTATTAACCCCTTGGCTACTCCCTCCCTAACCCAGTTAAGGAAGCCTCAGGAAAGACACCTGTGCCTGCAACTGACTAAGGACCCTGTTTAACCCCTTGGATTACAAATACCCCTGTCAGGCCCCAGTTGGGGACAAGGAACTCTTGTTAAAGACTCTGTTTGGGACGTACCAGAGGAAAGACATTAAGTCAATGACTGATAGTGATATCACTCAGGTATCCAATGCACTTTAGGAACATTTATTATTGCGCAATAATAGCCTTTACTCGTTTACAGTGATCCATGCAATAAGTATCAGTTTATCGTGACATATGCACTAACGTTGAATATTGAACTGTTTGTCATTATTTATACAGTAGAGATACCTGTATGTTTGTTGAGGTCTATGCCTTAACTAGGCTAGTTTATCGTTAGAGAGTTACCAGTGAATATGCAAATTGGTTGGATTTATGCAGATAGTATGTCCAAGGTGACAGGCCAGTGAATGTGAAGCCTAGAGTAGTTGTGCAGAGTTAAACGCTAGAAACAGAGAACGTAGCGACAGTCGTAGTTAGCCAGGCAAGTGTTGAATTATTTAATTGTACTGTGCATTCTTTATTGCTCTTTGAAGGCGCAGGTTGCCTAATACTGCGCAAATAAAATTGTTGATGTCCTTGAACCATTCGGAGTTTCCTGCTTTTAATCCCCTACAACGTCGAAGCAGCAGCACCATCGAAGCGGCAACACCGGTAAGACCACGCACCTAATTACACCTGTGGTTATCACACTTATACAACATAAATGCAGGATACCTCATGGAAATATAAAAATATTCTGAAATACAGAATAATCCATTAGCCAAAATTCTTCTGGTCCCGAGCATTTTGGATAAGGGATACTCAACCTGTAGGTTGTTTCTGTATGTGACTCTTCTTAATAATATAAAAAAAAGATAAAGGGAATATGGGAATAGAGAGATAGGGAGATGGGATGAGAGGAAAATGCATTCTAGTCATGAAGTACCTCAGTGTTGTTATTGGCTCCTAGAAGAATAGGTTGCATTTTCATGGGTATTGATTAAGCCTGCACTGTGTTTCCTTCAGGCTCTTGTGATAAGGTTTGTAATGTAACATACTGTATAGCCAAAATCAAGAATGACCTCTTGCAGCGTAGATGAGGCTGTACGTGCAGAATGAACAGTTCCTGTACCTCACATGATTCTCTGATTGCAGATAAAGCTGTTTCTTAAATCTGTAACTAGCCTGTAAGTAACATTTTTGGTGGTCAAGTGTAGTACGTGATGTGGGGAAGCTTGGACTGTGATTTGTGCTTCCTGTACTGTATGTAGGAATTCAAGTCCCGAGCTCCACCACACATCATTGTTAATGTCTGGCGCTGCAGATGACTGTAAGCTATGTTGCTACCCAAATGCTTTACTTAATGTAGAGAAAACATAAAAAAACAGCATAGGCTCACAGACGGTGTAATGGTTAGCATTGCTGCCTTACAGCGCTGAGGTCATGGGTTCCGTGCCCTAACTGTGCAGAGTTTGTATGTTCTCCCTGTACTTGCGTGGGTTTCCTCCAAGTACTCCGGTTTCCTCCCACAATCCTAAAATATACTAGTAGGTTAATTGGCTCCAACAAAAAAATTAACCCTATAATGTCTGTGTGTGCGTGTACATGTGGTAGGGAATATAGATTGTAAGCTCCACTGGTGCAGGGACTGATGTGATTGTTCGGCTATTCTCTGTAAAGCGCTGCGGAATATGTGTGTGCTATATATAAGAAACTGTTAATAAATAAATAATGTGTTTGCTGGATTTCCTAGGACCACCTTAGTTCTCGGGAATGGAAATATTTCAGTCAGATTGGACAGAAATGCTACTATAAGACCCCCTAGAATACAGCTTTGTTCTCTTTTGTACAACCTTCCTTTGTAGATTCTGGTTCCCTGATAGAAATGAAGATTATTAGCTTTGTTAGCTAATGACTGCAGCCAGATTATAGCACAGGTCATAATTCTGAATAACACTGTAGTAACTCTTGGCTGTGATTTGCTGCATTCAGCAGCGTGGCCCTCATTAACGATATTTTACATCATCTGTACATGCACAGTGGATGGAGGGGTTCATTAATGACCTGCGGGAGTAGCACATAAGCTATATTAACATTGAATTTAGGTACATAATATGTTTTAAAACTTTGCAACTAACCTGCCATGTTTTCATTGTGGGGAAAGCAGCGCTCACAGGAAAGAGGGCACAAAGAGGGCAAAGCCTTGACTAGAAAACCGTCCGGACGCGTCGCTTGGAAAATGCAATATTTGCAGGGATATTCCCCCAAAACAGCCATTTTCTGCTGTGGTACTTAAGTATCCCCCAGATGTAATATGGAGAGATCACAGCTGTTATCTTCAATATCTACTACTGCAGTTCCAGCATTCTCATTCATAGGGTAACTCGGCAGCCGAGCTACCCTATATTTTGCCATTATTACCAGGAAAGGGTTCTTCTGGACTCCTCTGCAGCCGCCTTAGATGCCTGGTCAGCAGACAGTGCATATGCAGAACGGCCTGACTACCGATACAGAAGGGAAATTATTGGTTGTTTTTTTAAATATAATTTCCCTTCTTTTCACATGGGTTTCTTATGGAGCTTCTCTCCCTGCATGTGATTGTTAGTACAGTTTATTACTTGTTGCTGCAAATAGCGGTGCTAAAAGGTTAGACATTAAGCAAGTGTCAAAATCTTGGCACTACCCGCAATGCGCAGACTATCACATTTGGCCTAAGGCATCTTTAGAGTGGCGAGCAGCTACATATTAATATACTCCAAACTTTGCTTTGCTGGTAGTTGCACACCTGCTACAGGCCTAGGTCACTCAGCTCCAATGTCCAAAGAACGGACTTTGGCAGAAAGAGATCAAATAAAAAAGCAACCGTCTGTAGCAGAAAGGATGACAGGCAACACACCAACCTGCAGAGAGGGAGTACTTATGGTTGTGTTGTGTGGTTGTGGTTCCTTCTGGTAGTGTTGTCCAGTACGTCCTGTGCAAACAACTAGCAGCAAAAACAACTGAGCAATGCCGATTGTACTGTATGGCTGAATAAAGAGAATCTCTTACTTTATGGACATTTTTGGTGCAGAATTACAGGAAACAAGTTCTTAAGAGCAATAAAATGAATTATTATTATTATTATTATAAAACGCGCATGGGATCATAGTACATGCATTACATTCTGATGGCTATCTACAGGTATGCCTTCATTTGCTATTTATAGCATTGCGCTAGCTGTGCCAAATGGAGCTCCTGGCATAGAGCAAAGCCAAATCTTGGGCATTGTCAGTAAATACCAGAGAGCTTGGGAATGTTCTCAACCCGGAAATGTGAAGGAAGGAAGTTGGGCATAAAAAGAAGCTAATACTGTATGTCAATGACACAGCAAACAAACTGCTCAGATATAAAATGTAGAATAGTATACCCTGAGAACAAACAGATGTCAATAAAAGTGTAGGGAATCACACTGAGTAAGGATAAAAACACAATTCAAAAACGAATAATAAAGTAAGAGATATATAACAAATAATGAGCTAAATTTACTAAGATGTGAGTTCTATTGAAGATGGGGTGTTGTCCATAGTAACCAACCAGATTCTATTTCTTATTCATTAAACACTTCTAGAAGATAACAGATATAATCTGATTGGTTGCTGTGGGCAACATCTCGTCTTCAATAGACCACCCATCTTAATAAATTTACTCCAATGTGTTAATAGTGAACAATCGGTCAGACGATACAGTGTATCAGTGATACAGTGTATACACGGCAGGCAGGTACCGCAGACAGCAGCTGGTAACTATAGCCCCGCAGACCCCCGACGCCCAAACTTTCTCTGCGCCGCCACCGCGGGGGCTGCGGAGCTATAGTTACGCCACTGGCTTAGCAATAGATTGCTCAGCAATCATATTGTTCTGTGTCCCGTTTTCATCAGCGACCAGAGATGGTCACTGAAAAAAATGAGGCTCTATGCCTGCGGCAGCCGCTGTTTGCAGGAGAATGTTCCTGGGACCAGCGAACACCCCAGGGCTCAAACATGTGTACTGGGCTTTATAGGTGTTGTGGAAGAATTTCACATTTATAAATATAAAGGTGGAGGGGGAGGAGGGTGGAGTCACGATTATGTAATCATTCCCCCAATCAGCCAAACCTAGGTGCTGCCCAGCCACATCCCTGTGTGTCTACCAGACTGCACACTCCCAGAAGTAGGAGCAGACAAATATACTTACGCATAACATGGTGGTAATGGAAGTGATAAACTGCAATAGAATCATAGACCAAATAACAAATAATACAGTATAGAAACTGAGGATGAGGATTTTTGCGTGGCCAGTCATTAGGTCAACCCCATGCACTAGGTTGACTGTGTGTGTGTTATTTGGTATGTTTAAACACATATTAGCCAAATTAATGGAAAGTGTACTCTCAGGCCTGGTGCCTTTCTCCACTATCACTGTGCTTAGCTTATGTTACTATTCCCAGTCGATGCCCACATGGATGGTAAATGTAAATAAATAAAATAACAAAAGAACAAAAACCCCCAAAAGGTGTATAAACCACTGTCATGTTGATCGTTTGAATCTGCAGACCTTAGGCATGATCAACCTTTTGGCAATGTTGATATTTTGCACCTGTCAAGCTCATGTCAATCTCATGAATGTTGACCATATGAGGTCGACTTAACATCTGTAATCCTGCACTAAAAGCAGATGTGAATATTCCAAACCAGTAAGAGGACATTGGTCTTGAATAAGAGTTTCTCCATATGTATGAAGCACAGTTGCCTACCCTACTGGAATGCCAAGGAGGCTCTTGAAAATTGGGCAGAGTTCCCAGCCCCCTAAAACATTGCCAAGTGACAGAGCACATGTGGGCAACCTGATTCAGCTTAAATTGTGTCATTGTAGCCCCATCCCCATTATACAACTTCTAAGCTTCTAACCCAAAACGTATTTTTAATACATTTAAATCCCTTCTCAACCCTCCCTCACCCAAGCCACCAACCACTATCCATGCACAAGATCTTGCTTCCTACTTCAGGGATAAGATTGACAAGATCAGAGATGATACAGAAAAAATGGAAGGTGTAGCCAAAGTGGGTTATCCCTTCAGGTGTCCTCCCACCTGTTTTTAGGAAAGTGCAAACAGAAAGAGTTGGGATAAGCCCAATATCGGCGCCACTGATGTGAAGAGGATTAAGAAGTGTGCATCCCTTATGGGGAGGTACCGTTCCTCTTCTCCGTGTCAATAAACCAGGGGTTAACCAGACCGACAGGTTTGATATCAGCATATACCCTTGACGTCCTTATTTTCTTTTTCAGGGTAGCTCATCCAGAAATACATGTGTAAAAGAAGGAAAATGCATATAGTGCAATAATCCTTTTAATTTATAAAACATATATACACAACAAAGATAAAAACAAATAGGCTTCGGCAGGGGCAATAAGGAAAAGTCAAAAGTTCTGCAATTACCAGAGGAACATGAGAAATCCGATAAGGGATATTCTCATGTAAAGCATGAATGTCAGGGGTAACATCTGGTCCCGTCCAGATTCAGTTCCAAAGGTGTCCCCTCTGCTGGCAATATTGAACTCCTTCTCCTGTTGTCCCCGCTTCTGACCTGGTCCACCAACGCGTTTCAATCGCTGCTGCGATCTTTTTCAAGGTGTAAGTTCTGAGGTTTCCATATGGGGTTTAAATCCCCCTCTCAATTGGTTGTGCGGGTGCGTAGCCTGCCCCCTTAGGTTGAGCCTCCCGGCATGTCTACGTAACTCGGCGGCTTCTAGTGACGTGGTGCCGCTCGCGTCACTCGTTGCCTAGTGGACAAAACTCTCGGCGTGTCCACGTAGGCTGGCGGCTCTTGATGACGCCCTACGTTGCCTAGTGACAAATGTTGTAAGTGGCGTCCGTTCTCGGTTCTTGCGGTCACATGTCCACGTCACGTGATCGTGTCCTCTAGTATCAATGGGTTGCTTGGATACCATAGACGCTTCTTTCATATTGGCAGAATGTCTCTGCATAAACATAGAGAATATCCCTTATCGGATTTCTCATGTTCCTCTAGTAATTACAGAACTTTTGACTTTTCCTTATTGCCCCTGCCGAAGCCTATTTGATTTATCTTTGTTGTGTATATATGTTTTATGAATTAAAAGGATTATTGCACTATATGCATTTTCCTTCTTTTACACATGTATTTCTGGATGAGCTACCCTGAAAAAGAAAATAAGGACGTCAAGGGTATATGCTGATATCAAACCTGTCGGTCTGGTTAACCCCTGGTTTATTGACACGGAAAAGAGGAACGGTACCTCCCCATAAGGGACGCACACTTCTTAATCCTCTTCACATTAGCCGCGCCGATATTGGGCTTATCCCAACTCTTTCTGTTTGCAAGATCAGAGATGAATTGGTATGCTCCAACTCAGTTGGTGATATGCTCAATTCCATACCTGAGCCCTCTGAAGCATTTGCTTCATTTGATCTCACAAATGAAGATTAAGGGGGAAATTTACTAAAGGAAATTTGTAAAAAAAATAGGTGTATTTGTATCCAGAAATACACTATTTTTGACATTTACTATCCCGAAAATACGGCAATTCATATTCTTATTGATAGCACATCAATACGACTACGAATTGCCATATTTTCGGGATAGTAAATGTCAAAAATAAGTGTATTTCTAAATACAAATACACTTATTTTTTACAAATTTCCTTTAGTAAATTTCCCCCTTTAAGTATCTGCACTTTTCTCTGCCTCCCACTCTACTGCCTCTCCTCTTGACCCTATAAATCTCTGTCTCCTGTGCTCATCCCAATCTTAACTAAAATCTGTAACCTCTCTTTCTCTACTGGTGTCTTTCCTTCATTGTTCAAACAAGCAGTTATTACTCCGATTCTGAAAAAACAGAATTCTGATCCAAGCTCTCTCTCAAACTACCGTCCCATTTCTCAACTTCCATGCACCTCCAAACTACTTGAAAGACTTGCCTATACTCGCCTCACACCCTTTCTTAACTCGCACAACTTAATGGACCCGCATCAGTCAGGCTTTCGTGCCCAACACTCCACAGAGACAGCACTGACTAAAGTTGTGAATGATCTGGTCACTGCTAAGTCTAAAGGCCACTACTCACTACTAATTCTTCTAGATCTCTCTGCTGCTTTTGACACTGTTGACCACACACTTCTCATACAAACACTACAATCCATAGGTCTTAAAGACACAGCCCTCTCTTGGTTCTCATCCTACCTATCTAACCACTCCTTTAGTGTTCGTTTCTCTAATTCTACCTCCTCTTCGCTACCTCTTTCAGTTGGAGTACCTCAAGGTTCAGTTTTAGGTCCCCTGCTTTTCTCAATCTATACCTCATCTCTTGGCAAACTAATCAGCTCCTTTGGATTTCAGTATCATCTGTATGCGGATGATACTCAGCTCTACCTATCCTCCCCGGACTTGTCCCCATCTGTATTGAGCCGTGTCTCTGAATGCCTTTCTGCTGTTTCATCCTGGATGTCATCTCGCCACCTCAAACTTAATATCTCACAAACAGAATTAATTATATTTCCGCCAATAAATAGTAGTTACCAACCTGATATCTCTATCGCTGTTGAGAAGATGACAATCACTCCTACCTCTCAAGCTCGCTGCCTAGGTGTTATCCTTGATTCAGAACTTTCTCAAAATCATGCCACATGCACCTAAAAAACATATTTAAAATTGCCCTTACCTTACACAAGACACTGCAAAAACTCTAATCCATGCTCTCATCATCTCACGCATTGATTATTGCAATAGTCTCCTTATTGGCCTTCCCCAATACAGACTCTCACCAATACAGCCCATTATAAATGCAGCTGTAAGGCTAATCTTCCTAGTCAGACGTTCATCGTCTGCAAAGCTACTCTGTCAGTCACTTCATTGGTTACCTGTATTCTACCGTATTCAATACAAAATTATTTTACTTACACACAAAGCCATAAACTAAACTACACCAACATACATATCTTCTCTTATCTCAAAATATCATCCAACACGACCTCTACGCTCCTCCCAAGATCTGCGTCTCTCATCCACACTCATTACTCGCTCCCATTCCCGACTGCAGGACTTTCTTCGGGCTGCACCCACTCTGTGGAATGCCCTCCCAAGCACAATAAGACTCTCCTCCAGTCTCCAAACCTATAAGCGTTCCCTAAAAACTCATCTCTTCAGGCAAGCTTATCAAATTCCAGAACCAGTCATAGAACCTTGCATTCTGGTGGAATCGATGCAATAAAGAATACAGTATCTATCCTTATGTATCAATTCCTATTTCCCTATAGATTGTAAGCTTGCGAGCAGGGCCCTCCTACATTTTGACTGTCTGTAAATACCCTGTTTTGTTGTATCACTGTCCCCAATGTAAAGCGCAACGGAATATGCTGCGCTATATAAGAAACTGTTAATAAATAAAATAAATAATAATACAACACCTGTTTTCTCAGCACTGTATAGCGGGGAAGAAGGCCGGTTGGGTGTTGCCAAAATTATGCAATTGTGCCACCCCAACTCCAACAGAGATTGTGCATACCTCCCAACATGACCCATTGCAGGTGGGACAAAATTCTATCTACCTGGACTTCCATCTTAATATTTAATTAATATTGAACTAAGTTAATATTGAACTACTTAATGGATAATAAAGGTATTTCAACACCGGTGATTTAATTTAAAATAACAGTTCAACTGGCTACTGTTTGTAGCTCCACCTAATTGCGACGAAACTATTTTATAGTGGAACAAATACAACTTTAACAAGCTTAAAATACACATAGAAAAATAAAATCTACTGTATCATCTATCTTGTCACATGCAATAATAGCACCTATGTCTGCACTACTTTACACACTGGGACAATAATCAGGAGGACTTTCTGTGTGTCTCTCTCTCTAGACCCAAATGCTCTCATTAGTCCCAGACACACTGATGGGAAGGAGACGTTGGGATCTCTGGTTTACTTAGAGTTCTCTCTGCCCTCCTATTTCTCCTCTGGTTGGGAAGATCCATTGGTAGCTCATAAAACATGCTAATCCTGTATCTCTGCCTGCATTGAACACTGTCCTGCTAGACTCCGGCTGTCTAGTTTTGCCGCTGCACAAGAGGGAGAGATAATAATGGCCCTTATTCTGATCGGTGCAGATTTTTCCGCATGCGGTCGTACCGCCGATGTTTTTCGACTGCGCATGTGCAGAGGTCACTCTGCGCATGTGCAAGCGGTTTCGCCGTACGTATTCTTTAGACGCCGCACAGGGGGCGGAGAGGGGCGTGAAGGGCTACTTAGCCTCATTACCCTATGCATACGCCCCGCGTTTCATGGGCGTTCCCATGCAAACGCAGGGCGTATGCATGGTAATGAAGCCGTGACGCATGTGTAGGGGGCGGGCATCTGACATCGCCGGATGTCAGCTGCCCGCCCCCATACATGATTTCATACGGACAAGTGTCCGTGTGGTCTAGGGTGGCGGCCGCTGGTGGAGCGTGCGGCCCTGCATTCGATGTTCGGCGACCATCGAATGCAGGGGCTGCTCCCAAGATGGAGGAGGCGTATCCCCGTCCACTTTCATGCGGACCGCCACATATCCGCGTACGGACGGAGGTGGCGATCCGTATGGAAGGCGGGGATTCGCCTGCACGGTCCTGGCCGCATATTTATGATCTGGCCGCACCGATCAGAATAAGGGCCAATGTGACTGTGCTCTAGCCAGTTGGCCCCCTGACAGCGGTGAGCCCAGGGTGCAATAACAGTGCATCTTCTGTTGCTGCATATTTGATTGGCTCTATTACTAGAGCCCTGTTAACACCTGCAATAGGGGACAGCATGGCTGCTACTTGGTGCCGCTCAGTCTGGTATTACCCGTAAGTGCTGATTTTGCATGATGCAGAGTCTGACCCTGACCCACTGAATGTGGGTAATAGGTAACAAACTCCAACTTGCCACCAGGTGACTGTTATGAGCTTATGTTCCTGCCCCCTTTACTGCCCCATTTGTACTGCCATGCCCCTCACCCCTTGTTATGTGTCACAGCACAGCCCCGCCCTTCGGGAGAGTAGCCAAGAAGCCAGCAACTGTGCTTTATGGCATTTGCGATCACTCACATCAGTTTACCACCTAACATTACTGCAGTGGGCCCATTTTTCACCTGAGGGGTAATTATATATCTTTTAACCTACAGCTCATGTTTTATCTTATTTATTTATATTTTTATCTTTATTCTACCATTTCCTTACATATTCTTGTTCTCAAGGTGTTTGTGTGAGAAACTATTGAGACACAACACCTTGAAACTCTTAAAGGCTTAATTATTAACATAAATGCAATAGCACAAGGGTGATATAATCAATGGTGTGTGATATAACTAGATATTGGATTTTACTGGAAATATTGGAACTTAACTGCCAGGTGAAAGCTGTTATTCTAATACAAGTTTCATAGAGGCCCATCATCAGTCAGAGATAAAAGATATGGTCTTTAGGAGTCAAATTCTAATTGACTTCACCTAGTTATATGGCTGTGAAAGGAGTGAGTCGGGGTCAGCATCAGAGTTGGAGTCAGGTCAAAGTTTAAGGCTTGCTGCACTAAGGGTCCAAAGTGGGCTGACTATAAAATGTTGTTGTTTTATTATTATTATTATTATTATTATTATTATTCAAATCAACATAATTGCACTGTTATAGTATTTGCAGAAAGGTCAATAATTACAGTGCCAAATATAGGTGGATTGTGTTAAATGGAAATATTTGGTATTTTTTATAAATAGTTATTTCCATTTTTAGTAGTTTGCTTGAAAGCCAACCGGCTGTGAATTCTAATTTCAATGACTACTAATAGTCTGAAACCATGAGGTGGAAATAGAAGCACAATTCATTTATTGCAAGTTCGGACATTCGCAATGTGTCAGCTCTGAAGACAAGAGATTGAGGGAGGGATGTACTAAAGGGAAAATGCGGTAAAATAGGGGTTTTACTGCATTTTCCTATTTACCATTACCCGTCCGCCCCATTTTCGCTTGGCAGGGTATCGCCTATGGGCTTCTATCGCCGCCCGCCTATCTGCTTCTATCGCCGCCCACTGTCCGCGCCCCCCCCCTCCCGTCCTCCTGATCTCCTCCTCCCCCAGCAGGTGTCACAGCTGGGAGGACATCCAGCTGCAGGGGGGAGGAGGAGACGCAGGGGGACACTGGCAGCCGCCGGGATGTGATGGAGACCCCCGCAGACCACATCAAAGGTATCGCGGGGGTCTCCGTCACCGCAACCCGATGCTAGCCGCATATGTTTGTACATATGCGGCAGCATCGCGGCGGCTGTCAGGCCAAGGGCGGCGATGTATATTAATACATCCCACCCCAAATCCAAAATAAGGGGCCTAATTCAGACCTGATCGCACAGATGTTTTTTAAGTAAATGGACAAAACCATGTTGCACTGCAGGTAGTCTTATTTTTATGTTTTTTTTTCTTGGAAAAGATGGGATTCATAATCAAACTTGAAAAGGGCCAGAGGCTGATAGAGAGCAGTAGATCATATACTGTTAGGCTCCCACCGAGCAAATAAACAGCATGTGTAAATTGAGTTGAGAACAACAGTGTGTACGATAACTGGATAGCTTGGAACTTATGCCAGTGCTGCAGGGGGGACACAAATACTGAGGGCAGCAGTGCCACCAGTTTTTCTGGTTCATCATTCTTAACGTTTAGCTCCCACAGAGGTGAGCAGGTCTTCTAAGGACTGTTCCCAGTCACATTATATGCTTTACTAGTAAGCCCACTCGAAGCAAAAGCTTCGAAAGCTAGTCTGCTATCTTCTGTTTGTGCATTTGTGAGAAAGAGATGTAGTTTCACTCTCTGCCTGCAGATGGCAGTGTTTTGGAGACTCACGGACACTAGACATAATATATATATATATATATATATATATATATATATATAAATAAAAAAATATATATATCCATGGGGTGGGACGACACTCACTTGAAAAGTTCATTAATGCTGGGGTGCACACTCAAAATAGTCCTCCATGTGGAGTATATTTAGTATATACGTGGGTACAGGCAAGGTCACTCGCCAGACTGAAGTTTTTAAATCATTGCTTTATTTCATCATATTCATACGCTGCCAAAACTCTGGTCAACGTTTCGACCCGAATTAGGGCCTTTATCAAGACTTGTTTTGACAGCCATCATAAATACATCGAACAAGTACACACCTTGCGGTGTGGAGAGAGTAGCAACACGATCTGTTGCACGGCGTTGGCCGTGCAACAGATCGTGTTGCTACCTAATTCGGGTCAAAACGTTGACCAGAGTGTTGGCAGCGTATGAATATGACGAAATAAAGCAATGATTTAAAAACTTCAGTCTGGCGAGTGACCTTACCTGTACCCACGTATATATATATATATATATATATATATATATATATATATATATATATATATATATATATATATATAACAGTTAGATGCTGGCAAATATAGCAGGCTGTTTCTTTTTGCTAGCTTTTCCTGGATGTTTCGAGTGCTGCTGGTACATCATGTTGTTTAGAGTAAAGGTCATTCTGGCCTCAAGTCCATAGGACAAATAGCTGCAAAAAAGAAAATGTTTTCCAAGATAAGCATCTTGTTAGTAACAAATTCAGCTTATGAGTTATTGTTTGTTAATGCAAGCAGCAGTAAATATTTAGGCTGGCACGGCCCTTTCCCTTCTGTCTTTGCCAACATGCTGAAGATTGGGTTTTCATAGAAGCGAACTCTGGCCCCATGCCCTCATCACACTCCCGCATCAGCTGGCTCCATCCAGCTCCATACTTTTCCTGTTTTTCTGAAGACTTAAGTATTGCAAAATCAGAATTGATATATTTTAGCCATTTTTCAGGAAAACATCCAACCCTACGACAGACAGACCAAAGCACCTGTAAAACACAGCAGAGCCAGGGGCCCAGTATGCACACGGCTTAGGTTTTCCTTGTGCTGGCCCAAGAGAGGTTTGACTCACTTGCTTGACCCATAGGGTCACGCCCAGAGACAAGAGCTTGTTGTAAGTGTAAACAGAACGTGATTTTGTATAAGGCAT
The DNA here is from genome assembly GCF_055691185.1 of Crinia signifera. Classification (NCBI taxonomy): domain Eukaryota; kingdom Metazoa; phylum Chordata; class Amphibia; order Anura; family Myobatrachidae; genus Crinia; species Crinia signifera. Next base: position 208,024,457 of record NC_139222.1, read on the forward strand.
GAAGAGATGACAGGAGTCACCTTTAGTAAAAACATTGCAGAAATGAGATAATGAACTGTCTGGCTGAAAGAAGAATGGAACTGAGCAACATTTCCTTTCTCTGGGCCAGATGTACTAAGCTTGAAAAGTGATAAAAAGGAGAGTGATAAACCACCAGCCAATCAGCTCCTGATTGCCATGTCACAGGCTGAGTTTGAAAAATGACAGGAAGGAGCTGATTGGTTGGCTTAGTACATCTGGCCCCATGTGATAATGCACAGGGTATTACATAGACACACAGAATAGATGGCACATGCGAACCTCTTGGCCCATCTAATCTAAACTTTTTCATTCATCCTTTTAGCAACTCTATTTGCTCATTAGGTCTATGGGCCTGATTCAGATCTGATTACTAATGTGAGAAGTCACAGTGGACTGCAAGGAGAAAGGTGCAGCCCAGACAGAAAGAGAAGATGCCCTTTGATAAATTGGGGGAGGATTGCAAATGGATCTCTAATTGATATCCATTCATAAATCCATAAGCAATTCCCCAACCATCAAACAGTTTTTGCCATCTGTGCAAGTGTGAGTAAAGGCCCCCTTATATTAGTCCTAAGGACAAGTCAGACCTGATTATCCCAGAAGCTCCCCGGGAGGGATCACATGCGATTAGGCACGTCATGTGTCTAGTTTTGCATGTGATAAATCGCATGCAATTTATCACATGCAACTCCCGGGGAGCTGCAGGCAGAGGGCGCAGGGGAGCAGCAGACGCAGGCGAGGGGACCAGGGAGCAGGGGATAGCAGCGGGCAGGGGATGCTGGTTACCAGAGTAGGGGGGGGGGTGGAGAGAACCAGGGAGCCGTACGGCGTGCAGGAGAATCCACTCCCTGGTTCTCTCCGCTGCCCCCCCCCCCCACTCCCTCCGCCCGGCTCTCAGGTAACCGGCATCCCCGCCCGGCTCTGGGCTGCACATAAGATTTAGCAAATCTTATGTGAAGCCTATGAGCTTCTTTTCACCGCCTCCGCCGCAAGACATTGATCCTAATCTACAGACAAACCTTGCCATTACCAACTCCTGTAACTTTACCCTGTAACTTTAAGGCCATACTTATCACAATAAGCATTTTTAATGCAGATTCGATTTTTTTTGTATAAACTCACAAAGTGGAAATCAATTCTTATGTTAATTAGCTACAATTTTCTTGTCAGGAGATTTGGTCCGATAAGAGTCTGTCCTGGTAGAAGAGCATAAAGCAATCTCAGTGGTTCAGGTCCCCGGCGCACATCAGAGTATCCTGCAAATAAATAGCTCCCTAACTGTAGACAATTATATGACTTGCAGCAGTTTAATGCACCCTAATGCTTCAGATACTTTTTGAAGTGGTTTCTGCTTTTATCAAATGGCATTGTAACTCTGCCCTTCTCTCCAAAATGCTCCTACGGTATATACTTTTAAAAAAAGTAGATATATAGAAAACCAAATGCATACACTGCTAATGAATTGCTGTGGTCCACTCCATACAACACCAACTGCATACACTGCTAATGCAATGCCGTAGTCCCCTCCATACAACTCCAAGAGCATATGCTGCTGATGCAATGCTGTAGTCACCTCCATACAACACCAAGTGCATAATCTGCTGATGCAATGCTGTAGTTCATAGTTGCCTACCCTCCTGCATTCTGCAGGAGACTCCCTGAAATAACAGCAATCTCCCTCTCTCCCCCATTAGTCTAGCAATCTTCCTCATTTCACCTAACCCACATTACACTGTTACATTTTTTTGGGGAAAAAGGAATGAGAAACAGATACAGTTACATTGAATCATCAGCGCCATTTCCCAGCACTTTACCAAGTATAGTATCTTTTACTTAATGCTTTTGGGCTCATCTACATTGGGATAGAAGTCATTTTTCAAAATTCCTCTCAGATGTAGCAGTACACACTCACGCTTCTGGGTGCAAAATTCACAATCTTTTTTCACAATCTCTCCATATATGGAACAAGACACTCCCTTTGGGTGGAGCTTGGCACACCCCTTCAATGTGCAAAATTCTACTACCAACCCTAATCTCCCTGAAACTAGTTTTCAAAAGTAGGCAAGTATGCTGTAGTCACCTCCATACAACTCCAAGCGCATAATCTGCTAATGCAATGCCATAGTCACCTCCATACAACACCAAGCACATACACTGCTAATGCAATGCTGTGGTCACCTCCATACAACACCAAGCGCATACACTGCTGATGCAATGCCGTAGTCACCTCCATACAACGCCAAGCGCATACACTGCTGATGCAATGCCATAGTCACCTCCATACAACACCAAGCGCATACACTGCTGATGCAATGCCATAGTCACCTCCATACAACACCAAGCGGCACGCATACACTGCTGATGCAATGCCGTAGTCACCTCCATACAACACCAAGCGGCACGCATACACTGCTGATGCAATGCCGTAGTCACCTCCAGACAACACCAAGCGCATAATCTGCTAATGCAATCCATAGGCATCTCAGTACAACACCAAGCGCATACACTGCCACTGCATTGCTGTAGGCATCTCTGTATAACATCAAGCACATATGCTGCTGATGCATACCATATCCTTGTATACAAGGGGTGCCGGACGGGGTCCCGCCAGTATACGAGTAATAATATTTTTTATGCAACTTTTTCAATTGTAAATGTTGTTCATCTTGCGGCCAACTCTCACTCTGCCCCTTGAAGTCTAATTCTCTTTTTTTCTATCCATAATAGGTGACCTGGTGTCCTCTGTGGGGATGTGATGCTGAACAGGCCAAATAGTTTTCTGTATGTTCTGTGAAAGTATTTATACATCTTGATCATAGCCCCCTTGTACATCGCTGTTGCAGTGTAAATAAATCTAGCGCTGACACTATCCTCCCATCGGAGATCTTCCACACACCTTACTCATTTATCACTCTTCTACATACTTGCCTACTTTTGAAAACTAGTTTCAGGGAGATTATAGTTGGTAGTAAAATTTTGCACAGCACCCCAATAAGGGTGTGTGTCATGCTCCACCTAAAGGGCGTGTCTATGGAGAGATTGTGAAAAGAGATTGTGAACGGGGCACCTAGAAGCGTGGGTGTGTACTGCTACATCTGAGAGGAATCTTTTAAAATGACTTTTATCCAAAAGTAGATGAGCCCCAAAGCAGTTAGTAAGAGCTACTATACTTGGTAAAGTGCTGGGAAATGGCGCTGATGATTCAGTGTAAATGTATCTGTCTCATTCCTTTTTTACCCAAAAATGTAACAGTGTAATGTGGGCTAGGTGAAATGAGGAAGATTGTAAGACTAATGAGGGAGAGAGGGAGATTGCTGTTATTTCAGGGAGTCTCCTGCAGAATGCAGGAGGGTAGGTAACTATGCCCTTCTATGATCTCTGTACAATCTTGTGAGCTGGCGCCAACACCTGTGCAGCCTGTCCGAGGTGGGGCCATGTCAGCACTTTACAGAGAAAACACATACCCTATGCTATTTTTTTTACATTATTATAGTCATAAGATGCAGCACCTAGCGTATGAACTTGTATTTTACATTTACTGGTTCTCATATAAATGATATTTATTTTATCTCTCTAGTTAGCATTCTAGAAAAAGATTCCCTCCCAGTAAAACAAAGATGTAACGCCATAATGTGGGATAACTTGTCACACAGCGCCATCTAGTGGTAGAATTAAGATATTTTTACTTACACTTCACTCTAGGCTGAATACATTTTGAGTAGAAATTATTTGTTTAAATTCTAATTTTGAAATAAAAATATTCAAAATGATCATGCTTCCGTTTTAACTGTGCACAAGTTGATTGTCGCCCACCTGGGCATTTTTCCAATTCTAGCAATGCCTCAAAGTAGATTAATATTAACTTTTATTTACATAGTATTTGTATGTTATGTTAATCATTTACATCAGCCCCTGACCCAGCCCAGCTTACACACCCACACACATCTATTAATTAACCTACCATCACATATAGAGATAGATTTTAAAATGTTAACCACAGTCCACAAGCAGAGCATTCATTTGTTGCTACCATCGGAGTAACACAGGTTGATCAAACTAAAATAACCTGTAAGAAAACAGAGATTCTTTCAAATGTGTTAATGACAGCAAACAATAGGCCAGCTCAGCTTTTCCACACAGTGGAGATGGTTTGGAGAACAGCATTCCTGCAGCCTGAAAAACACCCTCTCCCAATCAGGATACAATGGGCGGTATTCAATGATGATTTTGGCGATGTGCAGCGAATCCTGTTTAGGATTCGCTGCACATTCGCCACTGGTCACCGCGTTCCGGAGCCTCGCCGGCTCCAGTATTCAATGAGTCAGGGGCTCACTGCCCGATCGGCGAATTTTAACTCCTGCGGCAATGCCGCAGGGAGCCTGAGGACAGTGGCAGGCAGGGAGATGGAAGTCTCCCTGCCTGCCCCAGAACGTTTGTGGGGGGGAGGTGGGCTCCCCGGGTGCCAGGCAGCACAGGCTGCCCCTCGGGGGTGCCAGCAGGGGACCGGGTATATTCACTACACCCGATCATGCATATGTAATGATCGGGTGAAGTGAATATATGAATATCTAATGAGCGGCTCGGCTCCGGACCCCTGCTGGCTGCTCTGTGTAATAAAATAAAAAAATTTACAGCACATGAATAAAAATAGCATGCCCCTCCTCAGAATAAAATTCCTGATTTTTTTACACCAAATGTAAAAAAACAAAACACTTTATTTTAAAAGTTCACATTCCACTTCACCATAAAAAGATAGCGATTGCTACTCGGTGAATCATGGCGAAAAAAACCTTGAAATGTATTCGCCATCTGGTCATTGAATAGGGTGATTCACCGTTTTAGTCAAAAATTCGCCTTACAGCACAAAATCGCCATAAAAACCTGGCGAATCAGCCTCATTGAATACCGCCCAATGAGTTTGTAAACTTCTTAAATGATCCTCCATCTGTGCTGGAACCTCCACAGTGCCATCAAGGGGTGCCAAGCTACCAAGCCTGCCAATGTAAGTCACATTTCTTCATGGACTGGCTTTGATCCAAAGAATGTAAAAGACCCAGATGTGAAATTACCTGTATCCCACCATCTGATATCTGGACCCTGCCTCAAGCAAGTTTTTAATATGGACATATTTGTGTTGATGCAAGGGGAAAAACAAAAACAAAAAAACCCTTAGAACTGAAACAGCCGTGATGTGTGCTTAATTATCTTCTAACAGTAAGGGACTGAGGTGACTGTTCAATCTTAGGGCCAGATGCACTAAGCTGCAAAAGTGATAAAATGTTGAGTGATAAACAACCAACCAATCAGCTCCTACCTGCCATGTCACAGACTGTGTTTGAAAAATGTCAGACAGGAGCTGATGGGCTGGCTGTTTATCACTCTCCATTTTATCACTTTCGAAGCTTAGTGCATCTATCCCCATATCCGTCTGGATCTCGGTGTACATGAAAAATATTTGTGTTCAGTTGGGTTACCACCTGTCTGGGATTACACCAGACAGTCCAGTAATTAAGACCGGAGTCCGGAGGGGTAGCTACTAGCTGCCTATTCCTCATACTTGCCTACCCTCCCGGAATGGTCGGGAGGGTCCCGCAAATCGGGTCCCCCTCCCGGCCCACCTGGGAAGGTGGGAAAGTCTCCCGCATTTTCCCCACAGCCCCTGCTCCCCCTTCCCTGTGGTATAAAACTACGAATTTCGTAGGTCCGCGGGGAGGGGGCACGGCTAAAATGATGAGATTTGCCTCATTTTAGCCCCTCCTCCCATCCACGGACCCGCATAATGGAAGGAAGCTGTCTGTCATGGGGGCGGGGCTTAGTGATGTCAGCCTCGCCCTGCCCCCACAATGAAGCCTCTGCCCCGCTTCTCCCGGAGAGGAGTTTAAAAAAGTTGGCAGTTATGCTATTCCTGGACATTCCTGGAGAACGCCACCCTCCGAACTGTCTGGATTAATCCTGGCGTTAACTCTAGTTTTCCGAATGGCACAAGGGGGGAGTCTCTAAACTAAAAATAACCACATTTTGGGATGCTCTAAGCATCCCAATGGGTTACCGCGGCGGGGGGCATCGCCATAAAAATCTGGCGATGCCCCATAGAAGCCTATGGGCTTCTACCGCGACCCCCTACCGCCCCACCCCCCTCACCTGTGTCCGGGCAGAGCTGTGCTGCCCGCACCTGTGACCTCCTCCTCCTCCCTGCACTTTACATCCTCTTCAGGGTGCAGAGAGGAGGAGAGCCAGCCCCCCCACCGCAGCAGCACAGTGCCGGGTAAGGGAGGGAGGGGGGAGCCGTCGAGTCCCGATGAGACCCGCTGATTCACCGCAAATGACAGCTCTTAGCGCAAGAGCTGTCCTTTGCCATAATTATCGCATAGGTTACAGCATATGCGATAATTATGTATGCGGTAGCCGGCGATAGGGGGAGGTAAGGGGGCGCGGATGTTAGAGCATCCCCCCACAGTCTTTAGTTGTTTAGAATCATTTCTCACAGGCAAGTCACAGTTCTGGAATATACTTGTCACCAGTGCTACTACCATGTCCAACAGGGTTCTATACAATCTCCCATGCTTTTTGCAATATGCATGCCACCACTGGGTAAAATAGTCAGACCTCTTGGCCTGGTCTACCACTGCTAGGCATATAGACAATTGTATTTGTACTGAGAACCCAATAGTAACCCTAAAAGCCTGAGTGTTCAGTTGTCTGTAGCTAAACCCTCATAAAACAGAGGGCCTTTACGCAGGCCCGGCAACAGGGGGGGTCTAGGGGGACAAGTGTGATGGGCCCCGGGGATCTAAAGGGCCCCAGAGCTTCCGTGTCCCGTCCTGTACAGGGCCTGCCTGAAAGAGCACCCTTACCAGCTGCCGCAGAACGAGTATCTATTTCAGATCCTGCTGCGCACCTGACCAAACTCAGAGCCGCTCTGGGACGCAGAGCAGTACTGGGACCTGGGACGTGAGTGTCTGCAAAAAGAAACATTTGTACTCGCCTCTGCAGCTCGCAGGAGGAGAGATGCTGCCTTGGAATGCTGGCTTTGTGTAGGAGTCCGTGACTGCGTATCTTGTGTCCTGTACTCCGTGACAAAAAAGGGGTGGAGTGTGCAGGTAGGTGAAGGCAAAGCGAACACGTGCTGCACAGTTATTCTGGCGCTGTTAGGAGAAATAGAATAGTATAAATACTAGATGATATCTAGGCAATGTTCAGCTGGTCCACTGCTGCTGCAGATGGTTTATATGAGTTGGCTAAACTCATAAGAGTACAAATGGGGTGTAAATTCTTTAAACCACTTTGCGCTGCTGGTGGATAAGTGCAATTGGATATACCACTGGACAGAATGACACTGGACACACTGTTTAAATAATTATAAAGATTTTATACATAAAATCAAAAGGTACACAGAAACATACATAAATAACAATGATAAAATATATAAAGGCAACGAGCAATCATATTGCTTCAATGGCCATGAAAAAGGGGGGGTCACGTTTGCAAACTTTGTGTGGGAGCTCCGGGGCATATAATTAGTGGTTAGTAGCAGTCATGTAAATGATGATGAGGTGATGAAACGGAATGAGATGAGGGATGAGATGAATAAAGGCAAACAGCCAATAGCACTGTCAGTTAGCTCAAAGCAGGGTTAATATAGCAGTTAGGTGCCGTAAATGGACACTGGGTGCAGAAATAGGTTTGAATACTTCACCCTCCGTAGATGCAGTGGGTTGGGGAGCTTCTGGTGGAATACAGGCTCACCCAGTTGTAGATTGATGATGAGTCGGGGAGCGGATAGCGGGCTCAACCCAGTTGTGAAGTGCTGATGAAGCGGGGAGCAGAGCTCTACCCGTGATGCTGTTGGTGGAGGTGGGGAATGTGACGTCCACCTAGTAGTCGGCTTGTTTGGTACGCCGTACAGCGGGAGAAGGGTCTCGACCACTGACTTGTATACAGCGGCTGCTGCCAGATGACGGTGGATGAGCTGTTGTTGACCGCGGCAGACCAGCCCGTATGGAAGTCGGTTGGAGAGGGAGAATCACGTGGGTTTGCAGACGTGACGTGACCTGTGACGTCGACGCGTTTCGTCTCAAGGGGCGGAGACTTTATCAAGACGGATATGTATGATGACTTTGTGGTTGGTATTTAAGAGGAGTGTGGCACTCGTTTAGCCAATCAGAACATTCCTTTTAGCAATAGGCTCATTAATGATATTATGCAACAAGTGTGTCCAGTATCAATGTACAAAAACTTATATAACAACTAAAATAACAAGTAAAGATAAAAAGCATGAATAGATATGTTCATTTGGATATAGGAGATCTTTATAATTATTTAAACAGTGTGTCCAGTGTCATTCTGTCCAGTGGTATATCCAATTGCACTTATCCACCAGCAGCGCAAACTGTACTCCGTGACAGCCTCTCTGAACTCAAAGTAAGGCAAAAATCTGACTGAACTTCGCTGGCTCCCCACTTTACTTGTGCGTAGTGGGAGCATGCTCCCTTGCTACTAATGTATGTGAGTTTTCTATTTTATTTAACAAGTAAATGTGAACTGTTGGTGATATATATATATATACATATATATGTACTGTGAGTTTTTTTAATTTAACAAGTAAATGTGGTGCTATATATATATATATATATATATATATACTGTATTTTTTTCCTATGGGCCATATTCAGATAAGATGTAGTTTTGCAAATATCTTTCAGAAGAGCTGCTGCGATGCGTATGTATTTCAGCATGCGGCTCACTCCCGCAGCTTTCATGTCCCCATTGTATTGATATTAGCAGCAGGAACTACAGCCACCTCTGACTGACCTTTGCTGGCTCCCCACTCCACTTCTGGGTAGTCGCCCCCCCCCCCCCCCCCCCCCCAAAGCCTTAATAAAGCTCTGCACCTGTACCTTACCCCTGCGGCCCAGCTGTCAGGCTGTCTACTGTGTAGCATCCGCCGTGGCTGAGTCTCACCCTGTGTGCCATCTGTATGAACTGGCCCGCTGTCTACTATCTGCTGCCTGGCCATACCCTCTCTGGCTCCTACACACTTACTGCGCATATGCGACACCCTGGATTGTCTGTTCTATGCTCAGCGGCAGCCAAAAGGGAGCTGCAAAAGTTTGATGTCATTATTGTCATATTATACTAATTAGAATACCACGTACACGCAGAAGAGGCTTGTGTGGGTTTGGGATTAGGTGGGGCGGGGGGCCCCAGAAATATCATTGTACAGGGCCCCAAGATTTCTGTTGCCAGCCCTGCCTTTACGTCAGGTCATAGTACATTTCTGCAGCATAGCCAACCAACAGGACTTAACGCTTGGGGGACCAGAACTACAAAACCCTGAACATGTGAGGAAACTTGTTGTCCTGTGGCTTGACATTTAAACAATCACATTTGTATAAGTTTATCTGCAGAACATAGCAAAAATAAAAACTGCAGATGCTTGCTTTATAGAACCAAGTTCTGATAATCAGAATTCTAATAAACTCTGCAATCTAACAGCAAAATTGAGGTGCTTGGCATAATTATTGGCCATAAAATATACAGACCCAGGAAGCATGTTCAGGTGATGTCATCTGGTAGGTCTTCAACCCTAAGGTGTTCACACAGAATTTCTTCACTGCAGGGAGAGAGGGAGTGCAGTACATTGACATCCCTGCAGGGAGAGAGGGAGTGCAGTACATTGACAGGAGATGCCTCAGCTGATGTGACCCCTTCTTCTCTCTCTCTTCCCAGGTATGGGCTTTAATCTGCTGCAAATTGTATCTCTCTCCACTTTTTCTCCCTATGACTACTAAATTCTGTTAGGTATGGGCTTTAATCTGCTGCAAATTGTATCTCTCTCCACTTTTTGCTCCCTATGACTACTAAATTCTGTTAGGTATGGGCTTTAATCTGCTGCAAAATTGTATCTCTCTCCACTTTTTGCTCCCCATCACTACTAAATTCTGTTAGGTATTGACAATTCCACAAACCTTTGTCTTTATTATTCCCTTTGGAATATATAGTAAACAAGAAATGTCTGTGTATTAGCGGGGGCAGTGTTCTGTCTTTGATCACACCTTGATAAATCAATTAGGTGTGGGTGGAGTTAGGGGGTGGGGATCACTAGGACCTGTGCTGCTATTTATTCACTATATGCTAGGCTGTGTAGTCTTCTAGCTGTGAAGTATTCTAGTGTCAAGTATGCAGACTATAGTAATATAACATAGGAGATATACAGGAGATGAACAGGAGGAAAACAAGAGGACAAAGAACACTTCTTCCTCCATTTGCAACCCCAGCCATCAACATACTGCAGTGAGTTACCTGCCTCATCATCACCTTCAGTCTGCACAACCTGGACACTGATCTCCATGCTGAACTAAATGCTGTCACATACTGCCTCTGTCTGTCTCACTTATACATTAACTATACTTCCTGTAGGCTCTCCACACTTCCAGTACATCACCTTCTCACTGCTCATTCTAGGCCACTCCAATCTCATTCTATATCACTACTCTGAACAACTTTACACAGAAATATGGCTCCTAGATCCAGTCCCATACCAGTCCTTGCTGCCAGGTCTCGCCCCCTCTCAACTTCCACACCTTTCACACGCACCCACAACCCACACAACCTAATTACTATCTCACCTGTCCCCTCCCTTCCTTTCTCCTGTGCTCTCTGGAATGCTAGATCAGTCTGCAACAAGCTCCCAACTATCCACGACCTCTTTATCTCCCACTTTTTTAACCTTCTTGCCATCACTGAAACCTGGCTGTCCGCATCTGACACTACCTCCCCTGCTGCCCTCTCTTATGGAGGCCTCTCCTTCACACACTCGGTCAGACCGGATGGCCGCCAGGGTGGAGGAGTGGGCATCCTCCTCTCCCCCAACTGCACCTTCCGCGCCATCCCACCTGAGCCCTCCCTCACATTCTCCACCTTTGAGGTACACACTATCCGCCTCTTCTACCCCATTCACCTCCTTGTGGCTGTAATCTACCGCCCCCCTGGCCCCTGCTCCCCTTTCCTTGATAACTTTGCTGCGTGGCTTCCACACTTTCTTGCCTCTGACCTCCCCTCTATCATCCTCGGTGACTTTAACATTCCTATTGACATCAATAATGCTGCCTCCTCTAACCTTCTTGACCTTACCACCTCCTTTGGACTTTCTCAATGGACCTCCACCCCCACTCATAATCTCGGACACTCCCTTGACCTAGTCTTCACCCACCATTGTAATCTCTCTGATTTCTCTAATTCTTCCTTCCCACTCTCTGACCACAATCTGCTCTCTTTCACCCTCTCATCCTCCCCTCTCCCCTCATTGCCCAGACCCACAGTCACCAGACGTAACCTCGGATCTCTTGACCCCACTGTCCTGTCTTCCCTGGAGACTTTCCTCTCTCCTCTCTCAACCATGACTTGCCCCAACCAGGCTGCCTCTTTCTATTACTCTTCTCTCACCTCTGCTCTCGACTCTGTAGCCCCCCTCCACACTGTTCCCCTTCGACGCTCTAAACCACAACCCTGGCACAACAAAATAACTAGATTCTTGCAAAAATGTGCACGCTCTGCTGAACGCCTCTGGAGGAAATCTCACTCTCTGGAAGACTTCCTCCATTTCAAGTTTATTCTCTCCTCCTACAGCGCTGCTCTCTCCTATACCAAACAATCTTTCTTCAAATCTCTCATCTCTTCCCATTCCTCCAATCCCCGACGTCTCTTTGATACTTTCAACACTCTACTTTGCCCTGCACCACCCCTCCTCCCTTCATCCCTCACTGCCACTGACTTTGCTTCCTTCTTCCTCTCTAAAATTGAGGTAATCCGACATGATATCTCCTTCCATACCCCCTCTGCTGCCCACCCACCCCAATCATCCTCCCCTACCAACTACCCCACTCTGTCATCCTTCTGCCCTACTACAGCTGAGGAAGTCCGCTCCCTCATCTCATCCTCTCCCCCCTCTACCTGTCCCTTGGACCCTCTCCCCTCCCGTCTCCTCAGTTCCCTCTCCCCCACTGGCTGCTCCCACCTTGCTCACCTCTTTAACCTATCTCTTTCTACTGGCATCTTTCCCTCACCCTTCAAACACGCTCTGGTCTCGCCTATTCTTAAAAAACCTAACCTGGACCCTTTATCTCCCACAAGCTACCGCCCTATCTCTCTTCTCCCATTTGCCTCTAAAATACTAGAACGGCTGGTTTACAGGCGTCTCACCAGCTACCTGTCTGACCACTCCATCCTAGATCCCCTTCAATCTGGCTTTCGCCCACTTCACTCCACTGAGACTGCCCTAGTGAAAGTCACCAATGACCTGCTGTCAGCCAAATCCAAGGGTCACTTCTCCCTGCTTATCCTTTTGGACCTATCTGCTGCCTTTGTCACTGTGGATCACCCTCTCCTCCTCCACACACTCCAAAACATTGGCCTCTCTGGCACAGTCTTCAACTGGTTTTCCTCTTACCTCTTCAACCGTTCCTTCTCAGTCTCTGCCTCTACCTCACCACCTTCTATCCTTCCTGTCGGGGTCCCTCAGGGTTCCGTCCTTGGCCCTATTCTGTTCTCTCTGTACACCTCCTCTCTGGGTGCACTCATTAACTCCTTTGGCTTCCAATATCACCTCTATGCAGATGACACCCAAATCTACCTCTCCTCTCCTGATCTGTCCCCCACTGTTTTCTCTCAAGTTTCCAACTGCCTCGCTGCCATCTCTACCTGGATGTCTGAGCGATTTCTGAAGCTGAATATGGACAAAACCGAACTTATTATCTTTCCCCCACCCAGAGCTATGCCCCCTACTAATATCTCTATCACTGTTAACAACACCATCATCTCCCCTGTTCCCCAACTCCGCTGCCTGGGTGTCACTCTTGACTCCTCCCTCTCCTTTGCACCCCACATCCAAGCCCTGGCCCATTCTTGCCGGTTCCAGTTACGCAACATTGCTCGCATCAGGCCCTTTCTCTCACAGAGTGCAACTAAGCTGATCATCCACTCATTAGTCATCTCACGGCTTGACTACTGTAATGCTCTTCTCACTGGCCTCGCTCAATCCCAACTAGCTCCTCTCCAATCTGTCCTCAATGCTGCAGCCAGGCTTATCTTCCTCTCCCGCCGCTCTAACTCTGCTACTCCCCTTCAACAAAATCTGCACTGGCTTCCATTCCCCTACAGAATCCTCTTCAAACACCTCACACTCACATACAGGGCCATCTCTAATTCCATTGCTCCATATATCTCTAACCTCATCTCCATTCATACACCCTCCCGCCCTCTACGGTCAGCTGACGACTGTCGTCTCTCCTCCACCCTGATCACTGCTTCCCATGCTAGAGTACAGGACTTTGCCCGTGCTGCACCCCTTCAGTGGAACGCACTCCCTCGCTCCATTAGACTCTCCCCGACCTTGCAAAGCTTCAAACGGGCACTGAAAACTCACCTATTCATCAAAGCGTACCCTTCCACTGCATAAACCAGCTGATTCTCCGACCCCTTGCCTGTTTACATCCTGCTATCTAACCACCACCCCCTCGCTTGCACCTCTTGTAATCTGTCTGTCTCCCCTTCCTACTAGATTGTAAGCTCCTCCGAGTAGGGCCCTCTTCCCTCCTGTTGTCAAAGCCCACTTCTCTTCACATTTCACTCACAGCTCTCCTATACTCCAACACTCAGTGACCATCTTCATACTCATCTCCATCATTGGCCTCAAGCCTCTAGTTGTATGTTGATTGGGTCCTCACTACTTACATTTAAGCTGTAATGTGTATTGAACTGTGGTGCTCTTTATTTGTACTGTATTTTTGTTATTTATTCAATGTTATGCCAAATTTTGTCTCCCTGTATTGTTCCTTTGTACGGCGCTGCGAAACACTTGTGGCGCCTTATAAATAAAATTATAATAATAATAATAATCCCTGTGGGCCCCCTTGACCCTGCACACAAACACAACACCACCATCTTGACCACCAATCCCACACATCTCTACCCAGTGTGTACCACGGGTTTGTGATGCCACCAACGTGTGACATGAGACATGATATCACACGCTTCCCATCTTTATATCCGCAATGCTATTGACACAGAAACCATGTCACTAATATAGTACTTAAATGGCAGCAGTGCACAAAAAACATAAAGAAACAATCCAAAAACTACATACACTTGACACCAGAAAGTCACCATGCTAGAAAATTGAGTGGTCAGCTTGAAGAAGCAATTTGTAGCGAAACACGTGTTCTGTCCATGTAGCGCTAGGGAAACAATGTCTGTTTGGTGTCAGTGTAGGAAATTTATTGTCCTCATGTTTTATTATTAAAACCAGGTTGTCAGTGTCTCCTAATAGGAAGAGACTGTGGGTAGGATTACCCCCCTATGTAGAGGGTCTGTAAGCAGGCACTGCTTAAAAATTTTCCCTATACTATTAAGTATAAGGGTATTAGTGGGGTGCCTTATAATTCAATTGAACCAGCACCTATATTAAAATTGTCCAGTAGATGGCACTGCTGTGTCACACTTCCATAATCTGAGACATATATTTGAGTGGTGCATGAAATACCTATTACAACAGCACCAATATTAAAGGCTTCCAGCAGGTGGCGCTGCTGCTGTATGTCTTTATAAGAGCGAATTTATAGATTATAACACTCTGTCTCCAATATCTGGGCACTGAGCCAGACTTTAGACAGATACAAACTAACTATCTGGTCAATGTGAAGTACCCCACAAAACAATACTTACCTGCCCTCTTGTTAATCAGTCTTCCTTGTGATAAAACAATTAGCCATTACACCACAGAAAGCCAATTCAGGCACATATATACTTTATTGTTATTTTCTGTTGAACAAGTGTATCAAAGTGGCAATTATATTGTTAAAACATTAAAAAGGAGTACACTGTATATCCTGGTGGGGAATATACCCCAGAATACTGTTAAAACACCACAAGTAACAGTCATCCCTACCTACATTTTTAAAATCTGAAAACACTTCTTTCTTTTCCATTGTCACTCAATGTATGTATGTCACTGTAAATTTTAACCTCTTATTTCGCTAATAGTGGCTGTCTCGTTATCCATCCTATACTAATAAAGATAAGAGGAGCTACCACTTTTTAAAGTATAAAAAGGAATCTTTCCAATAAATTCTTGGTCTTACTGTTCTTTGAAGGAGTGCATCCACAACAAATTCTTTTTTCTTGTTGTTCTCATCCTAATCTCTAAAATTTGGGATAGCACCCCCACCAGTGTGTACAAACACCGAGTGGACCCCTTACCCACAAAATAAGGGTGTCATCTAATTTGTGTGTGCAGAATTCCCAAACCCATATACCTAGAAAATTGAGTAAACAGAAATAAACTAAAAAATAGGAGAAAGGGGAGAAGGGGGAGAGAGGAAGAGAGTACACATGTGATGGAGGGAGTAAATGGGTAGGAGAGGATGAGAGAGGGAGCGGGAGAGAGGTGATGTGTGATGGAGGGAGAGAGCGGTAGAGAGATCGGGGAAAGTAGAGATTGACAAAGAGTGATGGAGAGACAGAGGGGGGGGGGGGGGTGGAAGAAAGAGAGTGAGAGAGGGATGGAGGGTGTCATCAGCTTGTGATGGGCTATTGGCAAGAGTCACACAAAGTAGTACACTTTTTTTTTTTATTGCATGCATACTCCCTGTTAAATCTAATTACAGTCACCCAGCTCTCACTTCACTAATAACAGCCCTCAATCCTATTCTTCATTACGCCACCTCACCTCAACACCTGACGCCAGATCCAGGACTTCTCCTGCTGCCTGCAGAAAAGACATCTAGGGCGCGGAACAGATGTCAGAGCCTGCAGCCGGGAGCACGTGCAGTACAAGCAGCCGGGGCACAGTACAGACGGACAAGCCTGCAGCCGGGAGCATGTGCTGTTGCAGCACAGACAGCTGAGTGAGCCAGCCCCGAGGGCTGCAGCACAGACAGTACAAAACAGCAGAGCGGCTGCGGGGCACAGAAAGCCTGCCGGCATACACAACAGATGGAGTATAACGTCCGCCGCAGCCCACAGCCATGCTTTGCCTCTGGGTCCCCTAAGATCATTAGGGCCCATCACAGCTGTCCCCTGTAAAGTGATGTAATCGAGGAGCTGTGGCAACAGACTGCTCCCCCTCCGACCGTGGCCACGTCCACCCACTCAATAGCATATACATGGTATATACTTATACGGGATGCAGTTAATATCCCGGCGGTCGGGATCCCGGCGTTCAGAATCCCGACGCCGGAATCCCGACCGCCGAAATACCGACATATTCTCCCTCCGTGGGTGTCCATGACACCCCTGGAGGGAGAATAAATTAGTGTGCCGAGCGTAGCGAGGCACCGGGCCCGCTGCGTGGCGAGCGCAGCGAGCCCGCAAGGGGGGGCGATCCACGTCCCCCCCTTGTCGGCATTTCGGCTGTCGGGATTCCGGCGTCGGGATTCTGAACGCCGGGATCCCGACCGCCGGGATTCAGTACTGAATCCACTTATACACGATTTACATACTAGCGTTACTACTGTTATACAGAGCATTCGGAAAGTATTCACAGCGCTTCACTTTTTCCACATTTTATATTATGTTATAGCCTTAAGCTGTGTACACACGAAGCAATATGATCGCTGGCAATATATTGCTCAGCAATCATAGCTCAGTGTCTCGTTTCCATAAGCAACCAGAGATGGCCGCTGATGAAAATGACACATTGACGGGAGAAGAGGCAGGGGAAGTCCATTAGGGGGCTGAAAACAGGAGCGCGCACCTGGCGATTTATCGCTGGTGAACACTCCAATCGCTGACAATATGGCCGCTCAGCGACCATATTCCCAGCGATTTTTGCCCATGTGTACACAGCTTGATTCCAAAATGGAATAATAAAAAAAGTTCCCCTCAAAATTCTACACACAATACCCAATAAAGACAAAGTGGGGGGAAAAAAAAAATCATTTTTGGGAGATTTTTGCAAATTTACTAAAACACTAAGAAATCACATGTACATAGTATTTTCACCTTTGGCAGCAATTACAGCCTCAAATCTTTTTAAATATGATTCCACAAGCTTGGCAAACCCATCTTTTGGCAGTTTCATTCCTCCTTGCATATCTTCTCAAGCTCCATGGGGTTGGAGTGGAAGTATCGGTGCACGGCCATTTTCAGATCTCTCCAGAGAGGAATGCTGTAAGCTCTGACAGAGTGACCAGCGGGTTCATTGTCACTTCCCTGATGAGGGCTCTTCTCGCTCTCGCTCAGTTGAGACGGTCGGCCAGCTCTAGACAGAGTCCTGGTGGTTTCCGAACTTCTTCCATTTACAGATGATGGAGACCACTGTGCTCATTGGGACCTTCAAAAGCAGCAGATGGTTTTTTTCCTGTACCCTTCCCCAGCTTTGTTCCCTGAGACAGGTCTAGAGACAATTCCTTTGACTTCATGTTTGGTTTGTTCTCTGTGTGGGACCATTTATATAGACAAGTGTGTGCTTTCCAAATCATGTCCAATCTACTGGATTTACCACAGGTGGATTCCATTTAAGCTGTAGGAACATCTCAAGGATGATCAGTGGAAACAGGATGCACTGGAGCTCATTTTGAGCTTCATGGCAAAGGCTGTGAATACATATGTACAGGTGATTTATTAGTTTTTTTTTATTTTTAATACATTTGCAAAAAATCTCCACATTGTCTTTATAGGGTATTGTGTATAGAATATTGAAGGAACAAATTAAATTTATTCCATTTTGTAATAAGGCTGTAACATAATAAAATGTGTAAAAGGTGATGTTCTGTGAATACATTCCAGATGCACTGTATGCTTGGCTCTTTGGATAATCAGATTGAGTGTCACCATGGGCCTTATTTTGGTTCATTCTTTCTGACAAAATCCTTCTTAGATGGGCAAAACCATGTGCACTGCAGGGGGGCAGATGTAACATGTGCAGAGAGAGTTAGATTTGGGTGGGGTTTTACTTCAAAGTAAAGATCTATATTGCAGTGTAAAAATAAAGCAGTCAGTATTTTCCCTGCACAGAAACAATATAACTCACCCAAATCTAATTCTCTCTGTACATTTTACATCTGCCCCCCTGCAGTGCACATGGTTTTGTCCATCTAAGAAGGATTTTGTCAGAAAGAATGAACCAAAATAAGGCCCCATATTTAGTAGCTGCTTGGCTAAAACAAAACAAGACAAGTTCCTGTATAGAACCATTTAGTATCTATCTCTTTTATCCTAAGCTACCCTGTTTCCCTGATAAGACCTACCCCAATAATAAGCCCTACCCTTATTTCTGGACAACGGTCCAAAATAAGCCCTACCCCGAAAATAAGCCCTAGCTTAATCCCCATTTTGCCCAGTCCCTGTGCTAAAATCCCAGCTCCGCTAACCCCCCCCCCCCCCCCCGCATGAAATGGATACTGCCTCTACGGTAGCAGCCCTGGTACCGCTGAAGCCTCTGCTGGCATCAGCGGTCCCAGGGATGCATTGTGCATGTGACGTCACTGCGCACCTCAGGGACTGAGTGGCGTCTGTTCACAGACGGGAGCGGAGTGACAGAGCGGCGGCGGAGGAAAGGCTGAGTGGCTGAAAAATGCAGAAGGAAAGGAAAGCGGCAGTTGTGCTTAACCCCTTCCCGACATTGCCTTTTATGGTATTTTTGTTTTTTGTTTTTCCTCCTTGCGTTCAAATAAGCGTAACTTTTTTAATTTTCCGGCTATATAGACACATGAGGGCTTTTTTTTTGCGGGACAAGTTCTACTTTCTAATGGTACCATTTACTATACCGTATAATATTCTGGGGAATCAGGAAATAATTCAATGTGGGGTAAAAAGAAAAAAAAACGCAATTCCACAATTTTGCGCTGGTTACGTTTTTTTTGGAGTTCATAGTTCGTTTAAAATGATGGGTTATCTTTATTCTATGGGTCGTTACGATTCCGGTGATACCAAACTTCTATAGTTTTCGTTACGTTTTACGACTAAAAAAAATAATAATAGAATATGTTACGGTTTTTCGAATTTGCGTCGCGTCGCCATGTTCTGCGGCTTATAACTTTTTTATTTTTCCACCTACGGACCTGGGTGAGGGCTCATTTTTTGCGGGCTGAAGTGTACTTTTTAATTAATACCATTATGGGATATGGGCGACTTTCTGATCTCTTTTAGCTATTTTTTTTTGGGTAGGCGATGCGACCAAAAAACGTAGTTTTGGCGTTGGGGATTATTTTCCGCTTACGCCTTTAACCGTGCGGGATAACTAATGTTATATTTTAATAGATCGGACTTTTAGGAACGCGGCGATACCAAATATGTTTATTTTATTTTTTTTTTATTTTTTTTTATTTGGGAAATGGGGAAAGGGGGGTGATTTGAACTTTTAATATTTTTTTTTTATTTTTAAACTTAATTTTTTTTTTTTTTTACTTTTACTACAAGGCCCCCTAGTGTACTTGACCACTAGGGGGCGCGATCGCCTGTACTAGGTTCAGCCATAGAGCTCTATGGCTGAACGTAGTGATTTTATGCACTTCCTATTACATCCTGCCTGAGGCAGGATGTAATAGGTATGCATACACGGCCAGCACAGGGGTCTACATTAGACCCCTGGCTACCATGGCAACCGATCGGCACCCTCCGATCTCGCTGCGGGGGGCCCCGATCGGCGCCGGAGGGGGGCGCCCCCCCTCCGATCAGCTATTTAAGCACTGCGGGCGCTTTGCCCGCGGTGCTTAAAGGGTTAAACGGCCACGATCGGCGAACTCGCCGCTCGTGGCCGTGAGAGCAGGGACCTGGCTGTAATATACAGCCATTACCTGCTCTCTTTCAAGCCAGCTCACTCCGTGAGCTGGCTTGATTCCCCCGCAACCGACATATGACGTAAATGTACGTCATATGTCGGGAAGGGGTTAAAGTATAAGGTGATTGAGGGGCATGATGTAGCTAAAAGAAGGACCGAGGAGCTAAAATAAGCCCTACCCCAAAAATAAGCCCTTTGGTGTTTTTGGACTGAAAAAAAAAAATAAGACAGTGTCTTATTATCGGGGAAACACGGTAGTTCTGGAATTTTGTATGTTTTCTGAGGAAACCGGTTTCGCGCATGTGCACCAATTTTACATGTGTTCAGTCTGCGCACGTAGCCTGGACTTGCTGCGATAGAATCAGGCTGATCATGGCCAGAGCTGACATCACACATCCTCCCTTTAAAAGCCTGGGCACGCCTGTGTTTTCCCCACACTCCTAGAAAATGGTCGGTTACCACCCCCAAACGCCGGCTTCTTGTCAATCACCTTGCAAACAGCCAGTGATTATTAAAAAGTAGCAAGCTTTCAGGACAGGATTGCCTCATGCATACGTACTTCGGGCTGTACACATGTGCAGTCTATCAATGATCTCCCGGCCCGTGAATTCACAGCTGTGTGATCATGTCACAATCAGGCCCTTAGTTGTTGCATAAAACATTTCTAGAAGTCTCTAAATGTAGATCATCCAAATAAGAAATTGTCTGAACGCCTTTTCATCTTCAGTAACCCACAATTTGCATCAGTATATTTATAAACAGCCCTGGTACCTTGGGCCAGGCCAAAACAAAGAACTGTTAACTGGGGTGGTGACCTGGTATAAGCCATAATTCCGATGAGTTCTTGAAATAGGTCAAGATCTTTGAGATCTATAAATATAAATCCTTACTTTATGGTCACAAGCACACAGCTTAGCCGCTATGCAAAATGTCTTTGTTCTTATAAACCAGTTGATATGACAGATTTGAGACAGCCCCGAAGTAGCCAGAAATTCCCCTTGTGAGTAACATATTTAAAGAAATTACATTTCAGGCCTCCACGCCCATTGCGTGTACACTGGACCCATACTGCACAGGTGCTGTACAGGCCCTGCAACCTCGGCACACTATTCTAAGCTAACTCTATGCCCAATGGAATGATAGTGTCAACCAAGGTGGCCTAAAGCAAAAAAACTAATTTCGCACGTTCCCCTAGACCCAGCGCTTTGGTCTAATTTTTGTTACGATCAATCTAAACACTGATAATCTTTAGGCATCTCACTAGATGCGTTCAACTAAGCGTGGTCAACCATAATGTACTCAATCTAGACAGCGTTCATCAGATGCAGCACCAACATTTTTGCATTGACCTTTGGAACCATACTCCATCTTGCTAATGCCTTTTCTTTCATAATGCTGCCACCCACTAGACATTCAAGACATTTCAATAGTGCTTCTGCATTATCATCAATTATTAGTTTTTCTTTTGTATTGCTTTTATGGATTCCATCAACATGTTTATATTCTAGAATCTTCCTCCTGTGTCTGCCAATGCTTCACTGATACCCTCTAAGTCTTCCTCTAAAAAGGGTGGCATTCTACTAAGTACACAAGTAAGACTGTAAAAGCTTCCCGGCACAGGAAAGAGAACTATTCCACTGGGACAAAATGCAGGTGATCTCTGCGATGTGACAGCGCTGAAACACCAGCAATTTTACCCTAAATAATCCATTTGAGATCTAGAGGACAGCATAAGTGTGGTTGATGTGTACACTGTGTCACTCCTTTAAGAGTAAAACATTAAGCAGATGTCCCTAAAAATATATAATAATAAAAAAAAAAAAAAAGGGTTCTAGCCACAAGTGACCTACTTCCAGCTGAGGATTAGAGCTGCACTCACTTTCCAATAAAGTCTGTCAGAACAAGAAAAGATGAAACCGTGGCTGTTTACCCTCTAGTGGTTATGAAACAGTTAAGTTTATTCAATCATTTACAGTGATAGTTATTTTTACTTCAAGTTTCTAAATATTCGACAATTAGAACAGTATTTATTAAAAACTCTGATGTAATCTCCACCATATTGTTACCCAATTCTATTAAATAGTAAATTTATATTAAAATGTCCATGATTCTAACTTATACAACAAAAATACAAAAATTACAGTTAATAGAATTAAAACGATCACAGTATGTATGCAGTGACGCTAAACAGCAGCTCAGGCGCACATGACGCACGGCACACTGTAGGGATCATTCAGTAACTTTACATTTAAGTACAAATCTACACCAAAGTACAAGTAGTCTATACTTCAGGTCTAAATTGCAATAGACAAAAAAAGCAAAATGGCAATTAGTTGTTGTGGCTCTTTGCAGATGTTGCACCTAAATACAATGTTAGTTCACTTTGATTGGTTAAAGGCTCATGTGTGCTTTGTTTGCGTATGGCTATTGAAAGGAAATTTAGGGTCCGGGCCAAATGTATGAAGCCTTAACAAGAGATAAAGCCTGTAACATTGTAACATGGCAGGAGTGGATTGGCAGGTCCTTGATCACCTTACACTTGATCTCTTGTCAAGGCTTAATACATCTGCCTCAATCTGGGAGATTCAACTCCTGAGGGTTGAAAGTGGAGGTCAGAGGTTTACAGCTTTAAAACCAAATGTAAGGTCCGATTTGCTGGGAAAAAAAAAGTCTACTTTAGACAAATAGTCCTGCTATGAAAGTCTGCTCTTCCTCACCACGGAGATCCACCTCACCAAAGCAAATCCCACAGTTTGGCGATCATTAGGGAGAAACCGCACCGGTATCCCCACTCCCTGATCAGTAGTGTCTGAGAGATAGAAATAGGTGGTTTGGCCAGCAACCGCCAAAGGCCAACATTATGCAGGAACACTGATGCCAAAATATTTTCTCAATTGCTCCAGAAAGACGAAGGTCAGAACGGTGTGTGGTACAAGTCTGATGCCGGCAGGAACAAGACCCTGGGACCAAACAGGAAGCGGTTAGAAAGCAGCAAAAAAAAATATATATATATACCATGTACTAGAGATACTGTTATGTGAACACCCTAATGTATCCCAGCATACAAAACATTTCCCGAACAAATAATCACCTTATAGAATGCCAGTGGTCCCAGTTTTGCTGTCTCCATCGCACAATGTACAACTCCCTATTAGAGGATGTAAACAGTACAAGTTACATGGGTTCTCGCACATGTATAAAACATCATGCACAGTACACAGGGACAGCACTTACCCTGTACTCTCCCTTGGAATTCATAAGTCGTGTCTTCATGACATCCAGTGGTTGGCAAAGGAATGTAGCGCACCCACCCTACAGGAGAGAAGGATTACATTAGACAACATTTATCCACCATATTGTTGAATACAGTTTAAAAGGGTTTATTTGATTGAAATAAAATGTGTATTATATATAGAATTTAAATATCCACGTAAAAAAAGAGAATTTGAGAGGAATGTTTTTCAATTATTTGGAGTACTGTGATAAATAACTTTTAAAATAAAAGTAGGTCATGTGTAGCCAGAGGCCTGTCCTAAGTGGTCAAGATAGCAGCTGCAGCAATATTTTGCCAGGAAGTTCCAGTGTCAAAACAGTGTGCAGTGACAGCAAGAAGCACTGCAATTGGGGCTCATTCCAGCAGCTGCAGCTATGTGGCAGGTTAGAAAGAGCACTTGCACTATCCCAGGCTGCAGGTGGAGGAATGCTGTGGGCAAAAGACTCAAGGGCAGATTTAAGGGGGGGGTGGGGGAAAGAGGCGTGCCCCCCCCCCCCCCCCCCCCCCCCGCCTCCAGTCCACTGTCGGGTGCAAGGTTGGTGGAGGTAGCTGTGACGCCTGTCCGAGCTGGGAGGTGGCAATGATGAAATGTGGCCGGGGGCGGGACAAGAGCGCACACACCGGAGGCTGACCGCACTGTCTGGTGGGAGCAGGAGGCTGAGGACGCACTGCAGCGGGGTGACTACCAGGGGACCCAATGCTTCTATTCACAGCCCGTGCAGGGGACACAGGGAAGCCGCAGACAACACGCGCCGGGCTCTGTGGTGTCAGATGACTCCTCTCTCTCCAGCCATAGCAGGTATAGTGAACTTTATTCCACCATTTCTCCTCTCTGCCATACTTCTCACAGCTTGCTCCCCTGCAACCTGCCAGACCTACCACCCTCCGGCTTAACCCATCCACCGCTGGCATGGGCACTCAGTATGTGGCATGCCTGGTGGCGACAAGTCTCACCATGTGCCTTCTCACTGCACCTTATAATATACAGAGGGCTTACATTATAGGAAGAACCCCGCTGTTGTTATTTGAGGCGTTATCACTGCATAGGTTTAACCCATGCCTATTATTTTTTTAATGGAGGAGCCAGGACTGAGAAGGGGAGGGGTCAGGACTGGAGGGGGGGGGGGGGGGGAGGTTCAAAATGAAACAGTAAACCACCCCCCCTAGAAGAAAAGTCTAGATCCGCGAGGATCCTGTGAGGTTATCCACCCGCCCCAAGCAGGCATCGAACAACCTGCGTTCCCAGGGGGAATGCTCAGCATTTTCATGGGGACAAATTTGGCCGGCTACGAGTGGGTCTGAATCGGACCAAAAGTGTATTGGGGACCAGAAAAATAAACCCAATACCATCGGCAGTTAAAGTCCCAGAGCTGGGACTAATACTAAAACTGCACATTACATATTGGCCCTTATTCTGATTCACTTGCAAATTCCTTCTCAAATGGACAAAACCATGTGTACTGCAGGTGTGGCAGATGTAACAGGTGCAGAGAGAATTAGCTTTGGCGAGTTATTTTGTTTCTGTGCGGGAAAATACAGACTGCTTTATTTTTACACTTTGAAGTAAAACCCCACCCAAATTTCTCTCTGCACAAGTTACATCTGACCCCCCTGCAGTGCACCTGGTTTTGTCCATTTGAGAAGGAATTTGCCTCTGCGAGTGAACCAGAATAACCCCCATTGTTTAATGTATTGTAGCAAAAATGAACAAACACAATAATTGACAAATCTTTTGTAGAAGATATTTAATGTCCAAAAAGTATACACCAATCATTTCTTATTACCCAATAATAGAGAAAAGAACCAAAAAACACCCACACCATGTTTATATATCTGTTGTCATTTTTCATATGCCCCCCACACCCCTTCAGCATCATATACAGTAATATGTAAGTATTTCCCTAAAACCATCTTGCTTGATACAATAGTTCCCTCCAGTCTCTTCCCTTTGTACACACATACACATTCCTCACATCCCATAAACATTCAAACAGCACATGAAAAAAATACAGAAAAAAACGAATTTTGCTGTATCACACTGAGAATATGATCACCCTAATTATCATCCTAGCTTTGAATAGGCGACGTCACCCAGCAGGATCCTGAAAGTAAGATTGTTAATTGAGCTCTAATCTTGCCTCAATACTGTTTTTTTTTTTTTTTAATTCAATAATTTTTATTTGATTTTTCAGTGCATTTTACAACTTATACAAAACAGCAAGACATTGACATGAAAACAAAAGAAAGAAGAGATATGAGGACAATAGAAAGTTACAGCATATGTTGGTGGAGTACTTTCTGCTCCAAAATGTCAACAACACAAGAATATGCAGAGGCAGCATGGCTTGAAGTTACAGTTGTTACCAATAGTTATGTATACAGGTATACTAATCTGACAGTCCTTTTGATAAAGGGCACCCATTGATAATTAGGGATGCGGTCATTTTGTCGAATGCATTATGGTAGAATGTCATTACATCGAATCCATTAGGTCGAATTGCTAAAAAGTCGACATGATTCTAGGTCGACATGGGAAAAGGTCGAAATGATTCTAGGTCGAAAGGTCATTAGTTCGACAGGTCATTAGGTCGAAATTGTCTAGGTCGACATTCACAAAGTCGACATGGGGTTTTTCACTGTTTTTTGAGCCGACATGTGCCGACATGTGCCGACAGGCGGTATTTCATGCCCTACCATCCACTAGGGCGTGGTGGGAGAATAAAATAGTGTGCCCGACGCATCGCGAGCGCAGCGAGCGATGCGAGGGAAAGCAGTGCACTTTAAACTGTGTCCATGTCGACTGTGTTGACATTCAGGTAAAAAACCAGTGAAAAACCCCATGTCGACTTTGTGAATGTCGACCTAGACAATGTCGACCTAATGACCTGTCGAACTAATGACCTTTCGACCTAGAATCATTTCGACCTTTTCCCATGTCGACCTAGAATCATGTCGACTTTTTAGCAATTCGACCTAATGGATTCGATGTAATGACATTCTACCATAATGCATTCGACCAAATGATCCGAACCCGATAATTATATTGTGCAAATCAAAGAATAAAAAGGAAAAAAGCTAAAATGGATCTTTGACAGTGTGGCTTCACTTGTTGGTTGTGTGCAGTTAAGGTGGTGTATCTGGGCCTAAGTATCCCTCCCGATCCGTCCCACCCATCTTCCCCCCCTCCCGGACGGGCCGTAGATGAACATTTATTATGTACCTTAATGTCTAGACAGTAGGTTGCATAAGAGGTGAGTCTATCCATGGGTCCCATATTTTGTGGTATTTTCTCTCAGAGGTTCTGGATGCGTATACAAATTTTTCATGCTTGACCACTGAGTTGGTTAGAGAGAGCCATTCCCTCTTTGTAGGGCCCTCTGGGGCCATCCACTTCCTAGCCACACACACTTTGGCCAGAGTACATAGATTGACCGCGTATCTCATCATATTCTTATCAAGGCTATCCACGTCCATAAATGATAGGATACAAAACCGCGGGGTAAAAACGTCACGGGGGATGCCTGTGGAAACTATTGAAGTGATTATTTCTTGCCAAAAAGTAGACAGTATTGGACAGCTCCACAGTAAGTGCCAGAATGAGCCTTCATGAGACTTGCATTTGGGACATATAGAGTCGTTTCTACCTCCCATTTTACATAGCCTAGTGGGGGTCAGATATACCCTGTGTAAAATGTATAGTTGGATCTGCTGGTATCTGGAGGAGGTGGTTGATATGCGTGGACTCCCCAGGGCCGACTCCCAGTCCTCCTCTGAGATCGGGCCGACTCCCAGTCCTCCTCTGAGATCGGGACGACTTCCAGCTCCCACTTGGCCCTCAGTTGAGGCAGACCGGGGGCATGGTGTGCCGTTAGAATGGCTGCGTAGAACCTAGAGACAGCCCGGGAGGGTCCACCAGACACCAGCAGATTTTTAACAGGTGAGGGTCTAAGTTCCGGGTGGCTCGCAGGGAACTGCGCCTGGCATGCATGGCGGAGCTGGAGGTA
This sequence comes from Crinia signifera, assembly GCF_055691185.1. NCBI lineage: Eukaryota > Metazoa > Chordata > Amphibia > Anura > Myobatrachidae > Crinia > Crinia signifera. The sequence continues at coordinate 208,051,533 of NC_139222.1, forward strand.
GCGATAGAAGTGCGCATTGGGCACCTGGTATTCATCCCTTATCTGCTGGAATGATTTAAGTATGTTATCTGAGTAAATTTGGCCAATTGAGGTAACCCCCCATGTAGCCCAGAATTCACGGAGTTGGAGCCCCAGCAGCTTGGGGAGTGCTCTGGTGCCATCTAGGGGGGTGTCTGGATCTATCCCGGTCGCCGACAGTAAGCGACTAGACTGCCGCCATATCATAACCGCTTGTTTAAACAGTGGCATGTCTATTAATTTAACGTTATCGCTTAGTAAGACATGTAGTGGGGTCAGTCCAGGTAGTCTTTGTGTAACCAGCAACGAGGGGAGCCCAACTGTAGTATCCTCTCCGACCCAGTTCAAGAGATGTGCCAACTGCGCCGCGAGGTAGTATAGCCGGAAAGAAGGGACTGCCATGCCCCACCCTATCGGGTCCGCGTTAGTGTGTGTAGTTTGATACGGGCCCCCTTACCCGCCCAGATAATAGAGGAAAGTAGGCCATCTATTTTTCTAAACGTCTGTAGGGGAATATATGTCGGAGCATGTTGTAGTGTGTACAGGAGCTTAGGTTGGGCTGTCATTTTAATAAGACTTATTCTCCCGGAAACGGTCAAGGGCAGCTTGCCCCACACCAAAACCCTGGATTTTAGGTATGCTAGCTGTGGTTGAATATTTAGTGGGATATATTGGGATGGGACATTGGATATATAAATCCCTAGATACTTAAATGAGTTTACCCATTTCAGTGGGAGCGCAATGTCAGGGGTCTCCGGGATATCGCCTCGAAATGGGAGCACACAGGACTTGTCCCAGTTTATAGTAAGGCCAGAGTACGTACCAAACAAGTTGATAATATCTAAAAGTGGGGGCATGGAGGCAGCATAGTCGGAAATAAACAGTAAAATGTCGTCTGCGTACAGCGCTATTTTTTCCTCTAGGTGTCCCACCTTGAACCCCGCGATCACCGTTGAATCTCGTATCAGGCAGGCCAGGGGCTCTATTGCGATGGCGAATAGGGTGGGTGACAGTGGGCACCCCTGCCGGGTACCCCTGCCTAAATCAAACGGAGACGACATATACCCATTTACAGATACCCTGGCCCGCGGGGAGGCATAGAGCAGGCGAACCCATTTGACGAAGGCAGGGCCAACACCTACTTTGGCAAGGGTGAGCCAAAGGAATTCCCACTCAATTGAGTCTAACGCCTTAGCGGCATCTAGCGAGACCACTATGGAGGTGTCTGCGTCCCCGCGGGGGTTCTGCAAATGAGTAAACAGTCTACGCAAATTTATCATAGTCGACTTGCCCGGCATAAAGCCGGTCTGGTCAGGGTGTATAATCTTGGTGATCACGGTGTTGAGGCGAAGTGACAAGATTTTGGCGAGGATTTTAATGTCTATGGGTAGGAGGGATATAGGCCTATAAGATTCTACAAGGCATGGGTTCTTATCTGGTTTTAGCAAGACCACTATAGCAGCCTCCATCATAGACTGAGGCAGAGAACCATGGGAAAACAGCTCATTATATAATGTTAAAAGAGTAGGGGCATAAAAGGAAATATGTTTTTTATACAAATCTATAGGAAGACCGTCCAGGCCTGGTGCTTTACCAGCCGGGAAGGCCCTGATGGCCAGCTCCACCTCCTCCACTGTGAGGGGCAAGTCCAAGGTCTCCCTATCTGCAGGGGTCAACGTAGACATAGCAATTTGGTCCAAATAGCGCTGTATGGCAGGTGTTTCATGTGTCAATTTAGAACTGTACAACGTTTGATAGTATTCTACAAATTGGCCGGCAATCTCCTGGGTTCCAGTGTGGGCAACTCCCTGTGGGGAAAGGATCTCGCATATAGTGTTGTTGTTTCTCTCTAAATCTGCCAGCCGGGCCAAGTAGCTGCCAGGCCTATCACCAAAAGCATACTGGGAGTGTTTAGTATATAGAAGTTTGTATTTGGCTTTGTCCCCGAGGCATTCCAACCATGCCTCTTGGGCCAAGAGCCACTCTCGTCTAGATGAGTCAAGGCCATCTTCCAAGTAGGCAGCCTCAAGCTGTCGGCAGGCAGATTCCAGTTCGGTCTCTGTCTTTTTATAAGTTTTTTTAAGGGATACTATCTTTTGGATTAGTGAGCCTCTAACATGAGATTTAAAGGCGTCCCATATTACCGTGACTGGAGCGGTATCTTTATTTAGCTCTAAAAATTCTTTCCAGGCGGACACTAGTTCCACCCCCTCGCCCATGCCCACCAGCCAAAACTTGTTCAGTTTCCAAAAAGACTGGCCCCTATCTCCACCCATCTGTACGTCAAGAGTTAAAGGAGAATGATCTGATATGCCTCTGGATTCATATGTAACGGAATTAATTTTGAGGAGAAGGGTTCGAGACACCAGAGCCAGATCGATTCTAGAAAAGGTGGAGTGGGTGGGGGAGAAGCAGGAAAACTGCCTGGTGGTGGGGTGTTTATGGCGCCAAGCGTCGACTAGTCCCATACCTTCTGTCAGGGCCCTGAACTGTCTATGCCCAGCTCTCCCTGAGGTCCCCGTTGCGCATCCAGAGTTGGGTTTAACACATTATTGTAGTCGCCCACACTAATGATGGGCACCTCTGGAAATTCAGCGACAAACTCTGCGGCCTGTTTAAGGACCTCAGCAGAGTAGGGGGGGGGGGGGGGGGGAATGTATATAGCCAGCAGAAGTAGGGGAGTGGAGTGAACACAACAGAGCATCAACACATATCTACCCCATTTATCAGTCTTCACTCGCTCCACCTTAAAAGGGACATTCCTGCGTACAAGCACTGCTACCCCCCTAGATGAAGGTGTATGGGAGGAGTGATAAAGCCAGCCTATCCATGGTTTTTTTAGGGACATGACCTTGGTGCCAGTCAAATGTGTCTCCATCAGGCAAATGATGTCAGACTTGTATTTGCGGATTTGATTGAGCACCAGTGTGCGCTTAACTTTGTCGTTAAGACCCCGGACATTCCAGGATGTAATTTTAACTAAATTGGGAGCCATAATTTAACTGAGTAACCATAATCACATAGTAAACCTGCACAAAAGCAATCCCCCGCCTGCCACCTCTGTGTGTAGCATAACGTCACCCCACCAGCTGTATATATATGCAATATTTTGAGAGAAAAGAGACAAAAGGAAATAGAGAAAGAACAATAAAAGTACACAGATAAAGAAAAAACACACATGATGCATTGAAAGTAACTTGCATCTGACCCAACCACCCCCCACCCTGCATGTCTCTTGGAACTGTGACATACTTGGATCCCTAACTAACAAAACCCCTTATGTGGATAGGAGAAGCCTATACACCCCTTCTTTAAGTATTAACGATTTTAAATGAACACTAACAGTAAACGGTGGGCAAAGTATACAATGACTATCAGGAACAGTGAGCATACAGTACCCACTCACATTTATACATACGCTCAGTTGTCATAAGGTTGTTTCTGTTGTGGCGCAGGTGACAGGTTCCCGATCCCTACATATAGTCAAGTATATATAGTCCCAGCAGCAACATTTACTTTAGGGCATACAATAATGAGCAGCCAGCAATTTATGAATCATCCAGCACGGCCCGCCTGGCCGGTCTTGTAGTGTCCAACCATGCAGATGCTTCCCTCGGAGTGGCGAAAAATTTGGATTCCCCGTCCACAATCACCTTCAATCTTGATGGGAATAACATGAAGTACGGCAGATTGAGCTCCCTCAGTCGCCTTTTAACTTGTGCATATTGGGCTCAGCTCTTCTGCACCTCCACCGCGAAATCCGGAAATATAGACACTCGGTGACCATTCCACATTAGTGGACCTTTGTTGCGGTTGACCCTTAAAACAGTGTCTCTGTCTCTGTAGTGGAGGAGCTTTGCGATTAGGGTGCGGGGAGGGGTCCCAGGAGGCAGAGGTCGCGTAGGCACCCGGTGTGCCCTTTCAACCGAAAAGGGGGAAAATGCATCTGCTCCATAGGTGTCGCGTAGCCACTTCTCGACGAATTCTTCTGGATGCTGGCCTTCCTCTTTCTCCGGGAGGCCCACTATGCGAATATTGCACTTCCTCAGCCGCCCCTCCATGTCTTGAAGTTTGGTCTGAATGGAAGTGACCTGTGAGGAGAGGTTCGAGACCTTGTCGGTGAGGGGCGAGATTTTGTCTTCTAGTGTGGACGTGCGGGTCTCTACTTCCCCCACTCTCTCGGACCCTCTGCAGGTCATGATGTATAATGGACAAGTCTGCCTGCACCTGCCCTATTTTATCCGTCAGCCTCTGTTCACTAGAGGTCACGGCCTCCAGTACTCGTTGCAGGGCCTCTATTGGATTCTCAGGTGACGGGAGTGGAGGATTGGATGGGGATGGGGCCCGGGATGAGGGCTGAGAGGTCGCATCAGAGTCAGGGGCTTCCGCGGCCGAACGCGGGGTTCTGGCTAATCTCTCCAGCTGGGTAGCTGCAGTGCTGCGGTTATTCTTTCCCATATTAATTGTGGAGAGGAAATATGCTGTGCAAGTATATGAGAGCAGTGCAGAGTGAGAGTCTTGTGAGCTTAGTTAGTCAAATCAGTGCAGATGGGCTCAGGTTATTTGATGAGGATGCTTGGTGACACAGCTCAGGGCCCTGAGTAACAGCAGGGGAGCTCCAGTGAGCAATATAGCAGGATGCAATGTAAAGGCACAGAGAGACCCCAGTAAGGTACATATGGCGTTTATGCTGCTGGTTTACAGGGTCTGAGACCTATTGCTGTGAACCCAGCCCTGCCTGTGTGATACAGTGGCCGGGTGTGTACCTGTTGCTGCTTCAGGGAGATGATCCCCTTATCATGCGGCTGTCCCTCCCTGCAGGGAAAATGGCGCCGGCGTCTTCCGTCCTGGGGTTCACCGTTGGAGCCGGTCTCCGCTTCCAACGCTGCACACAGGGCTCGCTGGGGTCTGATGTGCGTGGCCAAGCGGGGAGGCTGCGTTATATGTGCCGGACAGTCAGACGCTGCTGCCAGCCTCAGCGTCCCGTCTCCGTGCACGATGCGCGCAGCAAGATGGCGCCCAGGCTCAGCACGGCTGCAGGGATTCCGGCGGTAAGGAGGAGAGCCAGCGGGCGTAGCGGGACCAGGAGGATACCGGAGGGATGCTGGTGCCTTCCCACACCCGCGCCACCGGTTAAATCTGTTTTTGAGCGTAGTCAGGATGGTAAATCAGGATCTGTGGAGCAGGAGCTGCTTGCAGGTACGTCCGCTCACATGTCCAGCGAAGCCACGCCCCCCCTCAATACTGGTTTTAATATAGGTTTCATTGCATTGTATTGTATATGTGTACTGTTTTCAGATACAGACCTTTTTTTTTTTTTAAACAAGTAAATATTCTTTCAACCAGCAGTCACCCAACCTGTAGGGTTAAACATTTGCCATCCCCTCCTAATCACAACAATCCGGACCATTCGCATACTGGCAACATTCACGGAATGTACCAAAACACTGTTCCATTTTTAAAGTTATAGAAACAAGTGACAGATTGTATTTATTTTGTATCAACAACACACTGCTTGATTACTATCGCTCTGCACCACTACAGCACATTAGAGATAGCAGATTGAGTGCGGTTTCCCACAACAATCCATTTCTATTTAACAAATCAGGGAGAACAGCCCTGAGAAACCAGCAGCACTACCTGAAGTATATATAGAAACATAATAACAAACTTGGTGCGCAGGTAATCACCAAGTTTCCTCTACTGTTTGGAGAAGTCTGGCCAGGAGTGGTTTTCATGGAAGAATTGCAGCCAAAAATCCATACCTTTGTTGTGGAAACAAGGCCAAGCGATGCAACTATGCACTAAAACATAGGAACTGGGGTGCAGAAAAATGGCAGATGGTGTCCTGCACTGAGGAATTAAAATCTGAAATAGTTTGCTGCAACAGAAGGCAGTTTGTTCGCTGAGGACCTGGAGAGCACTACAATAAAAAGTGTCTGCAGGCAACAATGAATCATGGTGGAGGTTCCTAGCAAGTTTGAGGCTGCATTTCAGCAAATGGAGTTGGCCATTTGGTCAGGCTTAATGGTGTTTTAGGCAGGCAAGTACTTCGCCAACAGTACTTTGGCTCTAAATGTATTCTGTAACAGGACAAATTACCCAAAACATTCAGCCAATGTCATAAAGAACTATCTTCCGAGTAAAGAAGAAAGGTAAAAATTAACACTTCTATCTTTGCAGTATATTTCTGTGTATGAGGTGAAACTACTAAACTATAATTTCTGGTATCTAGGACTCTGCATAACAGATTCACTGTCTATACATATTTATTTTGATTGTAAATTAACTTACCGCAATGGAGCTGGCTAAGAAGTGTGTGAAAATGTTATCTGACATATAACCAGTGGTCAAAACCAGCTGCTTAGCCTGATCGTAGCATGCCAGCTGTGGAAGAAAGGAGAAACCCGTTATCCATGAGGGGTTAGTCAGAGATTTAGCAGAGGGTGATATAGGCTAGTGACATTGGGGAGGAGCCGTTATGTTAAAGGAAGCAAAGTATTATTCAGGAGTACTAATATGGTAGTGGTCAGACAGTGTGCAGTCCTCTAATACAGCAATAGAAGGACATACAGGAAGAAAGTTGAGACAACAGCCAATACCCTGCTGTAGACGTTTAATAATAATTTAGTGGAAATGTCAAGGAATAGCTACAATTGTTAGTTTAATAATGTATATGTGGCCTCACCTGTCCCACAGTCACTAGCGCTCCTCGGCTGGATGCCATGGTGGCTCCTGAGAAAAGCTTCCTGAATCCCTCTAAATAACAATAATGATACGTCTTTCACATTCACAACATGGCCAATATTCATTCCTCCCCAATCTCAAATCAAGGGATTTACCTTCTCGCATGACTCGGAACATGCCATCTATTGCGTGAGCATAGCTGGAGAAACAGATGAAGTGATTATGGAGCAGTACTAAACATACACACAAAACCCCGCCCCTTTCTAGGTACCATCTAAGGAGGCGATTTGTGTAGACCGTTTCCCAAGCTCTGTCACTACAGTCCAGGTTTTAGGTATATCCATGCCAGAGTCCATATGAAATAGACTGAGGTATTAAATAAGTAATCATGGGTATCCATAAAACCTGGACTGAAATGGTGGATTATGTGAAACTCTTAAATGTCAAACTGTTTTATAGGACAACCAGAGTACATAGAAGTGCTGCACACTATCAAGACATGCAAGTTTAATGGAGATCTCATGCAGAAGTGGCGGGTCTGTCATATAAACAATGTACTTACTCTAACGCACAGCAGACTTACTTGCGTCTCATATTAGCTGGTAATTTCACATCGTTCTGCATCCTTGGAGAAAAAAAAAAAAAAAGGATCAATCACAAAAAGACAAGGGGCACAATTTATGGCGGATTGTGAACCCTGTTTTGTGGCAGTTTGGCAGTGGTTTTGCAATCTGCCTATTATCTAAAGGACAAAACTGCTGCAAAACCACAGAGACAGCATGCTATAGAATAGGACTGAATAACAAATCAACATCAATGTTTTAGAGAATTGATGTTAATAGAAACCAAAGATTCTTCAAGTGGTAGTTTTGAAAATTACCCTTAGGACTGGCATGTTTGCTGAAATAGCAGGTCAATGAACTGACAAACAGCAATATCATCTAACTGGGCTATGCTGGATCCTGCAGTCTCTCAGACAGAACTGGACTTTAACAGAAATACACAAAAAAAAAAAAAAAGGGGAGAGCACACACGCACACGCACCCCCTCAAAAAAAAAAAAAAAAAAACACAAAAAAAAAAAATCATCACAATTAGTAATCACTTTATAGATTTCTTCTCGTGCTTTTGCTATAACTTTCTCTGTTGAATATCAACAAAGTAGCTTCTAAATTACTGCTACTTAGTAAATGCTATCAATTCACTGAGATTTTTTAATGACATTAAAACAAGCTTGCCTACCCTCCCGCATTCAGCTGGAGGCGCTCTATTTTTACAGGAGCCTCCCACTGCTAGGCAAACCCCCTTAGTCCTCCCGGTGAATGGGACCTTTCATTAAAACCCAGACTGTGCACACATCCGGTCATGGCGGAGGCGGGGCCTGCTGGGAAGATGTCACAGCTGGCCACCACAGGGTTGTGCGTAGAAGTGGCCAAGCTGCAGTGCGCGCTGACAGGAAGTCAGCACATCAGGAGCAGCAGGAGAGCCAGCAACAGCAGCCAGGGTGCTTCACTGAAGCTAGCCCTACCCACCTAACTAACAGCGTGCATCAGTCTGCTTCTCCTTCTGCTCTCTTCTCCATGTGATGAGCTGCTTCCTCTCCATCAACACTGCTGGGTCCCTGCCCCTTTCCGGAAGGGGTAACACAGCCAGGTAAGTACTGTGTATAATGGAGTGTGGGGGCTGTGTGTATAATGGAGTGTGGGGGCTGTGTGTAATGTAATGCAGTGGTGCGTGTACTAGTTTTAATAAGAGTTAGATTTTTTCATGTAATATAGGGGTGCAGTGCAGGGGAAGATGGTTGGGGGGTCCCGAGGCCCAGCAGGCACTCCTGTGTATCCTTTTGAATAGTTTTTTTTTTTAAATGGAGTGATGCAGGCAGTGCCGCCACAGTACACGGTGATGCTGCAGTCCCATTCCACTGCAGTAACATGCTTACGCTGCTGCCGGTTGTCCCATTGTTCCCCCCCATCGGCATTGCCAAGTGGAAGACCCTGAGCTGCCAGCCCTGGTGAGCAGAAGACCCAGCGACCAGTGGTTCCGGTACACAGCACTGCCTATACAGAAGGGCACAGTGCAACCTGTCTCAAGCCTTTCATACCCCTGCTCTATCTTGCCCTCAAGTTCTCTGTTTCCCCAAGCCCACTCTCTCCCTTGTCTTCTCTCCCCACTCTCTCTCCCCCTCCATGGTTACTGGTGTGTGCAGGAAGACAGGGTGAGCCTGGCCCCTGTCTCCATTCCTCCCTGGCCCACTGAGTCTATGCTCCGCAATCTGGGAAAAGCCAGTGCGTGCATATTATAAAAACCCAGCCGAGCACGGTACCACACATCGGCATTGCTGCAGGGCATACACACAGAGTGTTCCGTGCTCCTTTTCTCAGCAATCTAATCCGATCGATTAGAAAAGGGGCTGAAATCGCCCCACGTGTATGCCCCTTTAGACTCTCACCATCGAATGATTTTTCCACTGGGCACCAGTCATTGCAAGCTAAGAGTAGCCAGGGACTTACTCGGCAGCAGCGATAAAAACAGGCACATCGTGGAGCTGAAGTCACACACCCTCCCATAATACGCATGGGCCTCCCTGCTTTGACCCAGCATTTTATCTGGCATGCCTGCGGTTTCCTCAGTACTCCCACTAAACGTCCGGATACCACCGCCAGACGCCTACCTCCTGTCACTCATCTCGCGAATGACTAGCAAAGGAAAGAAGTAGCAGGATTACCTCCCTAGCATACGTCATGCATGCAGATCACAGGCCAACGCATGCACAATGCATCGATAATCAGCCACTGTGCAAATTCACATAGCAGCAATCAGGTCTGAGTCAGGCCCAATATGTAATTATTTCACTTGTAATCAGCCTTAAATAATTGTACACTTAAATGCATGTAGATTGTTTTAGTAGTAAACTTTTAGAAGTCATTATTAAAAATAATTTTTGATTGTAAAATATAATAAAAAGTAGCCCTAATCCCAGTCAGTCCTCACTTATAATGTTCATAATTAAGTAACCATATTCAACCAATCAGAGTATTTCAGGAGAATGAGCAAGGTGCAGTGATATCATAGTGACAAGCAGGGGACCCATATAAAACATATGCCCAGCTTGTTGTAAAACAACAAGATATGACTAGCATTTATATAGAGGGCCAGATTCTCTAAGCTTCAAAAGTGATAAAATGGAGAGTGATAAACAGCCAGCCAATCAGCTCCTACCTGCCATGTCACAGACTGTGTTTGAAAAATGTCAGGCAGGTGCTGATTGGTTGGTTGTTTATCACTCTATTTTATCACTTTTGAAGCTTAGAAAATCTGGCCCTAATTAAGTCAGCCACAAAGGAATGGAGATACTTACCTGACATTAACCATGTCTGCTGGGGTACCCACAAACCCCCCTGTAAATCCTAAAAATAAAATACAAAAACAAAATTACTACTATGACCAGACCAAATTTCAGCCCACTCCCCTGTCATTATTCTGAGACAGGACAGCTGCCAAATGTGACATTGAACAAACACGACAAGCACCTAACAGGTCACATCTGAAGGAGATGTGCTAGGAACACGCATATACAACCAGGCTAGGGTCATGTAGTCATATGAGGTTTGGCTCATCAGATTACATGTATGACAACCACAGGTCTATTCTAAATATGCAAATAATAAACTTCTCACTTATATTATGTGGACTAAGGAACCAACATGTTTTATGAACTATATACTGTAGACCAGTTGGTGGGGAACCTCAGGCCCGGGGGCCGTATGCGGCCCCCGTAGCCGGTCTTAGTGGCCCTCCTACCCACTCGGCGGCTTTGCTAGGAGTCAAGTACAGGGGACTTCTTGCGAGAGGTCGGTAGTTCTTGCGAGATTCCTCTTAATCAGCAGCAACTGGAGACTGTCGGTCCTATTCAGCGGCAGCCGCCGGAGCGTGGGACGGCTGCAACAGGACAATTTGTAAGATAAATTTTTACATATGGCCCCCGAAGGATTTTTCCACCATACAATTGGCCCTTGGCACAAAAAAGGCTCCCCACCCCTGCTGTAGACCCTAATGGTCATTTTTGCAAATACAAGATTAATCCCATCATTAACAGTATAGCATATATAGACCATACCCATCATCACAAGGTGGGTAGTGGGGAGGTATACAATAGCAACATGACATTTAATCTGGTTATACCATAGACCGAGGATTAGCTACAACAACCTGCTTCACCCCCCAGTATGGTTTGCAAACAGCTATTCCTTCACTTTATGGCAGTATTCAATGAGAATTTTGATAATGTGCAGCGAATCCTGTTTAGGATTCCCTGCACATTCGCCACTGCTCGCTGCGTTCCGGAGCCTCGCCGGGGGGGGGGGGGGGGGGGGGGGGGATGCATAGCCAACAGGGGACCAGGTATTCACTAAACCCGATCGTGCATATGAAATGATCGGGTGCAGTGAATATATGAATATCTAATGAGCGGCTCGGCTCCCGGCCCCCTGCTGGCTGCTCTGTGTAAAAAAAAAAAATTATAATAATAAATAATAATATATTTTTTAAAATTAAATATATATTCATGTGCTTACAGCACATGAATAAAAATAGCATGCCCCTCCTCAGAATAAAATTCCTGATTTTTTGACACCAAATGTAAAAAACAAAACACTTTGGGCGGGATGTTGTAACATCCGCGCCCATTATCGCCGGCTACCGCATTATTAATAACGGCATATGCTGTAATATATGCCGTTATTAACGCAAGGGACAGCTCTTGCGATAAGAGCTGTCACTTGCGATGCGGTGCCGGCACTGGACTTCCGGGTCTGTGACCCGGGAGTCCATCTGCGCATGCGCAGACCCCGGCGCCGGCCGCAGGGCACGCTGGGAGGGATCCGTGACGGATCCATCAAACAGCGCTGCGGTAAGAAGCCCATAGCTTCTGCAGGGATTCGCCAGCTTTTGCTGGCGATTCCCTCCGCAGCGCTGGCACTGCGGAGGGGGCATATAGCATATAGAAATGCGGTAAAAACCCCGAAAACGGGTTTTTTACCGCATTTCTGCTTTACAGAATCTCCCCCTTTATTTTAAAAGTTCACATTCCACTTCACCATAAAAAGATAGCGATTGCTACTCTGTGAATCATGGCGATAAAAACCTAGAAATGTATTCGCCATCTGGTCATTGAATAGGGTGATTCACCGTTTTAGTCAAAAAAAAAAAAAAAAAAAAAATCGCCGTACAGCACGAAAATAGCACATAATCGCCATTAAACATGGCGAATCAGCCTCATTGAATACTGCCCTATGATGTAAACTAACGTAAAGTACACCGAAGACACGAGCAGTGAAGCAGACATGGGCAGGGTTGCCGTACCCCCCCCCCCCCCCCCCCCCCCGCAATAATTACTGAGACACAGGAGCGTCTGAGACGCACCTGCATCTCAGACAGCTGGAGCACCCCTCGCCGGCTCTCGCATAATCCCCCTCTCCACTGACGTCCGCCAGCGCAGGGGATCTGGCAGTTACTGGCGATGTGCGAGAAGCGCTCACTAGGCTTGCCATGGACGCCAGGGACAGAGCCGGGCTGCCGCAGAGTCACTATGCTAAATACGCTGACAGTGCAGCTTAGCCTACGCTGAAAACGTAGCGTAGCCGGGCGCCGTGCTATTACACAAGTACCTAAGCAACAAATCATTGTCCTTTCATAAAAGGGTCTGTGGAAATGTTTATATTTTACTGCATCCCGTCTCCTGGCACAGCATCTGCATTTATTTATTTTATTGTGATACAAGCCGGTCACTGATTCAGGACACCTATGTCGGATATCAGCACCAGGATTTTGTAAGACCTACTGGCTTTTACAACTTAAATACATGAACAAATACAAGACATTGGAAACGTACAAATGCACACAGGTTAAAATGGAAACCTATGGCTGCTAGTTATCGCATTTATTAGTATATAACGGTTTATTATCAATTTAACTAGTATTTCATGGTACATTATTAAACTTTGAACATTCAATGAGGCAACTGTAATATATTTATTTATCTAAATTACTTTAGGCATTTTTTTGTTTTTGTTTTTCTTCAGAAAATTCTCTTTTCATTCAGCCAGCTGCTAAGATGAACTACTCTAGTTACAGGACTGTGCTGGTAAATTTGTGTCTGGTTTACTTTTATCTTATTAGGACAATTACAATTAATAATGGTTACATGGACGCCCATTTCCTCTTGCATGTTCGATGGGATAATGATCAGTTCATTTTCTTTGGGATTTGTGCTGCAGTACAGTTAGAGCTATGGGAAACCAATCGGAATCTACTTATTTATTTAGCACCTCCTAGAAGATAAAAGATCGTTCTGATTGGTTGCCCACAGTAACAGCCCATGTGAAATAGAACTCCAATTTAGTAAATTTCCCCCTATGTTCCCCATGGGTGAATTAAGGGCCTAATTCAGAGAATGATATTAATATCAAATGAATGTACAGTACATTGACAATGTATTTGGAATCGCACAATAGGAGAAGCTGCATTGCTGATGTGCAGATCCCAGAGAACTATTTTGCTCAGTGTCCCAAATGCCTCAGTATGACTGACATGCTGCTGGCGTTTGGGGTCGGCGACAGAAAGCGTTCATCGTTGCAGAAAACAGGAATGCTTCAACCACGTTTTGTCGGTGTGCCTGAAGCCAGTGGCTGTGAACACAGCTTGACTGGTTTCATCTGCGTAAATTTTCCGGCCATCTCGAGGGACCTGGGGTTAATCAGATGACCAGTGTTTATGCAGATGTTTTAATGCTGCAGATCAGAGATGCCAGCATGCTATGTGTGTGACATGCAACAATCTCTAAATGTTTAATGATGATATTATACTTTATGTCAGGGATGGGAAACCTTCGGACCTCCAGCTGTTGTTGAACAGCACATCCCAGCATGCCCTGCTACAGATTTGCTATTTAGTCATACTAAAACGGTTGCAGGGCATGCTGGGATGTGCAGTTCAACAACAGCTGGAGGGCCAAAGGTTCCCCATCCCTGCTTTATGTGTAGAACACAAAGATATTCACTGCATAATGTTATACCAGTCATTACAATTTAACGTCTTTAATATCACAAAACATATATACCCAGGCAGGATTTCTCAGACTCCAGTAACTTAACAGTATATTTTTAAACAATGAGAGAAAACCGGTCACCTGGATCAAACTCACA